>NC_083290.1:39104617-39407571 GCF_963506605.1 Zootoca vivipara | reverse complement strand
AGGAGGGAGAGAACATGCCAGTCGGGCATGTGTCTCTGCCAGGGTCCTACACGTGAGTAGGATGGTCCTAACAGGGCCACCCTGGACTGGTTGTAAGAAGACAGGCATTTGGGGGCTGACTGAGGTTGATGGGACAGTGCTCCATTTGCCCTTATGGACCAGCTTTCACTACTCCAGTGGAAAAACCAATCCTTCTGTTGGACAGGAGAAAGCCATTTTTATCAACTACAGTAGTTCTATAAATCAGTCTGTTGTGCTATATATCAAGTTGCTCAAACTCTTCCCAAACAATCTCAACAATTTCTGCTATATACCATAATCTGCCTACTGAGCTGATGTATCCCCGAAGCATCAAGCTGACATAAATTGAGTTTAGTTGCTGTTGTTTTCCTCTGCTAGTATTTTGTGCATCCACTGGCAGTAGCTTACCTCTGGGCTATTCCATTCATTATTGCAAATCTAAATGTGCTATAACGTAAATTGCCATTCAAAAAGTGAAATGCATTCCTGTCTTATGGCACTAAACCTTCATAGCATTTATTCTGGAAAGATGCATTTTGGCCTGATCGCACAGCTTCTTTTGTGCATGCAGGTACACATCTGTCATTGAGGGGGGAAAACACTCATAAATCTGAATAAACCCAGAGAAAGTGGATTCTGGAAGCAAATGTCTCAGCTGTCAGCACAGTGCTCTCTCAGAACACCAAAGAGAGCATTTAACTTGAAGATCTATCTTCAGAAATTGAGTGATAGATAGTTTCACAAAAGGAGATTCCACTGAGAGCTCCAATATGAGAGAAAGTGATGGGGAGAGGAGGACACCTGTGGAACATAGCATTAAGCTATCAAGTCCATCAATGACAAAGGATGCCTTCCTTCTTTTGCCCCCATCTCAGCACAGTAGCAGCTCAGGGCCTCCCCATGCAATCATGCTTGTGCATTAAATGTGCATTAGCTTCCTTATTAGCTGAACACCACCAGCCATTAACCCTGCTCTGGGGTCACATACAGCCCCATACCTTTAGAGCACAGGGCTTCCCCCCAAGAATCCTAGTCACTATAGCTTGTTAAGGAGGCTGAGAAATGTAGCTCTGTGAGAGTAAGCTACTATTCCCAGGAGTCTGTGGGGGGAGCTATGTGTTTAATGTGCTTTAAATGTGTGGTGTGGCTGTGACCCACTCTGTTTGGAGAGTGTCCTACCTACACATCCTCTCTTAGCACCAGACCCATATCTTGAAATTTCCACTTGTGCCCATTTTTATTTCCTATGAAAGTGGGCAGAAAGGACATAAGGTAAATATATATGAATCTGCCTTATTCCTAGTCGGATCATTGGTCCATCTACTATCTCAATATTGTCTACAATGACTTGCTATGGCTCTTCGGAGTTTCAGTTCGGAGACTTCTAAAGGAGACCTACCTAGAGATGCTGGGGGGCACCTTCTGCATATGAAACAGATGCTTTACATCTGATCTATGACCCTTCCCCAAATAAGAAGAGGCCTGGTGAATCACACCAGAGATCTACCGGTACCTGATCTAGCATCCTGTTTTCACAGTGCTTAAATAGATGTCTCTGGGGTTCAGACCAGACTCAAAGCCCTTGATACGTTTATCACCCATGAATTTGTCTAACCCTCTCTTAAAGCTCTACAGCTTGGTGGCCATCATCACATCTTGCAATAGCAGATTCCATAGTTTAATTGTGTATTGTGTGAAGAAGTACTTTGTTTGGTCTAGCCTGAATCTCCCAACATTCAGCTACACTTTCTCTGCACTATCCATGGATGTATAAACTTCTTCCATGTCCCTGTTATGTTTTACTTGCTCATTTTTCTAAACTAAAAAGCTTCAAACATTGAATGCACCCAACCCATTGATTTAAATGAACAGGGTTGCCTTTTTCCTGTGTTCACATCAGAGCCTCATTATTTTGCTGCTACAGTTACAGTAGATGTAAACTTTTTCTACTTTGGGACTATCAGGGTAGAAAGGTCAGTTTGACTTGATGTGAATTAGCACCACATCATAAGCGATAAAGTACCATGCAATGGTCTTGCAAAACCTTTGCATTACATCTGCTCCATTGACCACTGAACAATGCTTTACCATCCTGCGCATTTATGTTGTGTTGTGTTAAGGGCCATGTGACAATAATGCAGTGTCACCTACAGACATTATATCTGTTTTCCTCCACAAATAGGCTCTGAATGGATTTAGAGGGGCTGCCACTGGAGCCACTCAGCAGTGCCAATCAACTCAATGGGTTTGTATCAGGCCACATTCCCCCCCCCCCATATTTGGAGAGCTCAAATGGATTGGAAGAAAATCCCTCCATAGGCTTATTAGATGCTGGTGGCTACCGGAGATGAACCTTTCTTGGAGTGAACTCATTCAAATTCATTAACATTTTGTTAACATTAACAAACATTAATGATGGTCAGGCATCTTATGTTACTGCACTTTCCTCACCCCACCCCCCAGCCCTCCTAAGTTTACATTGTCTTTTTGGTGTTGTTACTGAAGCGATGCTAATTAAGAATCTCTTTCATTTCCACAAAACTATCCAATATTTATCAGTTTCTTGAGGAACAACAGTTGGATGGTGAGACACCTTCAGGGATTCTGTAGCTCCTCAGGCTCTCAAAAAAGAAACAGTGACAAAGTGCAGAAACCCATTTCCCTCTTTCCACCACCCCCAGAGTGTCAATCTCAACAACTCCATCCCGGTGACCAGTGGGTTAAGACAAGTATGTCTTCTAGTCCCTCTGTTTTTAACCTGCATTTGAATTATCTCTTTAGTCAATGCATATGCTCGAGACTGCTTGGTACAGAAATCCCTTTGAATTTAGAGAATCAGTCTGGGGTGAAGGGTTAGATTCCCACATCCATCCTCTTCTGCACAGCACCAGCAAAATTGGAGGATGGAGTACTTCATCTGCTTTTTTTTATAAAATAAAAATACAGTGCAAATTCCAAATCACAAAATTCCCATATCTTGTGTAGCTTAGCAACCCTTAGATCAGGAAAATGGTGAAGCGGGAAAGGAGTAAACAATTCATTTCCCAGTACCAATTCTTCAATCTTTTTAAATCTCCAAAGCATCCAGATGGGGCTGCTAACTGGGGTTTTTTTGTGGTGAAACCTGTAGGTCATCAGAATTATATATCTTTGGCACCATATCCAGTTTGGTTCTCACTGGGTCCCCTCAGGAAGGGAGTTGTGAATGGATGTGGCTGGAAGGATGGACAGAAACTTCCCACCTGTTGATCACCTGATGCCATGTGATACCAGATGAATCAACCTTGAAAAGGATCGGGAATACATTCTCTGTTTTCCCTTTGCAGCCCAAGCTTGAAATAGGTCCAACAAAGCTGGGGACAGGCCCTGCAGGACTCACAACAAGGTGGTCTCTGGTACCTTCCATAGCAGCTTTGCACCTGGAGTCAATAAAGATGAGGCAAAAATAGGCCAGACAAAGTACCGGTAGGATGCAGGTCTTGTAGGACCCACAGTGAAAACAGAACAGCAGAGTATGACAAACTTGGCAAATTTATATGCTGGATCAAATGGTGGTTAATTTTTGCAACATCACCTCCATGTGGTGCTTCTTGTGACTCCGATACTGCACAATGTTGCTTTATGAGACTTGTTTTTAAAAGAATTACAATTATTATCTTATTGGAAGTTGCATCTGTTTCAGTTCTATAATTATGCTCCATTCCTTTCTCCTGCTTAATTGAGTTAGGAAAACCTTCAGTGTCTACACACAGTGAATAGGATTTGTATTTTATTTTTTTAAGAGATCAAAACTGCAACCCCATCACGTTACTGTGCTACCTTTTTCTCATTTTTCTTTGTGGCATCAAGGATGGTTGAATTCAGGATGTATCTCTCAGCCTCTTACTTGCCTGTATAGTAAATTGTTCCTGGGCCCTTGATCTCACATCAGATTGCTTAAAGTCCTGACCTGTCTCTGGCTGTACCCTTCCTCCACCTTGACAGCAAAGCTTGACTTTCACTTACTTTCAGTCTGGTGAACACAGACAATTTGATTTTTGTAATTCCTGCTCAAACATCTGCACCACAGTGAGAGGTTCTTGTGCAACACGGGCCAGGAGGTGATGCAGGTTTTCCTGGGTTTGAATTTTGAAACAAAGAATGTGCAGTTTCCAGTGTCCGCCCCCTCCCCTTTCTTTGATCAATAGAAACTACAGATGAACCCTTTGCTTTAGAAGAATTCGTCCATCCCTTTCAACCCTGTAGCCTGTAAGGATAACATGCTCTCTCATGTCTGCTTATTAGAGATGAAACAACAATTCTTTGAGTTCTCAAATGTTAACTTGAACACAGTATAGACTTCTCTTTGTTTTTTGTGCTCAGGCAGAAATGCATTATGATGAATTCTGGTTGTTCTGAAAACAGTCTGTATGTGGTTGCTTCCAGATAGTGTGTTTATTGAGCATTCCCCCTGCTTTGTTTGCACAGTGCTTGTGGGGAGGTTATATGATGTCTGTTATTTATTAAGCTTCCCCCAAAGAATCCTGGGAACTGTAATTTGTTAAGAATTCTGAGCATTGTTGGGATACCCTATTCCCTTCACACAGCTACAATTCCCAGAGTTTCCTGAAAAGAGCAACCTCTCTGGGAATTGCAGCTGTGGGAAGTACCCCAGAGAGTTGCCTGCAAGAGAATGCAGCCCTCAGAATGAAAAATAAAAACCCCTCCCCAACATTAGAAAGTCATGGGGGCACATGGGCCAGCCCCATTCCCTGCCACTGACACATGCAATGGCCATGCCACCTGTCACCAGCCAACGTTTGCAGGTCTCTCTATCAGTACATGCATAGAGCTCCTCCATGCTACTGCTGGATTTTCCCAGAAACAGGGAGAACTCACCACTCCTCATGAGCTGGGTTCGGTTTGGATATTTCCCAGTGCTATTTTTCTAGAAAAAGAGGTGCCAGAACTCATCATGATCTCCTCCCTCGTTCTCTTATAATGGCAATGGTGCCCACCTGAGAGGTGCTGGAACAGAGTTCCAGTGAGTTCCGGCTGGGGGAGAGAGCCCTGATGTGGCCTTTCTGTCCAAAAAGAGGTGCGTGGAGATCCACAACAGATTCAAGTGATATGCATATCTCTTCAGCCTAATAAAATTCTGCATGAGGTGGATAAAGTAGATGCAGAGCTCCATGAAGTTGAATGTTGGAGAGTTCAGGGCAGACAAAAGAAAGTACTTCTTCACACAGCACATAGTTAAACTATGGAGTTCATCAGACTATGGCCATCAACTTGGATGGGTTCAAAAGAGGCTTTAAAAGAGACAAATTCTTGGAGGGTGAGGCCATCGGTGGTTACTAGCCACAATGGCTATGTTCTACCTTCTGAAGAAGTGTGCATGCACACGAAAGCTCATAACAAAATATAAACTTAGTTGGTCTTTAAGGTGCTACTGAAGGAATTTTTTTATTTTGCTTCGACTCAGACCAACACGGCTACCTACCTGTAACTTCTACCTCCCCGTTGAAGGCAATGTATTTCTGAAGACCAGTTGCTGGGAATCTCAGGTGGGGAGAATCCAGGTCCTTCCCACAGGCATCTGGTTGGCCTGATCCAGCAGAACTCTTCATGTGCTCTTTAGCTCCTTCCTGCAGATTAGTACACTGTTATTTGCATGTGTCAGTAACAAAGCAGCCCCCAACAGCTTTTATCAGCAGGTGGGGAGTTGCTATTACTGTGTCAGTATTTGTGAAATGGGGAAGAAAACAATGACTTTTATATGTTGTGCATTTTCACCTTCCCATCATTTACACTCGCTTGTGGGTGGTGTTTTTTTTCCCTTTCCCATGGCTACTTAATACGTTACCTTTACAAGTCTTGACTTAGGCCCTTGTTGAATGCCAGAAGGAGCTCTTAAGTGATTTATTCCTGCAGATCCAAACATCTAATGAGTAATGCTGCAGCATGCTCCCTGGATAGAGGCAGAACGTTTTACTACTGATTGTCAGAAGCAATAAAAAAGAGAGGAGATATGTTGGCAGTTTTCTGTGCTTTCTGCTTGCCGAGATTTTGTCCCGAATTAACCTCTGCAAAACACCTTGGATGAATAACTTTGGAATCATTCCCCCAAGTGCAGGAGAGAAACAGGCAGAAGGAAACAGGCACGCTGGAGCCGCTACAGCAAAAAAATTAGCTTGTCTAGAGAGGTACAGGTGACCCACTGATTAGTCACTGTCTGAGGTCTGATCCACAGGGAGTCCCACAAATTGTTACAGCTCCCACTGTATTGACAACAACATTCGTGCAATTACAGCAACTAGCGTTTTCTTGCTTGTTTTCATTCCCTTTGATTCTACTCCTGCTGACAAATGGTAAGACCTGGAGCCAAAAGAAACCAATGCTCATTTATGGCAATCTTTTGAATCAACTTTGCATCATGGTCAATTTTCTGCCTTCACTGTTAAAGGCAGCATCACTCTCTATACCAGCTGCTAGCAGAGTAATTGTCCTTCTTACGTATTTCCTAAAGGCCACGGTGAGACTAGGATGCTGAACTAGATGGGTCCTTTGGCCTGATTCAGCCAGGCTCTTCTTATGCTGTTAGCCCATGTTTTCTCTTACGGTAATTCCAGAATAGCAAAGAGGGTTATATCCAATGTTAGTCATAGTGAGAGTAGACCTACTGAGATGACTCTCTTAGGGTCTAAGTTGCTGGATACAACCCAAAAGTGTTTTTACAGGCTGCAGCCCTAAGCAGGTACTCAACAGGTGTACACTTCATGCATGTGAAGGGAGAAGTTGGCAAACTTGTGCACATTCAGAGTATGACTTACAGCTAAGGATAGGAGACGGATTCAATTCAGTTCATAAGCAAAATTCCACTTGAACCACAAGACTTTGACATCTCTTCTCCCTGTTCATCCTTCGAGACCACCACCCCAAAACACACACACCCAGGACTTTGCCTTTTACCAAGTCACACCACTAGTCTACCCAGCTCTGTGTAGACCAGAGATAGCCAAAGTGGTGTCCTCCAGATGTTTTTGGATTACAATTTTCATCATCCCTGACATTGACCATGCTGTCTGGGGCTGTTGGGAGTTGTAAGGATGGTGTCAACGGCTTGGGGGTGATTGCCCAGGAAAGTATAAAGACAAGGAAAAGTTTCTTACCGCCCTTCTTATTTCAATATTACAGAGAGAGGCTATAGAACCCAGCCTCTTGGATAATGACATTGTCCCAAGTGAATCTCCACCCTACGTCTCACCCCCGTCTCTCCCACTTCCTCATTCGTCATTCTCATGGGTGCTGCTACGTGTCCTCTGTATTTGAGCTCTTTGCTCTCCTACTTTTAAGGCTTGCCAAGTTCTGGGAGATAGGGGGGATCTGGAATGCTTTCTAAATACACTGTGTCAGCCAGCTGCCATTCCGGTCCTGCCTTCTGCTCTCCCATTATTTCCCAACTTTTCCTCTCATCTGCCTCTGAGCTGTGACCTCCCTCAAACCACTGTTGTGAATATATACTGTCTTCCTCTTCCTCCTCCCTGGAGGGGTCAGGATGGGGAGGCGGTCTCCACCACTCCTCATCTGCCCAGTCCCTGACATCAGTTGTATAACAGTACTTGGAAAAGCACCACATTGGTTACCTGTCTAAATTGACTGGCATTGGATCTCCAGGTTTCAAACAGGAGTCAGTCCCAATCATATCTGAAGATGCTGGGGGACTGGATCTGGAATCCTTTTTGTGTAAAGCATGTGCTCTGCCAACAGCCCTCCTGAGCTGCTCCTGAGAACCAGGGATCTCACCCGAATGATGTGGGATGGGACATTGGGCGTTGCAGTGGAAGGGGTGAAATCAGAATGACCTTCCTTCACCAGCAGCAGTTCCTTCCATTCATGCAAAACCAACTTTAGACTGAAGCCATTGAGGATTTCCTGGATCAAATCCATTGATCTCCAATGGACTTCTGTCAGTACTCATTTCAGAGTGGGAGTCCCATCTGACCATTGGGAACCAGATCCAACTGTACCTTAAAAACAGGTCTTGTTACCACCTACCTCCCCCTTGTAGAGATCTGTCCTTCATTCTTCAGGCAGGGCATCTGCTTAGAGGGGAAGTTGATTAGCAACATCATTTCCCCCCTTCAATTCTCTCTGCACATGCACAGGCTGTCTTATGTCTTTATTTACGTGACTTGTCTTCCACTACCACCCTGCAAGAACTTCAAAAGAAGAAAATTGCACCCAAAGACTGACATCTTAATTTCTTGACTTGCAAATGTCTTGACTTATATTCCAATTATTTCGCTGTAGGTCTTCTTGTCTGTCCCAATGGAACAAGATGTCAACCCATCACCTTTATTACTGTCTACAAACCTTGCAAACAACTGGCAAGCCTATGCAATGATTCAAGCTTTATGTTCCCTAGAATACACCTTAAGTGTAAAATATGTACACTATCTTTCTTGATTGGCTTTTATCTATCCAACTTTTATCTATCAACTAGAGTGATATTTTGCTCCACAGCAACACAACTGAAGTGAGAGATGGATGGACCCATTAAAGTCTACCGGTAGTTTGCCCCAGTTCTTAGTTTGCCCCAGTAGTTTGCCCCAGTTCTTAGGAGGGGCAGGATAATTCTTTCCCATGCTGTTATCAGGCAGATATTTAATGGGAAATCCTTAAAAATCCACCTAGAAAGACACATTTAAAGCAAGCATTTTAAATAGCTTACAATATGGTTTGAGGGTGTTGTGCTGTTTCCACCATGCCTCTTTTTTAAAATATGTATTAAACTTAAAATATGTATTAAACTTAATAAAGCTGTATAACCAGCTAGCCTAAGCCTGGACTTCTTTCCATGTGCTTTCAATGCACCAAGAGCAAGTCTTCCTGGGAAAGATGAGAGTAGCTCCCAGGGGAAATTGCATGCGGGGAGGGGATTGCTGTCCTCATGTAAACACTTAGGGCTGCCATGTGCCTTGGAAGCATGTTGTGGCAAGGAGCAGAATGTTAGCTGCTCAGGCTGTAGGTGGCTGGGAGCACATCTCCGAGGTCATAGGATGTTTCAGATCTTCCCCTATGACAGGGGTTGGCAAAGCTTTTGTGGCTTGGGTGGGTTCACGGTCCCGCAGACGCCGCGGTGGGCCAGAGTGTGTGTCTGTGTGTGCGTTCGCACGCACGCACGCGCAAACACTATTTCTGCCACTCATTCCTGCATGGAGGAAGCGTGCACAGCTTCCCATTGGCTGCAGGAAGCTCCTCCAGCCAATGGGAAGCCGGCCAGCATCACAGAAGGCGGTCCCCGCTCTGTTCCACGCCGGTTTAGCGTGGCGCATGGGAGCCGACCAAGCGTGCGGTGGGGGCCCATGGGCCAGTTAAATGACCCCCATGGGATGTTTGTGGCCCATGGGCCTTAGATTGCTGACGCCTGCCCTATGAGAACAGAGAGAGAGGGTGCATGTTCTACTGAGAGTCGTAGTGGTATAATTCAGGCTGCATTCCTGCTTTGCCCTCCATTTCATCCCACACTGAAAGGCTACCTATATGTCACATCCATTCATTAATGTTTTTAAGTTGTCGGCAAAAAAATAATAGCTAACGTTGGCGAATTGCAATGGGACTGCTGCAAGACTGCTCTGGAATAAGCAATTTGTGGGCTTCCGTCACCAGCATTCATGAAGTGGATTTAGGAGAGTGTGACTGATTCCTCTGCACAGGGCATGTGGTCCAAGGGGGGTGCTTTCCCACCTCCTTTCCAAAGCCTAGTAAGCGCTGGACTATGGGAAGGAGATGGGAGAGCACTTAGAGGGTCCTAGAGTCCTCCAGTCTCCTTCCCAAAGCCTACTTAGCCCTTGCCCAACTTTGGGAAGAAGGTAGGAGGGCTCTAGGACCCTGCCAGAGCCCCATGCCTCCTTCCCAAAGCATGACACCTCTATACCCAGCTTTGGGAAGGCACTGTGAGGGCTGTGGGGATCAACTTTTGCCCTTGCACATGGCACTATATTACTACAATCCGCGTCTGAGGAGGTTAATCCTTTCCCATTCCACTGTGATTCTCCACCCCTTCCTCAAAGCTGCTATTCCCCCAGAAGTATGTTGCTATTTGCAGCAATAGCAGTTTCTTCTCTCCAGGGAGAAATAGCAGCCGGGGTTAATTTTTAATAGAACTGCACTGCACCATTGTGGAAGAGAGAGTTACCCCTGCTCCCTGGGTGCTGTGGTCCCAATCCTGAACAACTCCCATCCATGCATGACTGTTACTGTTAAAGGAAAATATGGGCATATTCAACTCTTTCATACATTTAACATGGGGATTGTCAGCCTTTATATTGCAGATATTAACATTTTGCATCTTGAAGTGCCTGGATGCATAAAAAAACTGGCTCCTTTTAGATTAAAACATTGTCCAGGCCCACAAGTTTGAGTCAAAGCTTTATTTGAAAAACTTCCTTCAAAACAAAACAGAAAACAGAAAATGATACATCCAAAGAGTTCTATAAGATCTTGTGCGTGTCCAGGACAGGTTCAGCATCTTATAAGAAATATATTATTTATTATTATTATTATTATTATTATTATTATTATTATTATTATTATTTATTGAATTTATATACTTTACTTCTTCTTAAAGTACTTCTCCCATTCCAACCTGCACTAGCCTGCCTAAGGCTATGCAGCTCTTGGAGAGTCATAAGTACATCTTACTTCCAGTCTAACTAGGTGCTAGTGTCATGGGCACTATGCACACGTTACAAGCATACATGTATATGCACATTCACCCCCAGCAATTAGGGACATAATGTACTGTCTAGTTTGGGCCTTTGCAGTAGAAAGAATTATAAAGGGATCCAGGAAATGATGGGCCTCAATAAACTTCCATTGCCTGTTCGGAGTCTTTGAAAATACCTCTTACCTTTCGGGGAAAATAATTTATTGATTAATTGAATGCATTTATACCCTGTCTTGAGAATATCACTCAAAATTTCATGGCAGCTAACAATATATCATGAACCTTTTGCAGCCTGGGAATCGCATAACCTCATAGGTGGCCGCATCCCAGACCAAAGACCAATGTGGGCAGAGCAATAGGTACAACTCTCACCTTATGCTGCTTTTCAGCCATCCAAAAGTCAAATGTTCTAATCACCTCACTCCATCCTCCACCCAGACAAAAAAGAGTCATTATTACAATTCAAGGAGTGTGGAGCAGGCCTAGGGAGATGGGCATCATCTGGGGAGAGGCCCGGAGGCCAGATAGACGGGCCTGGAGGGCTGCATTGGGTTTGTAGTCCCCTACCCTGGTCTAACCTGAGTAATAGCTTCTGACTTACTACTGAGCCTTACATTGGTCTCCTCTTGGCCACAATTGATGGCTCTTTAGGGATGCCTCCTCCTCTTTCAAGAATGTCTACACTATGCTAATAGCTCTCCAAATCTTGAAAAACAAAAGAATAAATCAGGGGGCCCATGATCACCTGCTTAGCTCTGAAGTTTGCAGCGGTAAGCGCTCAGCTCGGGAGTTATTTCCATGCCTTCTTTCTACTCAGCTGAACTTAATACACTAAGCAAGTGAAGCCAGTGAAATCCTTTTCTCATTTTATTTACCTTTCGAGCAAGGTCACTTGCCTCGTTAGGCTCTTCTCTTCCCACTTCGTTTTTATGAGCTGTGGTTTAATTTGGCAGAATTAAACGTGCTGGTTGCTGGCTTTGCAGCTGCTTGCTGCCTACATGCTTCTCCTCCTCCTCCTCGGAGGCCAATTTTTTGTTTTACAAAGGAGGCAACTTAACGGTGAGACTGATGACATGCCTTGAGAAAATCTAGTGCTATAATTAAAACTTGCATGGGAGACAAGTGGGTGGCATTTGACTTCCTGCCGCTCATTTTAATATACTGCTCCTGTCTGTCTAATGTGAAAAAACCGTGATGTGACTCAAACTGCACGCTCCTTCTCTCCCTCAAGGGTTCTAGTAGGGAATGGCCACTAATTGGTGATTAACCAGATTCTCCATTATTGTGTTCGCTAGACGGGGGTTTGATTGCCACCCCAATGGTTGCAAAAATGTTATGCATATTATAAATTGCTCACAGCTCTGCCTTCCGCTGCCAAAGGGCAGACTGCTTAGCAGTCTGAGCATCAGATACCAGGAAAGTGGACAGGAGATGGACTTTTTTCATTCCTTTACAGGTGCAGGGCATTTGCTATTGCAATAAATTTTCAGAAATTGTCCTTAACGGTTAAGAGGGTTGCAAGTAACTTTCTCAAATGAGACCCAAATAAAAGAGATGTGTTTTCTTGTTCAATCAAGGGTTTCCTGAATACATCCTTCTTATTGAGCATTGATGATTATTTGTGCTGATGATGCTTTGGGGAAGCTCACACATGATCCTGATTTCAATACTCTGGGCACCTGCAAATGTTTTTTGAGGGGAGGGAGTCACACAGCTTTATTCCCAGTCAATGCATTATCCCATAACTTCCTGCTGATAGCTCAGTCAGTAGAGCATGAGAATCTTCAGGATCATGGGTTCAAGCCTCATGTTAGGCAAAACATTCCTGCATTGCAGGTTTTTAGACTAGATGTTCCTTGTGGTGCTTTCCAACTCTACAATTCTATTATTCTATGTAACGTTTTACACTACAAATGCTCTTCGTTTATTTTTGTTTGTTTTTGTTGTGTTACAGCTCCTCCCAGCAGGAATATTATGGTAGCATTGGGAAAGCTGTAGTATTTAGACCATTTTTGAGCATGTCCATTGCTGGAATGGAATGGAAGGAATTTACATTATTCCATTGGTGGGTTAAATGTATTACCGGGTGCCTCAAGACAAATTATTTATTTGCAGGAGGGATTCAAGCATATACCAGAAATTTAGATTTGTGCAATTAAAAGTGGGTTTTTGAAGTATGCATGGTAACATCTTGACAACAAGTGCAGCTCCCTCTGCAGAGGTCCTAAACGGTTCTCCCTGTGCCTCAAATGACAGGCCAAATGGTTGCCGTATTCAGAGTCAGGAAGGAATTAGCCTGCACACAGAATGGCCCCATTTGGAGGTTTTGCCTTCCTCATAGCAATAGTCGCAACTTTTGGCAGATAAGGCATTGGATAGAATGCCTCTAGTTTAGTATCAGGTTGGAGTGAAGTGATGCAACACCCCTATCCCAAACAGGTGTGATTGCAGGGTACCCCGTTAGAGGGGTTCCATTGGGAAGACTCTGTACAGAAGCCAAGTGTGGTGGCAGACAGGCCACCTAGGTAGACCTGCATCCTTACACCCAGGTACAACCCTGCTGAAGCATCAAGACATTGAGAATGAATATACACCCAATTCCTGAGCCAAAGCCTACAACTCTGACAGTAATCAATAAAAGTTGTGGCCAATTTTAAATCCCAAAACATTTGTCTTGTACAGTTTGTTAAAATTATCGACATCCTGGCCTTGGTCCCCTGGGGGCAAGGGTCACTGCAAGTGGGTCTGCAATTTCCACATTATATTTGAGCTTTCACACCATACACCATGCAAAGGCCACTTCCAGAACTATAGTGGAATATAGTGCGAGTTGAGCACTCATTGATTTTTTTCTGGAAGCAAAAAACACAGAAATTTACAACTAGCATGGAAATGAGCACCAAACTTGTGCTATATTCTGCTGTATTTCTGGAAGTGGCTTTTGCATCATGTGAAAGCTCAAATATAACGTGGAGATTAACAGGGAAATTTTGGGGAAACAGAATAAGCTGCCATGTGAATGCAGAGATCTTTCCCAGTCTGCATCTACATTGGAATTGTTTTTCATTGCTTTATCATTTGTTTATTTGCTGCGCTGGGCTGGGCTCCTTTGGGAGGAAAGGCGGGATATACATTTCGTAAATAATCAATAATAGAGCAGGATTTGTGTACATTCATGCAGTAAAAAAAGCAAAGAGTCAAAGCCTGCTGGGTTGACATGAAAGGGCACAACGCATTTCCCCCTCACCAAAGTTCTTCAGCATTTCGAAGCATCTCTGGTATGCATTTTTCATGTTTACATCACAGAGCAATTTGAAAACAGCAGGGGGAACCCTTCTGTGTGTCTGTGTCATGCACTTGCTAAACATTAAGCCACCTCATTAAGCGTTTCACGCTTACAGAACAAATGAGGAAGCAACGAATTGTTAAATTTTGCAGGGATCTTCCGCTTGCAGGCAGACGCCGCTGTTTGGAAGCCTGGTTGTTGCAGATGTATTTGTGCAGCAAGGGCAGAACAAGCCAACAAAGAATCGCATCAAACATGACAAACTTCCCACACATAAAATGAAATAGTATATAAACTGATGGTAGGCTGTACACTTGTCTTACATATGCAAACAAATTAGCTAGGGGAGTGCTTTACCATTAATCATGGTTTTGGTTCTTCTTCTTCTTCTTCTTCTTCTTCTTCTTCTTCTTCTTCTTCTTCGTATGGTGATGATGATTAAGCAAATACATAACATAGCAACCCCAGCCCCAATAATAGGCATCAGGTTGTCCATTATCATAAATAATTCTTATTAATCCATAAAGTCCATCATATAATGGCCCAGGGACAGCACACAAGTTACTTAATCCGTTGCAGATAGTCATTCCCTGGGAAGAATATACTTTAAGTCATACTGTTTAGTACAGCCGTATCGGCAGATATGCTTTAGGGAGCTTATCTTTAAGACCAGTTTCATTTGTATACTGAATAAATGGCCACCATAGTGCATACAACTTGTCTGCTTTTTCTTTTTCCTTTTATCTCTTTTATTTTCTCAGTGACAGCCTTTCGCTAGACATTTTTATATCGTAAGTCAAGGGTTCCTTCCAGGTTTGAGCTATAGAGAGCCGAGTGGCCACTAAAAGAATAGTCAATAAAACCGAAGTCTTTCTATCAGCGTTTAGGCATTCAAAGAAGGGCAATGAACAAAATCAGTTAAGAAATCCATGGGCTCCCGAATTATTTTTGATACTTCCTAGGACACCAGTCCTCAAAATGCCTGTTTTTCTGGGCACCCCCAACATAGGTAAAGGTAAAGGGACCCCTGAGCATTAGGTCCAGTTGTGACCGACTCTGGGGTTGCGCGCCCATCTCGCATTATTGGCCGAGGGAGCCAGCGTATAGCTTCCAGGTCATGTGGCCAGCATGACAAAGCCGCTTCTGGCAAACCAGAGCAGCTCACACGGAAACGCCGTTTACCTTCCCGCTGTAACGGTTCCTATTTATCTACTTGCATTTTGATGTGCTTTCGAACTGCTAGGTTGGCAGGAGCTGGGACCAAGCAACGGGAGCTCACCCCGTCACAGGGATTCGAACCGCCGACCTTCTGATCAGCAAGTCCTAGGCTCAGTGGTTTAACCACAGCGCCACCTGGGTCCCTCCTCCCAACATACATGATAATAAATCCCCTTAGTACCACATCACCATGAGCATCATGGCTGAACTGCAGGCATTATATGAGCAAGCTGAATCATTATGCAGCACCACAGCTTTTAATGTATTTTCTCTAATACAGTGGTACCTCTACTTACGGACGCGATCCGTTCCGGGGTGCCAAATGCATCCCAAAAAGTCCGTAAGTAGAGTGCTGCTTCTGCGCATGTGCGTGACGCAATAGAGCGCTCCTGTGCGTGCACAAAGCATGCAGAAGGCTTCTGCATGTGTGGCAAAACCTGGAAGTATACACTTCTGGGTTTGCCACATTCGCAACCTGAAAATCTGCAACATGAACCTAACGCAACTAGAGGTATGACTTTATATGCAGAGACGGATTTTGTCAGGGCCAAAAGCCATAATTTCCATTGCGTTTCACCTATGCCCTCCCCTAAATCTTTTCCCCAAACCCTTTAAAATTCAGCCAAGGCCCCCATTTGGTTATTGACTACTGCCTTGTGACTAATGACTCATTCTGGTTTCATAAACCATGGTTGCACAAATTGTGGTTTCATAAAGCATGAAACAATTGTTATGTGATTTGGTGTATACTTTCCCATTTTGCCCCCCTCGGGCCCATGAGCAGATCAGAACCTTGACCTGTGGATTGGCACTGCATAAACTACAAGATGAGTAGCTTGTTCTGGAAGACTTGCTGAACAATGAAATTGTCACGTGGCAGCATGCAAAAACAAGCAAACAAATTTATACCACGATAAATAGTAAGTGGTATAGATTTGCAGATTACATGCATCATTGAAATGGCTGCTGTCCTTTCATTCCATTAAAAAAAAATCCCCCAATGGTCTGTAATTTGCATTTTCCAATAATAATAATAATAATAATAATAATAATAATAATAATAATATGGGGGGGGGGGGGGAGAGAGAGAAAGCAGAGTGATCATTTGGTTCCTTAGTGCCATCTAGTGCTGAAAGACTTGTTGGTTTTGCTGCAAAAGACTTACCAAGTTTCATTCACATGGCAGTTTATTCTGTTTTCCCTAACTGTTAATTTCCACATTATTTTTAAGCTTCCACAGGATTTAAAAGCCACTTCCAGAAATGTTGTGGTATATAGTGCAAGTTTGCCACTCTTTCTGTGTTATTTGTTTCCTGGGGGGGGGGGATCCGTTTGCAAATTACATGGATGTGAGTACTGTACTAAACTTGTACTATATTCCAATATAGAATGCGGAAATTAACAGGGACAGGTCAATCAAAACACTAAACTGTTATGTGATTGTAGCCTAGCATAACTACCCCTCTAGTAATTCAAATATTTGGTATTCATTTCACTCATTAGCCTACAGTGGTGTGGGGGTGTGGGGGTGGGGTGATATTGGGAGCATTTTTACATTGGACACTTCAAGTCATTTGTGACTATGTTGTTGAGAGGCTGCATCGACATGCTGCTACTCCAAATAGCAGTGGTATGTTTTGCATGCAGAAGATCCCAGGTTTATCCCCTGGCATCTCCATTTAAATCCAGACCAGCTCCACAAAGCTACTGATGCCATAACAGGCATGCCCATGATGAGCAGTGATGTTGTGCAATGTCATAAAATGTGCTTGCTTACAACTTACTCCTCCCTGCACACAAACATCCCTCTTGGCCTTTTAGGCTTAAATCCACATGGGGAGGATGGAACACCTGGGGCCACCAAACACCCTCATACTGCTCTCGCTCGGCATTGCCTTATGTGTTTATAATTGTTGGCATCTGTCTGTCTCGAGAAACTATGGATTGTGCCTCTGGGGGTGAAGTCAAACAGCTGCGTTAGCAACACCAAAGTGACCTCCCTATGGTGCAAGCCTGAGCAGTGTGTATGGAGGTCCTGGGCTGCCTAGACAAGAAGAGCCCCCTCTCAGCCTTGCTGACGTGATCCAAAGGAAAAGAAAGCATTATGTTTGGCACCAGCTTGGCTGCAGGAGTTGCCAGAAGAAGGTGTACAAGGTGCCTTCTAACCATCTTAGGGACTCTACTCCACATTTGTGTAGGGTTTACTCCTTAGACTTCTCTTCTCTTCTCCCAAAGATATCCCGCATCCCTTCTCCTAGACGGGCTGCCGTTCCAGGTTGATGAGCCCCATCTGCCCCTCACTTTCCTCTACAGCACGTGCAGAAACCCCCCTCTTGACTGTTGGACCTTCTCTTGGTCTTGACCACTCAATCTACCAGAACCTGTCTGTCAGAGAAGCTCAGGTGCTGACAGGAGAAGAAGGAGCATGCATAGGGAGAGCACAGTTAACAGCAGAAGGGAGAGAGGAGGGGGAGAGCAGCTGTAATCTGAGCTCTGAACAAAGGGGAGAAAAAAACAGGGTCAGAAGGAAAGATACCGGAAGAGAAGGTGGGGGGTTCCGTGCTGGGGAAGGGGGAGGAGCTCAGTCCGGGCAACTCCATCTTCTGAGGAGGACAATGAGTAGAGGAGCTCCATCCTTGTTTGTTGTTTTAGCAAGAAATCTGAAATAATTAACAGCCAGAGTTGTCTCGCGTTTGTGGGGGAGACCAAGCCATAACATTGTCTTTACATGTCTAAATCATCATTATCATCATCCAAGTTCCAAAGTCCTTTATAGGGCATGCAAGGATCTTGATCCATATTCTCCTCGTCACATAAAAAGGTCATCCCTATATTGTACTGAGCTATTGTCTCCTCAGACACAGCATCAACAATCTCTGAAACATTTCATGGTGATTTCCATCACACAACTATATTGGAAAACGTATCCCAGTCAGAGTCCTAAGCAACTCACTGTGTCAAGAAATCAACACAGCAACCAAAACTGCACAGATTTAAGTGACGGATCGATCTTCCATCACATGGAAGCCGAAGCCCAAATTGTTTTCTATGGTATTAAAGTTAAGAAAAGGATGCTCTCTGGGTAAAAAAAGAATCCCCAAGTGTTTTATTTTATAATTAAAGATTTAAAAGGGAGCAATAATACATAATGAATCTCCCAAATTCACATTGTAACATATTTATTATTTTTTCTAATATCCTCGCCCTTGTTAGAATTTTTCCTAAAGGGGACCTGACAATTTTAAAACAGAAAAGAATAAAGAAAGACTCCATTATTAGGCAACTAACCCCATATTTGAAAAATATTCAACCTCCTGAAGCATAAAAGTCTATTGCATTATATATGCTGTTGTATATTTCTGGGCCAAAATAAATATATATGCTTGACTTAACTTTCAGGTTGTTTTATTTTTCCCCAGACCTAAGACAAATTCTGCTGGGGTTGCCAGAATTTTGGGGGGGGGCTGTGGGCATATTTGGAATTTCCAGAGTGCTGTGAGAGCCTTTTGTTACTTAACCCCCCCTGTCCCCAGTAGACAGAAGGAGCGAAAACACAGAGACAAAAGTCAAATTCAGTAGCATTAAAACATCATCTTGAATTTTTTTTCTTACATGGGGTCTCTCCCCACCAGAAACACACAATATTCAATTCATACAAGTAGACTATTTAGATTGGTAGATTATTTAGATCCATTCCAATCTGGGTTCAGGCCTGGCCTGGGAATGAGTTGGCCTTGGTCACTCTGACTGATGGGGCAGGACAAGGGGAGTGAGGCTTTGCTTCTGCTTCTCAATCTCTCTGTTACTTTTGACACCATTAACCATGATTTCCTCCCAGACCAGCTCCGGGAATTGGGAATTGAAACCCTGCATTACAGTGTCCTGGTCCTACTTATAAGACCTAGTCCAAAAAGTGGCATGGAGAGAGTGCTATTTGGACTCCTGGCTATGGGGGACTATGGGGTGCTGTTTATACCCAATGCGAAAAAATTCCTATATAGGTAAAAAGGTAAAGGACCCCTGGATGGTTAAGTCCAGTCCAAGTCGACTATGGGGTTGCGGCACCCATCTGGCTTTCAGGCAGAGGGAGCCGATGTTTGTCCACAGACAGCTTTCTGGGTCATGTGGTCAGCATGACGAAACCGCTTCTGGAGCAATGGAAGACCATGACAGAAACCAGAGTGCACGGAAACACTGTTTACCTTCCTGCCACAGCAGTACCTATTTATCTACTTGCACAGGTGTGCTTTCGAACTGCTAGGTTGGCAGGAGCTAGGACAGAGCAACAGGAGCTCACTCCGTTGCGGGGATTTGAACTGCCGACCTTCCGATCGGCAAGCCCAAGAGGCTCTGTGGTTTAGACCACAGTGCCACCTGCACCCCTCAATGTCTATATGAAGCCACTGGGAGCGGTCATTAGGCGTTTGAGAGGAAGGTGCCATCAGTATGCGAATGACACACAGCTCTATTATTCCATAGTATCTCAATCAGGAGAGGTTGTGTGGCCCCTGGACTGGTGCTTGGACACAGTGGTGAGGTGGATGAGAAAAAAATAAGTTGAGGGACTGTGGGTGACTGGTTCCTTTGTCAGAGAACTTGGTCAATTGCCTGACCTGGATAGGGTTGCATTCCCCATGAAGGAGCAAGTATAAAGTCTGGGGATGATCTGGAAACTGCATCTGATGCAGCACAGATGTTGACTGGAGTGAGAGCCTGTCAGCATGCATGCAGCACCTCTGCTGCTTGATGATTTGTTTCTGGGCTAAGTTCAAGGTGTTAGCATTGGTATATAATGCTTGAGGGCAGTTCGCTTGCAGAATTGTCTTGTAAATCTCAGGTCTGCTGCTTGCCAGCACCGCAAGAGGATTGACCCAATACACAGATCTTCATGAATCTTCAGGATGTTTACATAAGAGGACAGCAAATGCATCTGTGGGCGCACATCAGATCAATCATTTTTAATCGTTCAGTCAATGAAGACAGATGTACAGGTAATTGTGATTAGGTGGTGGTTGGAAATGGGGGCAGGCTGGGGGGTGGGTTTCAGTGGAACCTCTGTATGTGTAGTCAGTAGGGATGAGGAAGAAATTTGATTCAATTACCATTTAAAGCAGAACCTATCTAATCTGCACATCCTGAAACAATACGTGAACTGAAACACAGCCAGCATCTGAAATTTGCACTTCTCCAAATTCTGCATCTCTAGCAAACTTCTGTGTATGAAAATGCATATGCTAGAGTAAAGTATCCATTAAAAGTGTATATGGTAGTGGAAAACATGCAAAAGTGCATGTTATTAGGTGAAATAGCTCTGCAAAAATCTGTACATTAGGAAAAATGTACATTATAATACTAATGAATTTTCATGAGAACCTTCTTCACCCAAAATGCAAACTGATATAGAAACACAAAGAACTGGAGAGTGGGGAAATTAGAAAAACTGAAACTGAAATTAATAATTTGTCCATCTCTGTTCTAAACCTCTCTCTTCCCCCCTCCCCCCATTCTCTCTGATTCCTGCTGTACCCCATTTTCTTTCCCCCCCCCCCGCCAACCTCCTGCTGGTTGCTCAATTTCCCTTCCCCTACCCCACAGTCTTCTTGATTTTTCTCTTTTCTCCCCTAACCTCTATTGTTCCCCTTTCTGTTTCAGATGCCAGTCAAAGAGAGGGGAAATCACCCTTCCAGGTTTGTCCTTCAGCTCTATGTACTTTTCAAGGGAAAGGGGAGAGGAATTGTTCAGAGGTTTTGTGGGTGCCATGGTAAGTCCTCAATAACCCACAGGCACCACACTAAGGGGCGTCTTACCCATAGAGGCAAGTGGTGCAGGGCGCCAGGGGGCCAAGTTCTGGAGTGCGCTAGAGAAGAGGCGGAGGTTGGACGTGGCGCCTCCTGGCATCAGCTCGTCGCCCTTGCCCACCTCCACCATGCTGCACCGAAGTAGCGCCACGCCCAGAGCCTCCATCTGCCATGGCCACCGCGGCACAAAGCGGCCAGCTGAGCCAGGAGGCGCCACATCCAGCCTCCGCCTCTTCCCCACTGGAGGAGCCGCCCTCCAGCCGCTGCCCACCTCCTCCAGCCGCTGGCAACGCCGTCCTCCCTAAAAAAAACCTCTGGGAAACGGGGGGTGCCGGAGGGAGCTTTGCACCACAGCACCAGATGTGCTTAAGACGGCCCTGACCACACTGCTAGGGATGGATGAATATATCAATATCACTTTCTCATTTTTTCCCATCTGAAGTACTCCAGATTTCTTCTTCAGTTTGTACTTTAAAAAAAGAAGCAGCCCTCATGAAAATTCATCAGCACTTTTGGTGCATCTGTGGGCCCAAGAAATTCTTTGATGTTCTGCTCTGGTTGTGTTTCCATGCTTCCATGATTGAACTCTGGCCTTTTTTTTATTTGTTGGAACATCATCATATTAGAAGCTCCTTCCCTATAATGGGAGGCGAGCAACTGTAGTTGTAATACGAACGTCTTTTTTCTTTCCTGGGGTGTTTTCAAAGCTGCCTTTGAAATGTTTGAAGAGAACACAAGCCTTCCATCCAGGTTGTTTGAGCCAGAAATGCTGGCAAGGGCTTGTAGAATGAACCAAGCAAGGACATTCATCAGAAATACAAAAGCAACAAGAAAAACCAGCCTCTCTTTCAAAAGAAAAAAAGCCCACAATAGAAAGCCACAATGAGTCTGTCGCATTTCCAGAGCCAACATTTCTCTCCCCTTCTCTCCATTCCCCCCTCCCTTTTGTTGCATAGCCCTGCCATTTTAAATGGGTTGGTGGTGCAAGGTCTGTGACACAATATGAAAAGGAAGCAAAGTAACTATAGGTTTGGTTTCAATACATCCAGAGGAACTTTGCACTTATTTATAAGCAGACTCGATCTTTTGCCTGTCAGGAAAAAAAGAAAGTAAAAATGCCCACCAGTTTTAGAGCTTTTTATTTATCATATTTTCTATGACCAAAAGCAATCCAGGAATGGCAAACGGCAAAGCTTTGTGCCCCATGTTAGTCACAAAGAAGACCCATTGAAGCTAATGGCCATGACTAACTTAGGTTCATATGTTTAAATGGATCTACTCTGAGTAGTACTTAGTTTTATTTGCTTGTTCATTTGTTTCGCAAGATTTTTAAGCTGCTTGGTTACAACAAAACCTCAAAGCAGTTTACAAGAAGAGTAAAAGGGTGAAATTACCACTTTAAAAAGCAACTATTTCGGGGGGTTTTTTAAAAAAAAAGTTTATTGAGTTTTCAAAAACAGCAACATAAATACAAGACAAAACAAAGAAACACAAAACAATGGCAGTGTGGAGCACATTATTGCAGTTGGAATAAAATTAACAGAATGTTCAGGACACTTTTGCAGAATTGTAATAAAATAGATTCAACAAAGGAAGCTTTTTTGAAAAAAGTAAGCCGCACATATCAATAAAGTAACTTCACCAGGTAAAAGGTTTTGCCCTCGGAAAGTGCTTATCCTGTTACCAGATAAGCTGTATATGATTAAAGACTTCAGTTCAACACTAACTCTCATGGAATTTAGAGGATAAACATAGAGAGAGGCACTGAATGAGAGTGATGAGAAAACTAAGATAATAAAATAGAAATATGGATGGTTTGACTTTAGAGACACTTAATGAATCAATCAGTGTTTTAAAACCGCAGCTTTATAAAAGGATTGGTATAAAGAAATTGAGAAATGTAGAGATGATAGATAGATAGATAGATAGATGTTCTTCCATAGACTCCCTGGTCAGAAGATACCTGAAAATGTAATATTAGATGACAAGGTTTCAGAAAAAATAACATAGACTGAAGCTACTCTGTTGCTGGGTGATCTCCTCTCTCTCTAATATTTCCTAGTACAACCTCTCTGACCCAGAGGCAAGGGAGATGGATGTTTTACAGTTTGCAAATGCTTCTTGAAAGACACTGAAGACTACTTGAGGTAGTTGGTCTAACTCTAGGCTCAAGTGATCAGAGAGGGTGAAAGGACGAATTAGAAGCAAATTGCCTGTAGTCAGAAAGCGTCCCCTTGGGAATAAGAAAATGGGCATCATAATCCGCTTTTCCAAATTATTGCAGAAAGGAGAATGAATTCAGGGTTGCTGTGAGAGGCATGGAAAGCAGAAGTCTCTTTCCACAGCACAGCTTTGTTGCAGGGTTTTTTTTAAAAAAAAATGGAGCAGTAAGGATATCAAAAGCAGGAGGATGCTTTTACAGGTGAGCAAGAGGGGAGGGGCTACTACTCCGTAGTGGAACTTTGGCTTTGCACTGTTCCATCCCTGTTCTGATATACTGTTCCTTGTAAATTTCAATTTACTATAGGTTTGCTTTCTGTTTCCTATTTCACGTTCAATCAGTAAAACGATGCTAACAATGGCTGCTGGTCTCCTTTACGGCAGCCATGTCCAACTTCAAGTAGCCTGTGATCTACGACCCAATATATAAAACAGGCAGTGATCAACCACCCAGGGATGGGTGCAGGGTGTACAGGCGGGCGCTGGCTGCTTCCACCAAGGGGGCAGGGTGGGTGGGCGCCCAGCTCTCTCTCCCCCCCCCAGCCAGCCCTTTCTCCCCCCTCCAATAGCTCTCTGTCTCTCTCTCCCCCTCCTCAAACCAGCTAGGCTGTGGAGCTGTCCAGGGGGGTGCTTCTCCCCCCTCCCCCCCAAACCAGCACACAATCTCACTCCCCCCCCCTCAAACCAGCTGGGCTGCGGAGCTGTTCCTCTCCTCCCCACCCCCAAACCAGTGTGTGATCTCTCCCTCCCTCCCTCCCCCCTGTCAAAGGGAGCCTCGCAGCTGATGTGGATCCCAGAAGTGCCTGCCCTCCCTGTCTCCATCCCTCCTCCCCCCCCATCAAAGAGGGATGTGCAGCTGGTCCTGATCCTGATCCCTCCTTCCCACCCTGTCAAAGGGAGCTTTCCCACATGCAGTGGTGTCGCAACCAATAAGCTGAAACTGACACGGGGACAAATAGAAGAAGACGGCTTCACCCCAGTATGGCTCCCCTTTATCAAACACACAGCCCAACAAGACAATGACAAAAAACCACCAACAGCATACAAATCAATATGGCTAACCTGATCCAAAACACACACACACACCCCACTCACACACGAAACAGAGACCACCACAGCCAACCACAAGTGAACAATCACACCCTAGGCCGACCCCAACCTCTCTCACCATCAAAGGAACACAAGCGAACAGCAGAGAACCTCCACAAGCAACGCTGACACAAAACCCCACATATATTAAGTAAAATAGAAACATCGTCACCCGACCCCACCCTCACCCATCTTTCCCCCATCCACCTCCTTCCCCCTTTTCTTCCCAATGTCTCAACAAATGACACTGATTTCTAAAAATGTTACGAGAGACATTGCACATGCTCTGTAAACCAAGAAAATTTTTAATTAAAATAAAGCAGTTGTTTGTCATTAAGTGGTAGTTGTCATACACCTCATTCTGTATTGGAATATTTAATCGGAATATTTAACCATTTTTCAATCAAAATATAATCATTATTATGCAAATGTGAGCAACAATTATCATTATTTCTCTTCTGTTAAGATTATAAATTCCTTAAGTATATTTTTAGGATTGAGAATAGAGGGAACTGTGTAGACAAATGGCGTTAATGGTTCTATAATGTAAAAGTGAATTGCATTATGACACTGAATATCAGGTGTAATAGATATAGTTGAAAAGATTGCAATATATATACCTTTGCTTTTCGCTGTTTGCCTACATAACTTGTTAAATGAAATCAAATAATAAATGTTGCACTTAAAAAGAAAAGAAGAAAAGAAAAGCAACGATGGTAATCTAATTAATCCACCATTGCATTCTCAAGAATTAATAGAGAAGATGCAGGAAGAAAAAAGTTAACATAAGGACCCACAAAGGGGAGGAGGAAAATTCATGGGAATTTATGGAATTCTCTTTCTGTTTTGGTTGTTTGACAATTGTTTGTAAATTTCAAAATCTGAAAATTAAATACAGTGGTACCTTGGTTTCCGAACGTCTCTGTTGACAAACATTTCGGAACTCGAACGCCGTAAACCTGGAAGTAAATGCTTCAGTTTTCGAACGTGCCTTAGAAGTCGAACAGGAAATGTGGCTTCTGCTGAGTGCAAATCCCCAAAGCCTAGCTGTCGGCTATTGAGTTTTTCATTTCCGAACGTTTCAGAACTCAAACGGTCTTCTGGAACAGATTACGTTCGAAAACTGAGGTACCACTGTAATTTGAGAGACACACAGAGAGAGAGAGAGAATGCAATGGTGGCAGGCAGAGGCACCAACTTGTGAGCGAGATTGGGTGTGTGACATCCCAATGTAGTGTCAGGACATTGGAGGAGCCAGGGGATGGCAGCAGTGGAGTTTCAGTGGCTGGTGGCTCCTCTTCTTCCTGCCACTGCCACCCCCTGGAGGCTGCTTCCCCCTCCTTCCCCTCCACAGCAGCAGGACAAGGACATGGAGCCAGCCACTGAAGCTGTGCAACGTTTGGCTCTGCTTGCCCCCCTCCATCAAATATGGGAGGAAGGGTTGCACCTCCTGGAGTCGGTGCCCCTGGTGGGAGAGAAGCAAGCCACAGAGCTTCATTATGTGCTTTCACCTGGATTCAGCCATGTGTGCTGTGAGACTTGCACCATACCTATGCCAGCCATACATACATAACACCTGACAGCTCCAATTTAAAGAAGGAGCAAGTATTGATGGGCAAGATCAGACTTGTGACGCTAGGGAGCGTCTTCCCGTCAGAGTAGTGTGTTGGGAATTGTGTTGGAAAATGGAGGCACTCTGGTTAAGAGAAATGAGCTAAAGCAAAAAATAATAGTTAAGTTAGGAAAGTGCCCTGGACTAAATCTAGGGCGTGCTTCGGACATGTGGTAATGCTTGCTTGTCAGCTGCTAACAGCTGCATCTCTGAACACCTTGCTCCATGCAACTACAGGCAACTGGTTAATGCTTGAGAGGCAAGTATGAGTGCAAAAGTAGATTATGCTAACTGCAAGTTAGAAGAACAAAGGGGGTTAGGAAGGGCTTAGCAGGGGCAGAAAGGTGTAGTGGGTAGTCCCCAAAATACATAGTTTTCTTATACAGTAACTACTGCATAAAAGATGAAGGCACTTGCAACACAGGGGCTGTTAGAATCAATGTATATGTGTGTGTAACCTGTAAGTGGGGTCTCTTGTCTGCACTGCAAGGTAGATGAGACATCATTCTTGCACAAGAGTAAATCCTTGTTTGCTTTGCTACCCACTGCTGGTTATTGGTTGTCTCTAGACAACAAACCTCAAATGGAAGAGTTCCACAACAGCAGAGAATCTTGGACAAGTGCAACATGTCTTTATAGGTTGGGAAGTGCCAATGGGACCTTCCTTCCTCAAGTCTAACAGCAGCATGAGGAATGACAATTTTGACTGAAATCATGGTGGGAAGGGAAAAATTAAACTTCAGTTTAAAAAGAAAAAAGAAAAAAGATTCTCCTCCCACTAGAGATGGACATTTGATTTGGTGTGTTTAAAGCTGAATCTACCATACCTACACTTTCCGAATAAATATGTGAACACAGTTATCCTTCAAAATTTGCGCTCACCTGAATTTTTGAATGCAAACATTGAACCATTGTTTACAAAAAATGCATAAACATTAATATCTGAAGAAGTGTGCATGCACACAAAAGCTCATACCAATAACAAACTTAGTTGGTCTCTAAGGTGCTACTGGAATGAATTTTTTAATTTTGTTTAAACATGAATATACAGTATTAGTGAAAATTACATACAAACGTGCTTTATATGAAAGGAACTTGTTTGAAAATGTATATGCAGTGGTCAAAACTGCATATTAAAATCTGTCATTTGTACAAAAATGCTGATGGATTTAAAAATGAAATCTGCAAGTTACTGCCAAATGTGGAGAACTGAATTTAAGATATGAAAAATGAGAACCTGAGAGAACTGAAATTGATGGATCCATCCCTAACACTTGGGAGGGGTTTGGGGGGTCCCTCCCTTTCTGATGCCCAGTGTGCTGTTATCTGGCCTGCCAGAAACAAGTTGTCACAGGAAATGTACGGTACTTTCCCCAAGGACTACAGGCATCTAGAAGGAGTGGGGCAGGGGGGGGGGGAGAGACTAAGGATCTGGCCCTGAACAGTTGTTGAGCTATTTATTGATTTGTAGGGGAGGTGAATCACTTGGCTTATCTGAGCCTAGGGTAGCACCCGTTATTAAAGCTCTGGGTCACAGGCTGTCCTGAAAGAAGGGAAAGCCTTGCTGAGCATAAAGATTTGCTCATCCATTTCTCTGGATTCAGCCAAACAGTTCTGTTAACTTGGTCTCTGAGTGCTGGAGGCCAGATATACGTTGAAGGGAGTAAATGTTGGAAGGTAATCAGAAATTTACCATAGAAATTAACGAAGCACCTAATGCAGAATGTCTGAACTCATTTGTTATTTGGTGCGGAGGATTTAATGTATGCACAGTGCAAGTTGAATAAACACCAAATTAACACCCAGCCTGTCAGAGCTAAAATAATAATAAATTACTGTTTTCAGAATTCAATCTTGCCTCTGAAAGCAAACATTGTCCTTTGTTCAACTTTAATTGAAAAAATATATATTGTTTTAAACCTAATGAGACAGAATGCAGACATTTATACAGTCTAGCATACCTGTATTACCACAACAAGAAATTTAGTTCATTATCAGTTGTATTTCAGAAGAAACATTTCATGACCCACAGGTGTCTTTCCCTGGCAATTAGGCCGGGGAGCCTAATTAAATATTAAATCAGTGTTCAGATAAGCATAATGGAATAATTCTGAAAACCCTCTAAGCTATTAAGACACAGTAACAGCTGGAATACAGTTTCAGTTTTCTACATTTAAATGCACTGATGAATGTTCATTAAAGCATACTCTAAGTTGCTTAGACCCAGGTGGCGCTGTGGGTTAAACCACAGAGTCTAGGGCTTGCTGATCAGAAGGTCGGCAGTTCGAATCCCTGCAACAGGGTGAGCTCCCATTGCTCGGTCCCTGCTCCTGCCCACCTAGCAGTTCAAAAGCACATCAAAAGTGCAAGTAGATAAATAGGGACCACTCAGGCGGGAAGGTAAACGGCGTTTCCGTGCACTGCTCTGGTTCGCCAGAAGCAGCTTTGTCATGCTGGCCACATGACCCGGAAGCTGTCTGCGGACAAACGCCGGCTCCCTCGGCCAATAGAGCGAGATGAGCGCCGCAACCCCAGAGTCAGTCACGACTGGACCTGATGGTCAGGGGCCCCTTTACCCTTAAGGTTTTTTTTTAGCCAAAAAAGAAATCATCTTTGAGTAACTTTGGCCACATTCACACAATACATGTTAAAGCACTATGGTGCCACTTTCAAGTTATGTCTTCCCCCTCAAAGAAGTCTGGGAGCCATAATTTGTTAAGCGTGCTAAGAGGTTCAGAGACCCCTAACAACTTTGGCATAAGAACTGAATTGTTACAAATGTGTCCATAACCACTTAACCCTCCCGATTTAAGTGAAACACCCCAGAATTACAGAAACCATCCCAGCTTCTGATTCGTACCAGTTGATATAAAAAGTAGTTATGTAACATGATATCTAACCATATCTGAGAGGAAGAAAACAACCACTTAGCCTCTATAAAGGCTCCAGTGCAGACCAACAGCCAGAGGATCTGCTTCTAGGTTCCACATTTGCATAACAAATGAATTTCTATTGACACGACAGTCAATTTATTAAAACTGTTCAAAAAGGGTTGTCTTCCTGAAATTGAATTTTACTTAAATAAAACAAGACAGGTATGGCAATTAACCTACGTTCAGCTAATTGATTTCCTGTTAACCTGCCACAGGTGCCTTGGTGTTTGCTTTTAGAGCCTAAATATACATTGACGCTTTAATCAATGGTGGAGATTGTAATTACACCTTTATTGCACCTTTAATTTTGAGTTCATTATGATCCCACTTGACTAATGCCTCATAAATATGAAAACTCAAAATATGGTCTTTTAATCATGTGAACATTACGGTGTGATAACCTCAATAAACTCCAGTCTAAATGTTTATTTTAACTTGTTTAAAAAAAACCTTTAAAAGGCTACAGCAGTCAGGTAAATTGTCTTAAGGCAAAGCTTTTCAGTGATGCAGTGTAAGGCCTAGTGATTAAATTGAGGGTCATTCAGGTTTATTAAATAGATATTAAACTGGGTCGGGGAAGATTCATTTAAATTTGTTTTAGACTTTCCACAGAAATGTACTGGATGCTCTGGCTTGGATGTGGGCAAACATGCTTCTCAATGAATCAGTTTCTCAATGTGGTGGTACAACCTATTTGGAACTCTGATTAAACTAAATCCAGCAGTTCCAAACCCATTCACAGGGGCAATCCAAAAGGCAAGTTCTGGTCCTGGTCCAAAGTCAGGGAGTAGAGATGGGGTACCTGTGACCCTTCAGATATTGTTGGATTCCAACTCCCAGGCAGCATGGCCAATACTTAGAGATGATGGGAGTTCTAGGCCATCAAATCAGGAGGGCCACAAGTTCCTCAAGCCGGTGCTAGGATGGAGAAATTAGAATAATCCAGCAGGATCCGGCCAAAGACCTACCCAGTGTAGGCTTCACATTCCAACAGTAGCCAATCTGATGGTTGTGGCAAGCCCACTAGCAGGAGCACAATAGTAGTCTCCAACTGTTGTTCCTCAGCATGGTGCATCAGATCCTGGAGGCAGCACATAGTCACCATGCCTAGTAGCCACTGACAAAACAGAGACAGTGATTTACCAGAGACCAGAAACTGAGGACTGTCTCTGCTTAACAGGGACCTTTGTTGGAAGCCATTTCTAAAAGTAATACCCGGTCAGTCGGCCCTAGCATGTCCCTGAGTGTACAGTCATGCCATAGGCATACCTGCCAAGTTGCTGTCAGAGAAATAAGGGACCGGGCTGGAAATAGCAGACCGGACGTAGCGCTGCCGCCATTTTGGAACTGGGCGGAGCATGCTCAGAAGTGACCTTTGATGCTGCTTTGCCCAGTTCCAAAATGGCCGCCACGCCAGAATAAACTGGGGAAAAACAAAAAATTTCGTTTTTTCAGCTAGGAACAGCTGGAAAAACAGGGATTTCCCGGGGAAAACGGGAGACTTGGCAGCTATGGCCATAGGACAAGCCCAGAAAATCAGCTCTCACTGCTGATGTGAGAGGACATAGGAGCCATGAAAAATGGGGGAGGGTTATAATTTTGACTCTTACAAAATCAAATGGCCCCAAAGACTCATCCATAAAAGCTTGACCAGGAGAAGCTGTCAGTGGAACGAGAAATGTAAAATCACTTCAGAAAGTGGAAGTATTGATTGGCCTAGTGTAAATCCACAAAGCATTAATTTCTCCAAAGCTGGGTGGCTTTTGGTGGGTCTCCAGGTAGCTACACGTCAGATTGGTTGGCCACAATTGCACAGAAAGTTCCATTTGTCAAGCTTCCCTCCTCCTTGATTGAAATCGCCCAAGCAGCTGAGACAGGAAAGGTTCAGCAATAAGAAACTCAAGGGCATGAATGATTGACAGAGAACACAAGGCATTGGTATGCAATCTTTGCATTGGACTACTAATCGGATTGCTAAATAACTGTCCAAGTGTTTCACACCCCCTATTTCTTAAGTTCCAAAGACAACCTTTTATAGTAAAACATGGGAAGGGAGAACCATCTTAGTCTGGAAAAGTGGGGGGGGGGAGAAAGATGAGAAAAGAGGGGTTTATTAGGAATGGTGGAGGAAATATATGAAAATAATAATTCCTCCCTCTCTTGTAATACTAGAATTTGGGGAGGGGGTGCCACTCATGGCTTTAGAAGAAGACTAGACCAATTTGATCTTTCAGTGGCTGTTCACCCAACAGAACATGGTGAGCCGAAGATTGTGCTCACTTGAAGAGGCGTGTAGAGGTGTGTAGAAATAGATTACAGGGCCACGCCACCAGCCCTGCCCCTGACAACATGAGACTCTCTGCACTCCATATTCTTGCCAGGTGGATATCTGAGGTGGGGAAGCTTTGACACCCTGGTGGTGCAGGGTCCCAGATCACCCTTTTTAAAAAAAATTAACGGGGTATAAATTTTGTTCTATATTTCACTTCACAGGCAGCTTAACTACTATTCAAAACCAGAAATGGTCTACAGCAGGCATCCCCAAACTTCGGCCCTCCAGATGTTTTGGACTACAATCCCCATCATCCCTGATCATTGGTCCTGTTAGCTAGGGATCATGGGAGTTGTAGGCAAAACATCTGGAGGGCCACAGTTTGGGGATGCCTAGTCTACAGTCACTAACTGGCAGATTTATGAGTTTTCTCCAGCCCTCTCTGGAGATTCCAGGGGCTGAACATGGAACCATCTGCATGCAAAATGGATGCTCTGCCACTGAAATGTACCCCTCTCTCTCTCTCTGTGTGTGTGTGTGTGTGTGTGTGTGTGTGTGTATTTGTGTAGTTGCACATGCACATATTTTGAATTTTTAGTTGATTATTTCACACTCCTTCCAGATTTACTTTCCTATCTGCAGATGAGAACAACAGGGAGCTGCATCTCACAGCGAGCTTGTGGCTGGCAGGAAACAGCAAATGGAGGGGCGATCAATTATCCATATGAAGTAACCGCTGCAAGTTTTATCAGACTGGGAAATGTCTGATAAAAATTCATTTTCACTGCTCAGCATGCAGCTCCTGAAAGGTCTCCCATTATTCTTTCTTCTTTTAAAAGCTACATCTGTGTTTTTCTCGGAGTTCAAGGTACAGATGCTCCAGTATGGGGGATTTCAAAGGTGAGACACATTGTGGCAAACAAACTTATTCCACATATGCTCTTCATGCCTTCCCCTCCATGCGTATCCCCTTGGCACACAGAAGGAAGAATGTGCCAAAGTGAGCAGGTGGCCATCTGTTCTGGATGCTTCAGCTGAGATTCCTGCATTGCAGGGGGTTGGACTAGATGACCCTTGGGGACCCCTTCCAACTCCCTTCGAGTTTTATAATTCAGTGATGTTTTGTACATTACAGTGGTACCTCTGGTTAAGAACTTAATTCGTTCCGGAGGTCGGTTCTTAACCTGAAACTGTTCTTAAAGGTAAAGGGATCCCTGACCATTAGGTCCAGTTGTGACCGACTCTGGGGTTGGCGACGCTCATCTCACATGATTGGCCAAGGGAGCTGGTGTACAGCTTCCGGGACATGTGGCCAGCATGACAAAGCCGCTTCTGGCGGACCAGAGCAGCTCACACGGAAACGCCGTTTACCTTCCTGCCAGAGCGGTACCTATTTATCTACTTACACTTTGAGGTGCTTTCGAACTGCTAGGTTGGCAGGAGCTGGGGCCGAGCAATGGGAGCTCACTCCGTCGCGGGGATTCAAACCACCGACCTTCTGATCGGCAAGCCCTAGGCTCTGTGGTTTAACCCACAGCGTCACCCACATCCCTCTAAAACTGTTCTTAACCCTTAACTATTTTTGGGTTAGCGGAGTCTGTAACCTGAAGCATTTGTAACCCGAGGTACCACTGTAATTTTTTATTTCTGTGTTAGGCATTATTCTCTCTCCTGTTTAAAGCTGTCCACTTAGATTGGTTTATTTGTCTTGTGTTATACAGTACAAACATGTGTGGATTGGTTGTTTCTGTATTTATTTATTTATTTATTTATTTATTTATTTATTTATTGTGTTGTTTCAGATTGTTTCTAATATATATATATTTTTAATTGCTATCCCTAATTGTTCATTTGATAGGTTGTGAGCGGACCACTTTGGGCACAATTTTGTGGAAAGGTGGCATGCAAATAAATAGATGATAATGGTGATGATCCACCATCTCTCTACCTATGCCAAACATGGGTCAGATTATTTATATGCTGTCCACATGTTATACTGAATACAGGTACAAGCTGCCTCTACAAATGTGCAAGTGTTTGTGTGAAAGGGTATCCTTGTTCCTTTGCAAGGCTCCGCTCTTGTGTGTACAGACTGTATACTCAATGAACATTATATATGAATTTCTGTACAAGAGTATGGCTCAATTATTTGTGTACACAAATGGTGCACTCATTGAATGTAATGTATAAAGAGCATTATATATGTATAAAAAGCACTACATATTTCCAAGACATTCGTCTTCAGCCATGTCCCAACTGCTTTGCTATGGGAGTTAAGAACTCTAGTGGAGAAAGGATAATGGTGAGAAAAGCACCCTCTGGTTTCACAGGTAAAATAAAATTGACTTAGGATCCAGATTAATTCTGCTCCACGGTGCCTCTCATCATCCTTAGATTACTCAGAATTCAGGTACACAGACCCCACAGAAGCATCTTTTCTGCTCTTTAATTCTGCCAGCAATTTAATCAAAGGAGTGGCTGGAGATCCCCTTGTCCCTTGCCCACGTCTGACGGATGTGAAATCAAAACAAATATTTGCACTTTAAAAATTGCTTGGCTGCTGCTCTCTCCAGAAGGCTGCCAGAGAGCTCAGCCCTCAGAACCTCTGCCAGAGCAGCCTTTGCTAAACCGCCGTCCAGCCGAGCTCTGAATGTCAGACACAAAACATGAGGACCTTTGCCTTTGAGAACCACAGTGGTGGCTGAGCTTCATGAAACGCTCTCTCTCTCTCTCTCTCCCTGCCCCACACAATTCCTTCAGATACATTAACATTTGCGGAATCTGCCAAATTCACAGCATCTCCTACTATGACAAAGATAGGGTTTCAGCTGAAAGATTTACCCAGTCATCTAGGCCAAACTCCATTGATATTGTTACACACCACTCCACTAATCTCTTCCAAGCAGTGAATGAAATTCCAGGGGTCCCAGGTGCTTACTCAGGGTCTGTGTTTCCTTTTGGAAATGAGGCACAGTAGAGACCGTGGTGTCTTTATTATATATGGTTCATTTACACATATATACAACCTGAATTTGGGTGGAGAGAGTTTCCAGCATTACACTCCAAAAGGGTCTCTTGCTTCTCCTGTTGGCACAGCTGCATTTGAGCCCACAGCACCGAAATCAGCCATGCTCTTTGTCTCTTTGTTCTAGCCTGTCACAGTCAGCCCCGCCCCGCCCCCGCCAGAGTGAACTGGGGTGGGGCAGAGCCCCGTAGTATATTAATATTAGCAAGAATCATGTTTGTGACAGCTTAGAATGATAATTGCAAGCCCAAAAAGAGGAATCACAGAGCTAGCCTAACTATGTCTACTCAGAAGTAAATTCTATTTAATTGAATGGAGCTTACTCCCAAGTCATTGGAGCTTACAGTGGTACCTCAGTTTAAGTACACAATTGGTTCTGGAAGTCTGTACTTAAACTGAAGCGTACTTAACCTGAAGCGAACTTTCCCATTGAAAGTAATGGAGAGTGGATTAATCCGTTCCAGACGGGTCCGCGGAGTACTTAAACTGAAAGTACTCAAACCGAAGCATACTTAAACCGAAGTTTGACTGTATTTATTTTTATTGACTTGATTTCTTACCCTCTCTTAGCGATAAGGTCCAAGAGCAGGTTACAGCAATTTAAAAGGATAGGATCCTTACAATAATACGGATAGGATTACAGCCTAACTGAGTTTATGGGAGCAGATGGCAGTTAAAGAAACATGGGGATTATAAAGAGATTGAGTGGCTGGAGACCAGTAGCCCAAAATATAAGAAAAGAATAGCTGGGATTGGAGCAGATCATATGTTGATGTAATATAAGCAAATTCAATCTTAGAAGAGGTAAAATAAGGTACAGACTTATTATTTATTATCTGTTTATTATTCATGTATTTGCCATTTACAAAATAATTTGGTTGTAATATGTGATTCTTAAATATTCAGTATTTATTTTCATTTACAAGATGTTTTGCATAAAGAAATAATGAATTGTTTTGAAATTAATATTTAATAGAATGGAATCACTTTTAATCTATTAGGCTACCTGTGTCTAGAATGATTCTGACTAGAATCATTATGCCATTGTGTATTTCCTCAAGCTCCCTTATCTTAACATTCTGGCTACAGGACTGTGCCAAATATCTAATTTGGCCCTGGGGACCAAAAATGAAACTTGACTTTTATTTCCTCAGATATTATGTGTTTCCCCTGGGAAATAACAGCATTATAGACAAAGTTTGCCTGATTAGTAAGGCTCTTTAGGTAAATAGCAGCCAGGTGCTTCGTCCTTACTAGCAAACAAAGCTTCCAATTAATTTTAATTTATGTTGCAAACTTGAACAATCCTTAAATATTTGGATTATTATCCTCTTCTGCCCAGTTCAATTAAATCACAAATTGCACAGTGGACACTCGAGGAAGCTGCTTTTAGCAGTTGCTATCCCAACCTTCTGAATTGTCATCAGCATTCAGCCATGTTGCAGGGGATGATGCAGACGGGCCTTAAGATTCAGTCCTAGACTTGAGATATCTGGTGGAGTATCTCCTGGTGGGGTAAGCAGTCAGATGCTCCCACTGCCACATGTTGCACCGGGCCAAACTCCCCACACCTCACACACACACCTCTCAGTAAGCGCCAATGACCCTGCCTGTGGGGAAACTGGGAGAGCCATGGTGCCCCACTCGCTCCACCTCACTACAGGATATGGCAGAAGCCCTGTTTATGCTGATGGAATGTGCAACACACCACCGCCACCTGGCAATAAAATTGCAAATGCAACTCCATGTAAACAAGTCTAAAGCAATGCACACTGGGGCAAAAAAAGTCTTCCTAGGAGGTCTGAACTGGCAGTGACTGACCAGGAATGAGACCATGGCTTCATGGTGTATTGCTCAATGAAGATGTCAACCGGAAAAAGACGCATTCCATGCTGGAGATTATTGGGGGGGCAGGGCCAATTTAAGCATACCTGGCGCCGTGGTGCGGCGGATCCCTCCGGCGCGCCCCCGCCCCGTTTCCCAGAGGGGCGGGCGGGCGCAGCGCGGCTGCCACATGGAGGGCCAGCGCCCTGCGCCACCCAGCCTCGCCGTAGGGCCAGCCCTGGGCCAGGGGGCGCTACCCGCCCCCTGTTGCGACGCCCCTGCACACGGCGGAGGCGGCCCCAGGATTGTGCGCACCTCTGGAGAGCGGTCTGAAGCCACTGAACAGCTGAGAGGCGCGTCTGGGGCTGCATCCATTGCACCTGGGGCGGCCTCCGCCGCGCCTCTCAGCGAGCGCAGCGGGCACAGTGGCGCCCCGGTGGCCTGGCGCCCTGCTGCCACGCGCCACCGGACCCTGGCCTAGAGACGGCCCTGGGGGGGGGGGGGTTGAAAATAAAACTCCTGATATCATAATACTAATACTGTTGTTCAATTTTACGATGCAATTACACATGGGATACCAAAATGATATTGTAGAGCTGGAAATGGTTCAGAAAAGGATGAGCAGAATGATCAAAGGTTGGGGCTTTTACTGTAAATTTAGAGGGCAGGGAGAGATGTGATAGAAGTGTGTAAAAAGTTTTACTCCGTATCATAGAATTGTGGAGTTCCCTTCTAAGGTCCCTTCTAATAACAGAAGAACTCAGAAACACCCAGCAAAGCTGAAGGTTGGAAGATTTGAGACGGACAAAAGAAAGCATTTCTTCACACAAAGCATACAGTAGTTAACCTATGGAACCCTCTTCTGCAGGAGGCAGTGATGGCTTTGAGAGAGGATTAGAGAAGTTCAGTGAGGAGAGGGTTGTTGATGGCTCCTAGCCTTGATGGCTGTGCTCTGCTTCATGGTTAGAGACTATCTCAGTTTCAGTTGCCAGAAACCACATGAGGGGAGAAGGCTCTTGTGCTCGAATTCTGCTTGTGGTTTTCCCACAGGCCTCTGGGAGGCATGATTTCTCCCGTTGCATTTAGGTAGAGTGTGTTTTTAATATTTTGTTGGAAGCTGCCCAGAGTGGCTGGGGCAACCCAGCCAGATGGGTGGCAAACAAACAAACAAACAAACAAACAAAAGTAGCTGCTAGACATGTCATAATTTGTTCACTTGTACTATATATTAATATATAGACGCGGGTGGCGCTGTGGGTTAAACCACAGAGCCTAGGGCTTGCCAATCAGAAGGTTGGCGGTTTGAATCCCCACAACGGGGTGAGCTCCCATTGCTCGGTCCCAGCTCCTGCCAACCTAGCAGTTCGAAAGCACGTCAAAGTGCAAGTAGATAAATAAATACAGCAGGAAAATAAACAGCGTTTCCGTGTGCTGCTCTGGTTCGTCAGAAGCGGCTTTGTCATGCTGGCCACATGACCTGGAAGCTGTACGCCGGCTCCCTCGGCCAATAACACGAGATGAGCGCCACAACCCCAGAGTCGGTCACGACTGGACCTAATGGTCAGGGGTCCCATTACCTTTACCTTACTATATATTAATATATATTAATAAAATTAAAATTGTCTCCCCCCAACTAAATCTTTTTTAGTCATTTTTGCATGGTAATACCACAACTTTTTGGTCTATTTCTTACCTGTGTTCTCCAAAAATAAGACACCGTCTTATATTTATTTTTCCTCAAAAAAAAAACACTATGGCTTATTTTCAGGGGGTGTCTTATTTTTTTCCTCCTCCTCCTCCTGCCGCGGCCGGCATTGCTGCTGCGCCTATCACTATGTCTTATTTTCGGGGTATGGCTTATATTCCTTGAATGCTTAAAAATCCTGCTATGGCTTATTTTATGGATATGTCTTAAAATATGAGAAACAGGGTAGTAGACATAAAATCCATGGCTTATTAGGGACTACGCCTAATTTTCTTCAAAAAATTGCTTTGCTCAGGTAACTACCATAGAGTTATCAAAAAATTTCAAAAGTAGGGGATCCGTGACCTGGCTTTTGAAAAACAGGGGGTCCTCAGTAATTAGTTAATTGGGAACCACTGATAATACAGTTTTGCAATGCACAGCTCAAATAACCAAATGGGCTATTCCATCTATCACCATTATCCTCTGCATAGTCCATCATGTTTCAATGGAAAGTGAATTAACCCCCAACATTTCAACTCTAAGCAAAGCATTTGGAACAGCTTTGTCTTTTTTTTTTTTTTCATCATTTTTTATTTTATTTAAACATTTCTAAGTTAGGTACATACAGCAATAAAATTAATATACATACAGAAATAAAAACAAACATACAAATCTGTGTACCTCTCCAATAAACTTACATTTGTACAATCAAACTTTGGTTGTGTCATATTTATCTTTACTTCTCTTATAGCGTTCATCTTCTCCACTTATTCTTTCGAACTGGACTTCCTCCTGTTTTCTTTCTTGGTTTTATTTATAATTTCACCGTTTTCGGTGCCATACTCTTTCTTGCCTGTCCATTTCCCTTTATATATATATATATGTTCTTTCCATTTATTCTCATCTGTATTTAACACGTAGTTTTACTTATATTTTTTGTGGACAATGGCTTTATAATTCTTTGTTGTATTTTAAATGTAATTCTACTAGTGTTTTTAATCATCTGACATAATCCTTCAAATATTTCCTAAACTTATTCCATTCTTTTCGGTACCTTTGTTCTTTTTGGTCTCTTAAACTTCCTGTCATTTTGGCCAACTCTAAATATTCTGTCATTTTCTCTCTCCACTCGTCTACACTTGGGACCTCTGGTGTCTTCCACTTTTGGGCTAAGACGATTCTCGCAGCCGTAGTAGCATACATGAAGAGGTTTTGGTCTTCCTTCTTAATCTCCCTCCCCAGTATACCCAGCAGCATTTCTTCAGGTTTCTTTGGGAAAGTGTAACACAATAATCTTTTTAATTCATTGTAGATTAATTCCCAATAGATCTTTACCTTGTTGCACGTCCACCAAAGATGGTAGAAATCCCCATCTTTTATATTACATTTCCAACATTTCTTATTATTTGTTTTATATATTTTAGCCAGTTTGACGGGCGTGAGATGCCACCTGTACATCATTTTCATGATGTTTTCCTTCAATATTATACAGGCAGTGAACTTGAGGAACAGCTTTGTCATGAGCCAAAGATCCTGCCAGCCAAGCAAAGGCAAATTTTGTTTATGAGACACCTGCCCAGAGTTTACGTCCCTTTGTTCATCTAGCTTTGTGCTCATTTTTGCAGATCCTGTAGCACCGCAAAGAATGATTTCCCTCCGGTTTAAACAGCAGGGATGCTCGCTTTGAACAATTTGCTTGCATAGGAAATGAACCCCTTGATTTCTGTTGACATTTGCAGGCAAGGTGTAGGTGGTGCTCGTAACATTTTTCAAAGCTTCTTGGCTGTGTTTGTTCAGATACTTTCATGCAACTGTGAAACGCGATAATGCCAGGCAATGGGTTCAGGGAATGGCATTGATGTCCCTCTAGGAAGCAGCAGATTTTCAGAGTTCTCTGCATGTAACAGTGGTTTTTGTCATTACAAATCCCCACTCCCTTGCCAGAGCAGCTCTTGTACACATGGTGCCTTAATTGCCAAAGCACCGAGCAGCGTGCCTCTGCATTCCCCCATACTTTAAAACAACTTTAAAACAAGCAATGAAATGGCTGCCGTGGATTGTTATCGCAGGGAACTTCATAATATAAATGTGAAGAACGCTCCCCCAGTTATCACAACAGCAGGAGGCTTAGAAAAGTTTCAAAGCTTGTGCTTGGAACACTTCTGCCAGGCCCTGTCAGTGGTAAAAAGGATTGTGTTCTCAGAGATTAGGCAAACCCATGAAAAGCACCAGGCAGAGGAGAATGTGGAAGTCATTGCTCAAAGTGAAGCTCTCCTCTACCACAGGTGTAGGTGTGTGTGTGTGTGTAAAGGACCCCTGGATCAGGCATCGGCAACGTTTTCCGGCTATCGTCCGTGGGCCAGATATGTGCAGGGACATGCACAGAAGCCATTTCTGGTGTCCTGGAGATGGGCAATGCGGCACCAGAAAAGGCTTCTGCGCATGTCCGTGGCTGCGCGGAAGCAATTTCCAGCACCACACTGCCCATGTCTGGGACGCTGGAAATGGCTTCTGCACATGTCCACAGCTGCGCAGAAGCGATTTGCAGCGTCCCGGAGATGGGCAGCGCGGCACCGGAAATCACTTCTGCGCATGTCCGCGGCTGCACAAACGTGATTTCCAGCGTCTGCGCAGGTGCCATTTTTGGCGCCGCTCGACAAGTCCTCTAGCCGCGCTTTACTGTTTTAGCGCAGCGTGCGGGGGACTCGCCGAGCAGGCCGCTCGGTTCACGAGCAGTCCATGGGCCTGATAAATGGCCTTTGTGGGCCGGATGTTGCTGACCTATGCCCTGGATGGTTAAATCCAATCAAAGGCAACTATGGGGTTGCTGCGCTCATCTTGCTTTCAGGCCAAGGGAGCCAGCGTTTGTCCACAGACAGCTTTCCGGCCATGTGACCAGCATGACTAAACTGCTTCTGGCGCAACGGAACACTGTGACGGAAACCAAAGCACACAGAAATGCCGTTTACCTTCCCGCCACAGCGGTACCTATTTATCTACTTGCACTGGCATGCTTTTGAACTGCTAGGTTGGCAGAAGCTGGGACAGCAATGGAAGCTCACCCCGTCGCAGGGATTCAAACTGTCCATCTTCTGATTGGCAAGCCCAAGAGGCTCATTGGTTTAGACCACAGTGCCACCCGCCCTTCACAGACTTATATGCTCCAGCAGTTCTTATTCTTGGTTAATCAATGCCATCTCCACTTTTGCCTTTCAGTTAGATTTTGGAGATGGGTTTTACAGATTCCTCCAATGTGCACATTGGGAAGATGTCATAGTTTAGTGGCAAAGTTCCATGTCCAACCCCCAGAATCTCCACACAGTGCCCTCCAGCCCTGAAACCTTGGAGAGCTGCTTCCAGTCAATGTAATCAATAATGAACTCAGTTGAATCATAGAATTGTGGAGTTGGAAGGGACCCCCAAGGGTCATCTGGTCCAAGCCCCTGCAGTGCAGGGATGAGTGGACCAATGACCTGAGGCCATGTGAGGTATGCTGCAACAAACTGGAGTGGCTTGTCTCAACACACACAATGAATTGCATTTCTTGTCCCCACATGAATTGTATATATAGTACTGCAAGCCATCCTAATCTCTGAGCGGTGTGAGATTCTAGGGTTTCCTGGCACTTACCCAGGGTTTGTTCTTTGTTTTGGAAATGAGGCACAATGGAGACTGCAGTGTCTTTAGGATATATGGTTTATTTAAACATATATATATACAACCTGAGCCTACAATGGAGGAGTTCATAGCATCAGCATCCAAAGAGGGTCTTGTTTCTCCCATAACCACAGCCTTGGATTCAAGCAGAGATCTGGCATGGTGTTTGCCATCTCTCTCTCTCTCTGCTTGCTTCTTTGCTTCTAGGTCACATTCATAAAAACTATCATAGAACTGTAGAATTGGAAAGACCATGAGCGTCATCTAGTCCTGCAATGCAAGAATCTTCTGCCCAACGTGGGGCTCAAACTCATGGCCATGAGATTAGGAGTCTCATGCTCTACCAACTGAGCTATTGTGCAAACTCTCTAAATTCAACCTTTGTCCTTCTAACTATCTCTGAGTTAAGGGAGAGAGGGTGGACCCACCCATTTCCCATCTCACACCGAGCCCCCTTTCCTTTGTTCTCTTAATGGAAACTGTGCTGCTTGTGGTGAATATAGGTCATAATGGAAATTGCTGCCTTCTTACCTTAGTTGTGAATGAAGTGGAGGGTGGGGAATAAAAGCTCCTAGCTGTTACCTCTACTGCAACTCAGCACCCCTTGCTTACAAACAACGTCAAATCTACACATTTTTCTCATCTCATTGTGTAGCTTCACTCAAAAGAGCCCCCCTGCTCTGAAAACCTCACAGGTGATCCAGAGAGAGAGAGAGAAGAAGAAGAAGAAGCTATGTCTTTATTAAGCAGGACTAAGGGGGAAGCATGTGTTTCTCATCACACTTTAAAATTTTATTTTTAAACCTTTCTCAGCATGTTATGACTCCACTGATAACGCATCCTAATTTTCCCCCTGCAGCCACACCATGGTTGTGAGGGAGCCAGTGTTATTACATTTCTACGCTTTGGAACAATGAAGTAGCATTCACCCTTTGACAGTCTTCCTTACTATTGAAATACAAGGGAATGCTGACATCTACAGGCCACCAGCTTCATTACAGAGTGCAAGGCAATTCTGATGTTTCTGTTTCTTGCCTCCCATGTCATTATAGGCACAACCAGCAAAGGCAGGTGAGGGACTTAAAATTTTAAGATCAGCAGCACCTGGGGGTAGCCAGGATTTTTCTTATGGGGGCCAGGACTTTTGTTAGAGGAGGCGGAACTGACCTAATTGGTCAGTTAGTTGAGTATTTCTATTGTTTTACAGTGGTACCTCGGTTTATGAACACAATTGGTTCCGGAAGTCTGTTCATAAACTGAAGCGTTCATAAACTGAAGCGAACTTTCCCATTGAAAGTAATGGAAAGTGAATTAATCCGTTCCAGATGGGTCCGCGGCATTCGTAAACCGAAAATTCGTAAACCGGGGTGTTCATAAACCGAGGTTCCACTGTACTTGATCTTGGGGGGCAGCTGCCCCCTGGCTATGCCTTTGGGGGGATGAGACCCACACACACACACCATTCCCCAAAATAAACTGATGAGTGCCCCCCCAAAAACCCATGATTTTCTGTGTGCCTTCAATTTGATTGCCAGATAAAGGTTGTCTTCTTTCTTAAAACAGTATTGCACATTTACACCATCTTGTGATGCTATAAGGAATATAACAAGTAGAAACTTCCTTATACTAAGTCAGATGGTGTGTTCCTCTTACCCAGTATCATTGGGCACTACAATTGGCAGGTGAGGTGGCAGTCCTTGGTGTTGATCCAGGACAGGGCCTTTTCAGTGGTGGTTTCCCCATTTCTGGAATGCCCTCCCTGGAAAGTTGCATCTGCCAGGAGGAGATAGAAAGCATTCCTGATTACCCGGGCATTTGATGGCTGAAAGACACTGTTCCTGGCAACCCTGAAAGCACTGGATGTGCAGATGTTTTTCATCGTGGGTGCATTTGGACGTGGCGATTGTTGCGCTAGTTTTCCTGATTATAATGCTGGCAATTCCAACCTGGATTCTAACACTCCTTGTATGCTGCGTTACCTGTTGCATATTGGAACTGCGGCTTTTCCATCAATATACTGCCATGTCACACTAAATTTTAAACGGCAGGAAATAACTGTATGGTGGGATACTGCCTCAAATTTCATCGTATGAAATTGCCATGAGAAACTCAAGTCAGCTGTAGTTTCCAGACAGTCTTCAACGCAGTCTTAGGCAATGTGGATAGGGTACCTTTCTCAGCCCACGGGCTGCATTTCCTCTCGGGCAGCCTTTCAGTGGCGGCCAGGCCCAGAGGCAAAAATGGGTGGAACAACAAATGAAAACTTTTCCTTTACACAGTAGGCTAATTTCTACATGCATTCCAACTAGGTAAAAGCAACTGGAGTGTGCAAAACCAGTGACGGGTAGGTCCTGGGAAGAATATTGGAGGGCTGCATTCAGGCTCCAGGACTGAGGTTTTTGCTCACCTTTTAAGCATGAGCCTTCCTAATCCATATAGAAACTAATACATGAAGCAGAACACAGTTTTTTTATAAAAAAAATGCAATGCACATCTCCAACTAAAAGTGGGGAAAGTGTACAAATGCATACATTAGAGGAAATAAATATCAAAATGCATATAACCTCTAAATTAGATTACTGCAACATGTTATACATTGGGCTGCCTCTGAAGATGGTCCAGAAAGGTCAGCTGGAATTCAGCAGCCAGGTTGCTCACTGGGGCAAGGCGGTATGAGCACATAACGCCAATTCTGGCCCAATTACAGTGGCTGCCAAATAGCTTCCGGGCCCAATTCAAAGTGTGGGACCGCAATACCTCCTTATATGAATCGACTGGGACACGGAGATCACCATCTGAGGCCATTCCTCATGTGCCTCCACAAGAAGTCCAGAGGGTGGCAACATGAGAATGGTACCTTTCTACATTTGTTCCCTGCTTGTGGTATGCTCTCTTTAGGCGCCAGGCAAAAGCATTCCTCTTCTCCTAGGCCTTTGGTTGATTAATCAATCTATGGCCCTTTAAACTGGTGGGTGTTTTTTGTATTTTCTTACTCTATTATGTATTTTTGTGTAAACTGTCCTGTGATCCTCAGATGAAGGGCAGTATAGAAAATAATTTCTCTCTCTCTCTCTCTCTCTCTCTCTCTCTCTGTGTGTGTGTGTGTGTGTGTGTGTGTGTGTGTGTGTGTGTGCTATTTGTATATATATTAGTAAAAATAACATACAAAACTGAATTATATCAGGGGAAATTGCTTGCCCTAATTACATCAGGGCAAACATGCAACTTAGGGGAAATTGCGCACAAAACTAGGAGAAATCTATATAAATAAAAATGTAAAATGCCAGGTTGTGTGTGCTCAGCGGGAATGTTTGTATAAACTTTGATTGTACAGATGCCACACCTATCACAGGTAAAAACATGGTTTTTGGGGGGGAGTGGAAAAACCAGAAAAACAGGAACAGGAGAGGTTGGAAAACATTTCCCTCTAGCGGCGACACCACTGGTACTGCAGCTAGAAAAGCTTCCCTCTCCAAAGCAGCTCAGCTCAGGTTTGCTGACTGGGCTGAGTGGAGGTGCAGGCTCGCCTGGGTGGGGGTGGGGGGAGGCCGGGATCGGGATTGGGATAGGCCATGGGTTGGGACGGGGTGGGGGAGTCACAGGGATGAGCCACAGCAATGCGTGGCTGGGTACTGATAGTGTGTAATAAAATGCTGACAAATTTCCATGAGAACATAAGAAGAGCCTGCTGGATCAGGCCAGTGTCCCATCTAATCCAGCATCCTGTTCTCCTAGTGCTGGACCTGAGCACAACAGCCTTCTCCCCCACCTCTTGGGTGTCCAGCAACTGATGTTCTGAAGCATGCTGCCTCCGACTGTTGACTTCTTATTTCAAAAACTTGCAAACTGATGTGATAATGTGGCAAAGTTAATTTATCAATTGGGGGGGGGATGTGAAACGCAGAAACAGACATTGTCAGATTCATCCATCCCTCGCAGCCACTGTGCAGCCTGTCCCCCCAGCATCCTCAGGCAGCTGCTCTCTCCCCACTCTTGCACCAGAACATGCAGCCTGCCTACACTCGGTTAAATGAAAACACAAACCTGGTCGCCCAGAGCAAGCGCTATTCCCTGTGCAGCCAATGCAATTCACTGCATGGTTACGTAAAAGTAAGCCCCATGTTTAATGGGGATTATTCCCTGGCAAGGATATTTAGAGTTGCCACTGAATGGAACATTCCCTTTGGACAACATGTAGATATATCAGAATATTAGCAACATACATTAATATTGCACAGGATGGAAAACACTGCTTGGAGCCTGCAAAGATTGATCATCTGGGAAACAGTTTAAGCACCAGTACAGAAGCCCCCATGTGCAGAATTAACTTCCCAATTACTGCCTACTACTCTGAACTTTATGTAGAGATACAAGAATTAATGTTATTGATTCAGCAATTAATCATCAAGGTGAATCTCCGACATATTATTTCCAGGTTCCCTAATGGCTGAATTATTTGTGTGTGAACATTCATGCATGTATAAAGCCAACTTGTTGTGGGAAAAGAAGAACTCTGTTTCCTCAAGCTTGCTCACCTTGTTCCAGTAAGATCGTGTCCTGCTCTTTCCATGCACTATTAACATAGACTAGGCTAGAGAAGACTAGAATAGAATAGAAATTTTATTTAAGATTAAGTGCCCTAGTGGACTCTAGTGCAGAGCACCTATGGTCCTCCAGATATTGTTGGACTACAACTCTCTTGAGGTTGATAGAAGATGGAGTCCAATAACATATGGAGGGTCACAGGTTTCCCCACCCCTGCTCTGCTACTTCCGCCACAAAGGGATGCAGGTGGCACTGTGGTCTAAACCACTGAGCCCCTTGGGCTTGCTAATCGGAAGGTCGGCGGTTTGAATCCACATGACAGAGTGAGCTCCCATTGCTCTGTCCCAGTTTCTGCCAACCTAGCAGTTCAAAAGCATACCAGTGCAAGTCATAGCTGCCAAGTTATCCCTTATTTTAAGGGATTTTCCCTTATGCTGAATAGGCTTCCTCGTGAGAAAAGGGAAAACTTGGCAGCTATGGTGCAAGTACATAAATAGGTATTGCTGCAGTGGGAAGGTAAACGGCATTTCCGTACGCTCTGGCATTCATCACAGTGTCCCATTGTTATACGGATGACTGGCTTCCCAAATTGACCAGACGAAATCTCAGGCAGTTTAACAGATTTATTGGTTTGTCAGACAAAGCAATATGGAGCAGCAGGGGAAAAGACCATTCCTCATTCTGCCCGACCCTTGTCCATGTACAGAGAGATTTTATAGAGTGAAGGTCCGCCTTATTGCAGTATCTCATCAACCAATCAAGAGAGAGCACTCCAAGATGCAAAGTCATCCGCCCAACTCTACTAGATGGCGTTATGTACCTGGTACCTTCATACACGTGTCTATCTGGAATTTTACAGGCACAATTGTGGTTGCCCTACTTAGAGCTTGTGGTTTTGTGGTGGGCTACATCCTCTTCAGATGGAACAGAACATCTTGCGGTTAAGCTAACTTCCTTTTGCAATGGGTTACAGAGAAAGGTACAAACAGAGAAGTGCTGTCTAATTTACTTTCTATCAGAGACAGAGAGATTTTGAAAATGGAGTTCCTCTGGCTCTCACAGTGTTCCAAGGTAGGCCTCTGGCCTTCACTCCTTCACCACTGCATCAGAAGTGGTTTAGTCATGCTGGTCACATGGCTGGAAAGCTGTCTGTGGACAAACGCTGGCTCCCTTGGCCTGAAAAGCGAGATGAACACTGCACCTCATAGTTGCCTTTGACTGGACTTAACCGTCCAGGGGCCCTTTACCTTTTACCTTTTACCTTACCCCTGCCACTATGAATCTGCTGTGCTGTTGTTGTTGTTGTTGTTGTCTTTTAAAAAGTTATCCTGAAAATTCATCTGCATTTTGGGAGGATTAAAGACCAGCTCGACCCTCTCAACAATATGCACAAACCAGCATCTAATTACCTTTTCTTCATAGCATTAAATAGCAAACAGAGTGTTCCTTGTGAATTAAATGCAGTAAGAGGACTGACCTCATTGTTTTATTAAGGTTTTGTCTGTCTTCATACTGAAACACATGGACAGAATAGCTGTGGTTGTCAGTCGCAGATCTGTGCCAGCTGTATTCAGCTGGCAGCTTTACTTTATTCTAGTTTTTGCAATGCCCATGCTTGTCTATAGATGTCAGCATTGCCACAGAAATGCACACTGTATTGGAAGGGAGGAACAGAAGGGAGACAGCAGAAGTTCTCAAGGTACCATGGAATAGAGTATTAGGCCTTTCCAGACCTTTGGATGCAGCATTCACAAAGCAATCCAATATGTCTACTCAAAAGGAAGACCCATTTGGGGCATTGTCCTCATTTAACTGAGCTTTTAACTGCGGCCTAACTGAAGAGGGTACAAGGAGCAACTCTTTCAGCAGGATTCACCAAACAGCAATGTCCAATGGGAACGCCAGGAATGTAGCCGATCTGTATAATGGGCATGGAGTTACTGAGACCACCCTTTGGAGGCAAAGCAGGGACAAACTCATGGCTTCATTGCCAAGCGGCTGAAGCACAGAGAGCAAAATGACATGTCTGGGGATTTATTTCAGGCCTTTCCCATTCCAGCAGAAACTGTGCAGGCAATTCATGCCAATAGCAGGCAATAAATAAAGCAATCCCAACAACAACCGTGAAGTAACTATAACAAAATATAATGAAAACGGTGCATAAAGCAGAGGCTGGGACACATTTTCGGCCTAAATGGCACATTTCTTTGTGGGCAACCGCTCAGGAGCCAAATGCTGGTGATGGGTGAGGCCAGAAGCAAATGTAGGTAAGGCAAAGTTTTGTTCCGTAGGCTGGTTTCTGTGCACACTTCGCTCTCTCCTCCCTCCAGGCAAGCAAGAGGCATTTCCACAGTTGAAGGAAACATCCCAGCCAGGCAAAATGACACAAGGTGGGTGCAAAGCAGGACCAGCAGTGTGTGTGGCCTGGGGAACAGGTGGGGTGGCTGTGGCCTGTGAGTCCCAGAAGAGAGGGCTGGAAGGCTGCCTTTGTCCCACTCCTGACAGAAAGTATCAAAGCAATAGAGTCACATTAAAGCAACAGATAAACCAAAAGCTCACTGATCCAACAAGCTACCAGCTGACTTTAAAAACTAAATAGCAAGGCAGCTGACCCAAACCTCCAAGAACAACAAGTTCCCCATCTTGTGTACCACTGCGGGGGGGGGGGGAGAAAAAGAAGAAGTTCTCTCATATATTTCTGCTTCAGAAGGTGATAGGGCACACAAAAACACACTATCAGCCAATATCAGCGGATAGGCAGCTTCATATGGGGATGATATTTTAATTACCCTAGTCATTAAATCAGTCAGGGATTTAACAATGATAATCAACACCTTAAATTGTGCTTGGGAACAGATAAAAAAAGTGAATTTGGTATAAGAATGGAACATTATGTGCCATTAAACCAGCATTGGTTAAAACGTACACATATGCATCACATGCCAGATGTAACATTTGAATGGTTGTCCAGGGCAGCCCCATAAAAATGCATTACAGTACCCAATCTAGATGTAGCACAGACATGAGTGACACCTGCAAAGTATGCCCTCCTCAGGATTAGGTGCAGCAGATACACCAGCCTAAAATTCAGCAACCACACTTACGGGCACAGGCGCCATCTGGGATTGCAAGAACAATTACATGTTCCAGAACTGTAAACCTAATATTTCAAGTGCAATTCCTAAAACCCTGTCACTCAGTGCTTAGAAGTTTCATTTTTAAAAGCAACTAGTTCTATGTCCTCCTCACCGAAACCCAGTCCAAAAAAGAACTAGTTTACATTCAAGTTCACGCTTTTACAAACGAAACTATTTCAGTTCCAGTTCATCCTCTGCACACACACGGTAAGTATTCAGAATGTTACAAGCTGCTGTACAGTCGTATAGGGTCCAAAGGTGAATCAGGGAACTAACAAGGTGTCTGACAGATAGAATGTCAACTGGTGAAGCTTTCTTGATAATTCTATTTCTACAACATAAAAGGCTTACCCTGTTTAATTTGCGCCTGCCACACACAGCTGTTAAAGGCACAAGACATCATTTGCTTTGTTCCTATACCTGTACTTCTTGCTGCAAGTTGTTCCTCCTGAATCTCTTCAGCAGAAAAGATGCAGGAAAAGCCTCACATTCCTTCATTCTGGTTGCTTAGCAAAAGTTATCAAGTGACTTGAGCATCCTTAGTGTTATGTACTAAGCTTGGATCCTAGAACAATAGGCAAGTAGGATCCTAGAATGCAACAACTGATTGGCTTGCAGGAGAAGACCAATCAGGCTCCAGGAAGAAGTTAATCAGCCTATTAGGCTGGTAAGGTTGTAGAATGCAGCAACTGATTGGCCTGCAGGAAAAGACCAATCAGGCTCCAGGAGGGAAGCAGAATGAGCCAATCAGACGGGACTCATTGTGTGAATAATGTATATAAAAGCCTGAGGTTTGTGGGGCATTTCATTCACTGTTCTATAAGCTGCAATAAAGAGCATGAAGTCACTACAGGACTCTGAGTATATTTCACTTAGCAACAGCAGCACCTCTGTATTTACCTAATAAGGATTATAATTTTGCCTCCACATTTTGCTTTGTAATGTCCTCTGTGGATGTCCTATTGGCTCACCTTTCCTATATAGAAAAAAATGAAGACAGGGGAAAAGAATGAACTATAAGATGAACTAAGAATCTACACCAAAATGAACTTAATTTGCCTTTAGTTCACCTGGCAATTAGGCAAACTATTACAAGTGTAGTTCAGAGATTTATTCAACTAAACTAGTTCATTCCAAGCACCGCTATCACTGGATAGAGGCAAGAACTGGGTAGTAGGCAGGGAAAACAGGGACTTTAGATATTAGAAGTGGAGAGCAGGAAGGCAGAAGAAACTGGTGGCCTGTAGACTAAAGGCTCAGATTCCACCTGTAGTGCAAACAGAGAAACTGGCCCTCTGTTGGAATCAATTGTGGCAAGCTTAACTGATGTGATTTTGAAAGCCCTTTGCCCAGTGATAGAGACCCTGTTGTCTCCATTGTCCTTGATGGCTGGAGCGAGAGGTGGGGAAGAAATTTGATTCAGTTTTCATTTAAAGGCTAACCTATCTAATTCACATGTGCAATACAGTTCTCCACCCAAGTAATATTTACATAAATGCATACAGCAGAGGAAATATGCACCAAAATGCATATATTAGTGAAAGTATCACACAATAACGCTTTATATTAGGAAAATGCTTTACAGAAATGTGTATATTAGGGGAAATTGCATACAAAAATGTGTATATTAGAGGAAACAAGAACTAAAGTGCTCCTCGATCTTCCCGAGGACTGATGTGGAGGGCTGAACTTAAGACTGAGAAGCAGAGAAAAACTGAAATGAACAGATTCCCCCATCTCTAGCTGAGGCTGCTGAATGCGTCCAAGATTTATGATCTACCCGATCACCTTATCTCTTTTAGCTACTTCTGTTCATGAAAACAGAAACAAATAATGACTCTCGCAGCACCCAGCATATGAAGAAGCAGAGCATCTAAACTACAGCAGGATTTGTTGCATTTCTTAACCAATTCAACAGAAGAAAAAAAGTTAGTCTACATTATATGCATGAATCCAGTCAAATTATCCTGAAACCTGTCATTCCAAAAGGTAGCAAACAGAAGCCATCTTTGTATACATTTATTCAGCATCATCCTGTCTTCTTAGAATCAAGTAGCATGATTGCAATGTCCCTGGTGATATAAATAAAACGAATCCAATGCATTCAGAGAAATACATGTTTCCCAAATGGCAAGCAATAGACTTATGTGCTATTGGGAAATTAGAAACCGCATCAATGTCATTCAACTCAACCACTCCATATAAATAATTCAGCAACTGGATCTTCTGGAATCTTATATGCTCAGGCAGAGGCGCCAAGTTGCACCCGACATTGAGGGGGAGGTTGTCACGTGATGTCACAAGCACATGGCACATTGCGCTCCTCAGAGAATCATGCCAGAGTGCTTCGGTACTCTGGTGCGCCCCTGCTAATGAGCCCAGCGCACTTTCCCATTTGGCTCTGGCACTTGAGGCTGGGCAGAAGTCACACCAGAGTGCCAGACCTTTGGCAGACGTGTGTAACATGCACGACTGGAGGAGGTTGGCAGTTGGGAAGACTTGGCCATTGGGAGCCTCCTCCACCCCCTCAACATAGAGGGGACCTGACCCCCTTGCCCAGAGATTTTGAGGGGACAAGACACCTTGGCCCCCTGAATTGTTTTTTTAAAATATAAATGTGTTTATTTGGTTTTTCAGATCAAATTTTTACAGATATATATCAAACATAAATCATAAAAACAAGATTCGAAGGCATCTCCTGGACTTCCATCCTCCCCTTTGTGGGTCCTATTTTAATTATTTCCTCCCACATCTTTTATAATGATCCAAATCTTTTACTTCTCCATTGTGTCCAGAATTCACCCTTAAACTACAAGTGATACTCCAATCCTACTAACGATTTTAACTGTTTACAATGGTCTTTAAGATAAGTTACAATTTTCCTCCATTATTAAAATTTTGGTCTTCCTGATTTCTGATTCTTCCGGTCATTTTAGCCATTTTGGCATAGTCCATCAACTTCATCTGCCATACTTCTCCGGTAGGAACTCTATCTTCTTTCCATCTCTGGGCCAATAACATCCGCGCAGCCATGGTCATATACATAAATAGTCATTTCTGCTCCCTTGGGATTTCAGCACCTGAAATTCCTAAAAGGAAGGCTTCAGGTTTTTAGCAAAGGTTATTTTAAACTTTTTTTCCAACTCATTACATATGATTTCCCAAAATCCTTTTTGTTGTTGTCGTTTAGTCATGTCCGGCTCTTCATGACCCCATGGACCATAGCACGCCAGGCACTCCTGTCTTCCACTGCCTCCCGCAGTTTGGTCAAACTCATGTTCGTAGCTTCGAGAACACTGTCCAACCATCTCATCCTTGGTCGTCCCCTTCTCCTTGTGCCCTCCATGTTTCCCAACATCAGGGTCTTTTCCAGGGAGTCTTCTCTTCTCTCACTTCCATACATCACTACTGGGAAAACCATAGCTTTAACTAAGAAGCAGGCGTCTTTTAATTTCGTGACTGCTGTCACCATCTGCAGTGATCAAGGAGCCCAAGAAAGTAAAATCTCTCACTGCCTCCATTTCTTTCTATTTGCCAGGAGGTGATGGGACCAGTGGCCATGATCTTAGTTTTTTTTTTTTTTTTTTTTTTTTGATGAGCTTCAGACCATATTTTGCGCTCTCCTCTTTCACCCTCATTAAAAGGTTCTTTAATTCCTCCTCACTTTCTGCCATCACGGTTGTGTCATCTGCATATCTAAGGTTGTTGATATTTCTTCCGGCAATCTTAATTCCGGCTTGGGATTCATCTAGTCCTGCCTTTCGCATGATGAATTCTGCATATAAGTTAAATAAGCAGGGAGACAATATACAACCTTGTTGTACTCCTTTCCCAATTTTGAACCAATCAGTTGTTCCATATCCAGTTCCTTTTACTACCTTACAATTCCACCACATAGAATAAAAGGTGCTTGGCCCCCTGAAGTTGGCGTGCCTGCCCTGAGGAACAATAATAGCACTTTCCTGACACTGGCATCATTGCAGATCACAAGGATGATGTCATGTACCGATCTGATGCCGGAACCCACAGGTGAAAGTTGCAGGGTTGGAGGCAAGGGTGGTTAAAGGGCTGGACCCAAAGAGGCCTGGTGGTCTGGGAGGTTCCTCTGGGAGTTCTTGTCACAATGTTCTCTCCTATCTTCTGCAGTCAGCTGTAAGCCCTCACCCAGCCTCTGGTTGTGTCCAGATCAGGGCAGCAATAAGGTTGGGGTGCAAAGATGTACTGGCAGAGCCAATCCAGTTCTCCTGCTTGTGTATCTGTTCACCCTCAATCTCACTGCCGCTCTGCCCCAGAGCCATCCGACTACACCTGTAGTGACACCAGAGTCAGGAAGACAGGGCTGCCCCACCAAAGCAAAGCATATTACTACTCATGATACGTGCAATATAAAACAGCACAGTCTCCCAGCATTTTTTCCCACTGAAAAAATGCATGTATGATAGCAGCAGAGATATATAGTCAGAGAAATTCCATCCCATTTGCATTTAAAGGCCAATCTTCAAAAATTGTGCTTGCCAAAATAATGCAGGAACCGAAACACAGCCAATTCTTCGAAACTCACATTTCTCTGAATTTTGAAATGCAGTTCTCCAGGCAAGTAAAGTGTACAAAAAATGCATTACAGCAAGGCAAAGTGTACCGGAAAAAGAAGAAGCATATACGAGGGGAAATAACAAGCAAAATGCATTATGTAAGGAAATTTTGTTTTGCAAAAATGTGCATACTGGGCAAAATGGAATGCAAACGTGTATATTTAGGATGCTGGTGAACTTTCATAAGGACTTTTTAAAAAAATAAAGTCTCAAACTGACATAGAAATGTGGAAAACTGAAAACTGAGGCAAGTAAAAGTGTGGACGAATCCTAAAGCATAAAATGCTGCTTAAAAGTCGGGGGGGGGAGGCCTTCATTGTCTACCAAAGAGAGAAGAGTGTAGAGGCCAGGCGAGCTTCTTTGGGAAGAGCATTCAGTGTTCCTCCCCTAGAAGGCTCTCTCCCTGGTTGCCATCCACTCCTTGGTCAGTGAGGGCATTCACAGAAGAGCCTCTGAAGATGACCTCAGTGCATGGACAGGCCGATAGGGAAGCAGATGAGCCTTCAAGTACTGTATCCTGGTCCTGAGCTGTGAAGGGCTTTAAAGGACGATGCCAGAACTTTCCGTTGTGCCTGGAAATGGAGTGCAAGTGTTAAAGGACTTGTGAGCTATTTTCCCCAACACCTTGTCTCACCTAGCAACCTCATGGCTGCATTTTTTTCTGAACTAACTGAAATGGGATGAGGCCATCTCTCTGGGTTAAAGGACAGAGACGTGCAATAAGGAAAGTACAATTAAGTACAGCTTTACGGTAATGAATCCCAAAGCAATTTACAAGCTGATTACATAAATATACACAATGGACTAATAAGCTTCTCTAGAGGATGAAATCGGGAGACTGTTTGACACACAACAAGAGATTGGAAGGAGAGATGAGAAGAGAAGAGAAGTGGACATAAAACTGATGGTGATTATTATTGATTTCTTACATGCCCTTTACCATAAGGTCTTAGGAGGGTGGGTTGCAGCCATTTTAAAATGCAATATTAAAATCAGTTAAAATAGTTAACTGCCCCACCCTGCAAGCTATGATCCTAATTGCAGTCCTCCACAATATCATTAACAGTCCTCTGGTTGTTATTCAAATGACTGCAGATATCTGAGCAGAGATGTTCTATGCCGGCAAGGTCTCACCACTGTCAACAACCGTGCTGCAACATTCTGCTCCAACTCAGCGGCGGAAGAAGCCTCTCGGGCACCTGGGGCGGTGCGCACCCATAGGGGCTAGGGCTGCGCTGCATCCATAGGGATGGGCAGAGGGGGAGCTAGCAGCAGTGCACATCCCAGGGGGGAGCATTTCAGGCGGGCGCCGCCTGTGGTGATGTCACCCCCCCTCAGGGATGACACCCGCTGCGAGCCGCCCCCACCGCCCCCACCTTCCTCCACCTCTGCTCCAACTGCAGCTTCCAAATCAAGTGCCCCCACACAGAGTGCATTGCAGTGATCTAGTCTCAAAGTCACCAATACCAGAACTACAGTTGCCAAGCCCTCCCAATCCAGGAATGCTCAGAGGAATGCACTGGGCCTCCAGTGACAGAGCTGGATCCAGAAGCGAGCCCGAACTATGGACCTTCTCCTTCGGGAAGAATACGACCCTGTCTACGTAAAGGTTTCATATATATATATATTTGTTGTTCAATCACTTGGAGGTATTTAATAAATGGAATGAAATATTCAATGTGAAAAAATCAGGAAGGGAATGGTTAAAAGTCTTTTTCAGTCAGGCTTTCGTGTGAGGCTGAGAGAGCAGTAGAATATTCAAGTTTATTGCTGAAAAGAAAAGTAGCAGGGTTGTTTGAGCCTTCAGGAAGTGTTGCTAAGCAACCCGAAGAAGAAGAAGAGATGCTTGACTGTGGGGCTCTGTTTACATGAGTTTTATAGAGGGTGGGGCTTGGGAAAGAGTCTTAGGGCTTAGGCAGACATTTGGTTTGCGGTGCACTGAGGCATCTACAGAAACACTGTGCATCTTGAGGAACTGTGCTCACGATGAGTCAGATTCTTAGGCCACATCTGAATCAGACATTTAAGGCACTCTTATATTGCTGTATAACTGTACATTAAAGATGTTGAGGGGGGACCCTGGTTTCCCTCACAGCGCTACTTTTTATTACAGTATTACATTTCTATCCCACATGGTCTCCAAGCAGTTCGAGTAACACTTCTCCCCCTGTTTATAATGCTAGCACTTCTGTCCCAATTTCCAACACCCTTTTTACATGGCAGTAACTGTTGCATTAGGGGATGCGGGTGGCGCTGTGGTCTAAACCACAGAGCCTAGGGCTTGCCGATCAGAAGGTCGGCGGTTTGAATCCCCGCGATGGGGTGTGCTCCCGTGGCTCGGTCCCAGCTCCTGCCCACCTAGCAGTTCAAAAGCACATCAAAGTGCAAGTAGATAAATAGGTACCTCTCCAGCGGGAAGGTAAACGGCGTTTCCGTGCGCTGCTCTGCTTCGCCAGAAGCGGCTTAGTCATGCTGGCCACATGACCTGGAAGCTGTCTGCAGACAAACGCCGGCTCCCGCGGCTTATAGAGCAAGATGAGCGCCGCAACCCCAGAGTCGTCCACGACTGGACCTAATGGTCAGGGGTACCTTTACCTTTTTAACTGTTGCATTATGGAAATGTGGTTTTTTTATTACTACAGTATACCACTGTGGCATGCAAAATTTCATGCACACAAGTCTTTGTGGTGTGACACAACCAATGCCTTGTGGCGTGTTGCCACCCCATCTCTTTTGGCACATGCGTGCTTCTGTTCCCTGATTAGCCAGAATACCACCCAAAATGCTATTACATGAGCGATGGGGATATCATCTATGAAAACCACAGGAAATTTGTGCTAAACATGTGCTAGATTCTGTGGCTTTTTTGTTGTTTAAAGATGACATGAAACATTGAAATTAATGGGTAAGGAAATGTCAGGAAGATGATGTCAGGAAGATGGAATAAAGTGCCATCTGAATGCAGCTTTTGATACTCCATATGTGGAACTCACTGACCCTAAAGTTTCTGTGCTCCCTATGCCCAATGGATCTTAGTTCCAGATAATTGTTTATAGGATTGTGTCCTTATAATGCAACCCTATGCATTAAGTATAGGATTAATTAGATATAAGCCACCTTGACTTCATCATTTTTACTTTAAAAAGAAAGAAGTCAGCTGGCAACAGTCTGCTTAGCTGCTGCTTCCTGGAAACGGTCATGTGATAATGTACAATAAGCCATTTAATGTCTGAAATAGCAGCTTGGTCTCATGCTTCAATTCCCATAACACAAATCAAAATAAGCGACCCCAAAGCATTATAAAACAGTGTGTAACATTGTGATCTCCTTGCAGGGCTGGTTCCAGACAGTTGTAATGCTGAACATTTGCCACGATTCCAAGACCAGAAGGACAGCCTGTTTCAACAGCACAGAGGTCACCAATGTCTTCTTGGTGTCTCTTGAATGAATCATAACCCCCAGATAAATAAAATGAAATAAAATCTGTTTTTTTATAATAAAAAAATTATGCTTGTAGTATTTTTAGAACCTGAGATATGAGACCAAACATAGATATCCTCAATTTTTGAAGAAATCAGCCAGTTCGGCCCTTTCAGTGCTTTATCTCCTCAAACACCTCCAGAAGAATTCCTGTGGCCGCCCATCGGAACATAGGAAGTTGCCATATAATGAGACAAAGCATTACTCCATCTAGCTCAGTATTGTCTACACTGACTGGCAGGAGTTCTCCAAGATTTCAAACAAATTGAATATGCCAGGGATTGAACCTGAGAAGTTCTGCATGCAAAGCAGAGGCTTTATCCCTGAGCTAAGGGCCTTCCTGAAAGATGCACTTGGTGAACTGAGGAAGAAGTGGAGGGGGGGGAGAGAAAGAGATATGCTTGTGTGTCTGTGACCTGTATCTCTCACCTACAAATCCAGTACCAGAGCCAACAGAAAAGATGGCAAGGCTGGAGGTGAAGCAAGGCAGGACAAGGTTGGAGGCTGCCATGAGTCCTGTACAGGTGTTCTCTCTCATCCGACAGGGAGAGCCAGGATTGAGCCAAGGTGAGGCTGGCCAGAAGTTGCAAGAAAGACAACAGACAGCTCCAAGTGAATAAGGATTGGGAGCAGACTGAAGCCCTTTAAGCCTCTGTCCTTAGACTACCTCCTCCAGGCTCCACCCTCTCATGGAGAATGCCTTAAAGGGCCAACCCCCTGCCCTGAAGCCAGACTCCCCACCACCACCACCACCTTCATTCCATAGCCTCCCTCTTGGTGCTTTCTCTGTCTGGTTCCTCAGGCTCAGGAGAAGGCATCCACAAAGGTCTGGGACGTCCCTCGGGTGGGGTGAGGGAGTTTCCACCTGTCATTCTCAGACACAGTGATCCCTTGATCTCCTGCAACCACCTCAGAGCCCTGAGCTTAATCAGGCTGCTTAGCTGGTACCGCTACAGCCCCCAACTCTGTTTTTTTATTATTATAATTATGCTTATAATTATTTTATGAATTATTTTATTTATGCTTTCCTGCATATTCCAAATGAACTTAATCTACTCATTTATTCATCCACTTTAAATATATACTCTTATAAAACTGCAGCCCCCAACTCTGGGTCTGGATTTGTCCTTGTGAGCTGTGAATTGTGTTATATTATTTCTGGCCTGTACGAGTCCGCTGTTTTATTTGATTTATTTTGCTGTGTTGTGTTTTATGATGGGCGTAAAGCCGAATAAACATCTTTTATACTTTTGAGTCAAGGGCCATGACCATTTGTGTGCATGACGAGGTGCAGGTGAGTTCTCGAATATGTTGGGCTGCTCATTTGCGCTTTGTAACAAGGCAACAGCCAATCGTTTCCCTCTTCCCTCCTGATCCTTTATTTCCTTTTGTGTCATCTCCTTTTTAGTTGAAGGTCTGAGGGCAGGCATGGTGTCATTTTAATTAAATTGCAAGCCACTGTGAGAGCTTTTCTGGATGAAGAACACTGTAGAAATGCTTTGACCAGATGAAGAATGAATGAATAGTTCACTATCACATACAGAAGCCGCCTGCTTAGTTATTGATAAAACATGAACAATGTGCGTATATCATCCTGGTTTCCAGGAGTTCCTACAGGAAAGACAATTCACTGCAGAGCACTGCCTATTCCAATAGCAAGCTAATAAACACACCATGTGTTCATCAGCGGGACTCTGTTTCTAAGGCAGTTCCCATAGAGACATCAGCTGTGCAGGTTTGGGCAGCCATCCACAGAATTCTTATTGCATCATTGTTCCGTGACCTAAATGAAGACGATTTAAGCTGTATCCTTAAGAAGTTTATCTTCATTCCTGAAACAGCATATGACTCATGGCAGCACAGAAACACCGGCACACATAATCAGACGATGGAGTGGAACAAATGACTAAAAATATTGTAGGTTAACTAGAAAGGGGAGTTAAAGCATGGATGAGACACCGACTCCACTGATCAAATGCTGCTCAGGGCATTTATTTATTATATATTTAAACAAATTACTTGATTGTAAGATAACCTCTAATGAGTTTACAAAAATATAAAATTAAACTAAAAGTATCAATAAAAAACACACAGGTATTTTAAAATATTCAAGAGATCATGAAAATCAACAGTGCTTTAAAAAGAATTTCAAATGCATGTAATCTCCACATGTTTGGATAGGTTTACAAAATGTTTTTAAGCAAGCACCAAAAATAGAACATTGAATGTGCCTGCAATAGGCAGGGAGTTCCAAAGTTTAGGTGCTGCCACACTAAAAGATTTATTTCCTACATGAGTACTATGTGGCACCTGTAATGGTGCCAGTTCTTTGCCCTTGTTCATATTCAGATATCTGGTTGACTTACTGCAACGTGATACACTTGGGGCTGCCTTGGAAGACTGTGGACACTTCAGCTAGTTCAGGTTGTGGCCGGCAAGTAATTCTCCTGGGGTCTGCTGGGTGGAACATATCTTGACAGTGTTAAATATCTTGCTCTCTGGGACTTTATGGTCCAAATCAGTCATATACATGCAGACAGCAGCTCTGGACTCACTGAGTCAGTGGCTATGAATTTACTACTATTTCATAGGGCTTAGAAAAAACATTCTGAAAGCCGGTGAAAATTAATCAGGGTTTCCATAGTTAATACCCGTTGTTTCTGTGAGCAAAGTTTCTGAGTAATGATGATTTTCTTTGGCAATTCCCTCCTTCAAGAGCCAGGTGCTTTGCGGTGGTGAAAACAATCACTTCCTCAACAAACATTTCCTCCTCTCTGGGTTTCCATAATCTTTCATATCATGAATATGATACATTATTGTCCTCCATCAGCACCATGAAGAGGTTTCTGTGGTTGACCTCCTTTCCTATCTTCTATAATCAATACTGGAGTCCTGCATGCAACAAAAGAGAGCTGAATGCTTTGCAGGCCACTTAGCATGCAGGCTAATGTACTATCTGAGCACTCTTGGGGGCTCTTTTTAGAGTGTTGCCATTTGTCCACAAGTTCAAAAGTTAAGGAACACTCCACTTCTATTGAAATAAAGGAAGTTTTGCTGCTGCATTCCTGGACATCAAATGTTTTGTTTCTGGGCAGTTCCGACTATACTATTCTAATGGATAGTTGAATATTACTTTATTTGATATTAGTTGCTTATTTTAAAGTTACATGTTTTACTATCACATTTTTGTATTGGATTAGATCAGGCATCCCCATACTTCGGCCCTCCAGATGTTTTGGACTACAATTCCCATCATCCCTGACCACTGGTCCTCTTAGGTAGAGATCATGGGAGTTGTAGGCCAAAACATCTGGAGGGCCGCAGTTTGGGGTTGCCTGGATTAGATTCTTATAAGGTGTACATTCTTTGTTTCTTCAGCTTGTAAACTGCTCTGGGTATAGAGTATAATAGAAAGGTGGTATAAAGATTAAATGTGAAATGAAAATGAAATGAAACTGTCCCTTGAGCTCAGTATTATCTGCACTGATTGGCAGCAGCCCTCCAGGGTTTTAGATCAGGGTCTCTCTCGGTCCTGTTGGGGATTGAGCAGATGCTCTTGCCAATGAGCTATGGCCCTTCCCCTGACCTTAGCGATGTTTACTTGGGAGGAATCCTGATTTATTACCACAGGATTTCTACCTCACCGTGCTAAGCGTAATGTGTCCTCACTGGGAAAGCACACGTCTGTCTCATGGCAATCTTCCTTCAAGCAATTATCCACTCAGTTTGGGGGGGTGGGGAGCAGGGAACTGTACCCATCTCTCATCTTCTTGAATATACATTTCCCATCCAGTGTCTATAGGGAATCTAGAAAGCTCTCTTCCAGTCAAAGCTGCTTTGCTGGCAGTACATCAAAAAGCATCCATGCATCATACCTTGCAAAGAATTGCGGGAAATATTTGTGTTCAGTGTCGCAAAAGGGGAGGGAGATGCCTGGTGCTGTTGTGAATGTGATTTTCGTTCTAGATGATTTAAGAATGGGGCTTGCAGTTGGCTAAGTCCTTCTCAGAGTAGACCCATTAAAGGAAATGTGCCCTAACAGTTATGCCCATTAACTTCAGTGGGTCCATGCTAAGTAGGACTAGTATTGTTGTTGTTGTTGTTTAGTCGTTTAGTCGTGTCCGACTCTTCGTGACCCCATGGACCAGAGCACGCCAGGCACTCCTGTCTTGCACTGCCTCCCGCAGTTTGGTCAAACTCATGTTGGTACCTTCGAGAACACTGTCCAACCATCTCGTCCTCTGTCGTCCCCTTCTCCTAGTGCCCTCCATCTTTCCCAACATCAGGGTCTTTTCCAAGGATTCTTCTCTTCTTATGAGGTGGCCAAAGTATTGGAGCCTCAGCTTCAGGATCTGTCATTCCAGTGAGCACTCAGGGCTGATTTCCTTCAGAATGGATAGGTTTGATCTTCTTGCAGTCCATGGGACTCTCAAGAGTCTCCTCCAGCACCATAATTCAAAAGCATCAATTCTTCGGCGATCAACCTTCTTTATGGTCCAGCTCTCACTTCCATACATCACTACTGGGGAAACCATAGCTTTAACTATACGGACCTTTGTAGGCAAGGTGATGTCTCTGCTTTTTAAGATGAGAGGACTAGTATTGAATACCACTAAATATGTGGCACATGCAACATTCAGGGTGTCATGCCATGTTCTCCCAGTGGTCAGGACTTTGGGGGAGCTGTTTAGGGAATGAGCAGGAGGTTTACCCAACACATCATTGCTGGCTTATCACAGCATAAAGTAGTACAGTGTGTGTTACTGTCTAAACAGGGGGTCCTTCCAACACAATTAAGTCCAAAGTAACTACAACACATTATTCTCCCTCTTGAACAGGGATGGGAAACATGTGACCTTTCAGGTGTTGCGGGACTACAACTCCCATCCTATAAACCCATATAAAACGACTCAGGCTTTGTGATGATCATCTGACGCCCTATTTCATGTGCCTCCTCCATAAGAAGTGTGGAGGGTGGCAACACCAGAACAGGCCTTTTCTGCAGCGGCTCCCTGTTTGTGGAATGCTCTCCCCAGGGAGGTTTGCCTGACTCCTTCATTACATATTTTTAGAGGCCAGGTAAAAATGTTCCTCATCATATACTATATACAGTGGTACCTCGGTTTATGAACACAATTGGTTCTGGAAGTCTGTTCATAAACTGAAGCGAACTTTCCCATTGAAAGTAATGGAAAGTGGATTAATCCATTCCAGACGGGTCCGCGGAGTTCTCATTGTGAAGCATACTTAACCCGAAGCATGGGTGTAATTGGTTCCGGAAGTCTGTTCATAAACTGAAGCGTTCATAAACTGAAGCGAACTTTCCCATTGAAAGTAATGGAAAGTGATTTCATCCGTTCCAGATGGGTCCGCGGTGTTCGTAAACCGAAAATTTGTAAACCGAGGTGTTCATAAACCGAGGTTCCACTGTAATGTATTTGAAAAATCACTGTAAACAACTAAATTCATTAGCAGGATTCATTTAGAACTCATAGTTGAAATTTACACTAAGCAATATTAAGAGATTTAAGCATCCTTCAGAAACATATTTCAGAAACACCAGTGTTTAATCTCTGGCTTGGCAGAAGAAAAACATATAAGTGGAAGCAGTGAAAAGGTGACATGAAAGCATTCAGGAATCTGGAGGCAGCTTCCCCATTTCTTTAAAAGGTAAAAGGTAAAGGGGCCCCTGACCATTAGGTCCAGTCGTGTCCGACTCTGGGGTTGCGGCGCTCATCTCGCTCTATAGGCCGAGGGAGCCGGCGTTTGTCCGCAGACAGCTTCCGGGTCATGTGGCCAGCATGACAAAGCCGCTTCTGGCGAACCAGAGCAGCACACGGAAACGCCGTTTACCTTCCCGCCGGAGCGGTCCCTATTTATCTACTTGCACTTTGATGTGCTTTCGAACTGCTAGGTTGGCATTTCTTTAATTATGGCAATTACTCTGGTTCTGGCAGAGCTCCAGCACATAACAGGACAGCGTCCTTGAAGCCTCATAGCCTGCGAGCTGCACACGGATTTTAATTTAAACACACACAAAAGTAGGCTGTTCCATTAACCATTTATGGGGGGAATAGTTGTTATTATTGATGTTGGAGACAGAGGACTGGGCAGTGGTCTGGGCAGTCCCTTTGCCAGCCAGTAACTAGCCCCAAAGTGGGAGCAGAGAAAAGGCAAAGAAAAATGAAGCCAGGAGCAACCTCACCCTCCTGTCCTTGTAGTGAGGTGCTCTGGGCAACGCATGTTCCTCCAGCAGTGCTTCCCCACCTTCCTCTTCCCTCCTCCCTCCTCAGTTGGTGGCGGCAGCAGCAGAGCCCTCCCACTCCCTCCCTCTTGGCTGGCCCAGAGGCAGGATGCATGTGGGCAGCACAGCAGCCCATCAGAAATTTGTGCCAGAGGCCATGGCTCCCCTGCCCACCCTCCACACTACACCATTGGTAGGAGGGCATTAACATTTTCTGTTTCTTTTTTTGGGGGAATTTGTTTTATTTACAAATACCAGGATATTGTCCTTGAGGTCTTACTTCACGGGAGGCATTTGAATACTGTTCTCATCACCTATATACATGAAATAAATATTTGCAATGTAGTTAAATATTGTTATTTTTTATCCTCGAGTTCCTGTTAGAATTCCTGTGTCTCAAGAGACAATGGTGTGAGGCCTCCGGGGGTGACCTCCCCAGGGCACAAGCCTGGACACGGGGCATGGAGGTCCTGGGCTGCCCAGACAACAAGCAAGTCTGTTAAATCTGCTACCACCTTTGCTCTCACCCAAAACAGATACCAACACAGACTTTCAGCTTTAACACCAAGCCCTCAGTTTTACCTTCCCATCTCCCTGCTTTGTTTAACACCCAGCCTGATGAAGAATTCTGGAAAGAGTAGAAACCTTGCTTACTATTTTGTGGGCATTTCATCTTTTCCAATAAGGATTTTGGTCTCCTGTTGATTTTTTTTCTTCTTCATATGGAGCCATGAAACACATCTGCCTCTGTTTTTTCCTCTACCTCACAGGATTGTCGTCAAGGCGGGGGGTGAACTATGTTGGCCAGCTTGAGCTCCAAGAAAGAAAGTTTGAATTATAAATGTAATAACTATGTGTTTTTAAATGAATCTGCATTCTACTCACGTTGCTCTAGGACTGCAGAACCAGACAGAGTTCATAAGGTCAAGAGCGAAAACCAACCTTGTTCCTCTCCCTGCTTCTTTCCTCTTTATATTGTGCCTTTTTGATTGTGAGCCTATGGTCTTTTAATATAATATGTACATCACTTAGGGGGAAAATAGGTGTATTATAAGTGCTAAATTAAGGAGGAGATGTGACTTTTAGAAGACATCTGAAGGCAGCCCTGTATAGGGAAGTTTTTAATGTTTGATGTTTCACTGTGCTTAAAACCACCCAACCACCCATTATTATAGGAGCCAATTCCTAGGGGCCAAGGTCTCTTCAGCCCTCCTCCAATAAAATATTTGAGGAGGCCAGGCCCCCAAAGTTGATGGACATTGCCATCCTTGTGCACCACAACAAGTGATCAGTTATGCAGGGCGGTGCTTACCTGCCCCCCCCCATTATTTTATTCAAGTTGGCACCCCTGTTCTAATGCTAGTCCTACTCAGAGCAGACCCATGACTAAGACTGTGTACACACTCCAGTGTATTCTGCATCCAGTCCACCCCTGCCACTGGTTTGAGAAATGGCACATACACATCAACCGCAACCTGTGTCTAGCCTCTCTCTCTCTCTCTCTCTCTCTCTCTCTCTCTCTCTCTCTCTCTCTCTCTCTCTCTCTCCCCCTCTCCCCCTCTCTCTTTTACAAAAAAACTACACTTTGATACATCCCCCCCAAAAAACCCAGCTTCAATCCAAATTAAGAAAAGTAATAAACCAGCTGCGTTTTAAGCCAGTGAAGTGTTCAGTCCACTCTGAACCGAACTTAAGTTGGCTGCAAACCATCATCATCAATGTCAAGTGCCACCTGGCTCTTAAGCCACTATCTTAAGAGCCAGGGGGAGCAAGACCAGCGTCCAGGAGGTTGAGTAATACTAAACCACATTGGCTATGAGTCCTGAAAGACCCGCTCCCTGCCTTACAGGCCTTTTCCCACCTGGCCTGGGAGGGCAGGGCTTGACTGACTCCAACTGCAAAAGCTGAGGCTGCTGGACAGACTCTTCCACTGGGCTTTTGGGGGGGGGTTGTTTCTGGTTTTGATAGTAATTTCCGGTGCCTTATTTTAAATCTTATTATGATTTCTGTGGAAATTGTTCATGTTGGTTGTGTACATCCTGGTGTTTTATTGATTTTTGTTGCATTTGCAACTACAATTTCCCCATGTTTTTGTGCCGCCTTGAGCATGCTCTTCATTATGTCAAAGTGGTATACAAACATGGGCGTACCCAGGATCAAATCTAGGGGGGGCAAGCCATGGTCATCCAGGTTGTGACATTTCAGCACGGAAAAGGCGAATGAAACCAAAATTTTATTATATATAATTATAACAGTGCTTTATTACGGTAGTTATTACAATTATTTGCTTGAATTTTTTAAAATTTCTATTCTAATTATATGTCTTATACTAATATCATTTTTATTAACCCCCACACATATCTTCTAAATGTAAATAACTGGAATAAATTCGAACAATTGGTTGTCTTAAAACACTTATAGTAAACATCAACAGTGAATACTAACTAACGCCTCACATTCAACTAAAATACTGATCAACTAGCGGTGGGCGGCTCAGTATAGTGATGCAGAACTCACTAGACCCCTCCATGGGCGTACCATTTTGCCTTAAGCAAAAGCAAACTGAACAGTACAGTCTGATAAACACCCTAATGACTTAGCAAAAGCAAAAACTTGTAAAAAAAAATGTGTCTCAATTGAACCCTCCAGAACAATAAGAATTTGAGAACTTCCAGGCAAATCAAGCACCAAAATTTCCTGCAACCATCAAATAAATAGCCACCTGAATAAAACTATGTGCGATGCAATACTGTGCTGTGCCTGTTTTTTTAGCCTTTCTCTAATTGACCGTATCTGTAAGCGGCTTTGAATTCCCGATCTGGGGGAAAGGCGAACAACAACAACAACAACAACAACAACAACAACAACAACAACAACAACAACAACAACAACAACAACAACAACAACAACAACAACAGATGAAGAACCCCTGGGGATCAGCAGATGGATGGGTGCGGGCGAAGATGAGCGGCTTTTCGCCGTAGCTCCGCCCTCCCTCCCCTTTTTCTCTGCCACGCCACGCGGGCGCGGTGGCCAATCTCTGCCTCGCCAGCGCGGAGGCGAGCGCAAGTCCGCCGCCCTGGAAGCGCGTGCGCGGGTGTCTCATTGCGTACGCGGAGCTGGAGAGCGAGACAGGCAGAAAGCGAGAGAGCGAGAGAGCCCCTGGCCGTTAGGATCCTCAGAGGAGGAGGAGGCGCGCAGGTGGGTTCAGCGCTTGGGGATGTGGGCGCGATGGGGGGGAGAGAGCGCAGGGAGGGCTCCGGGCTCCAGAAGCGGCGGTTTGTTGGCCCAGCTGGCCGCTCTCTAGCCCGGAGAAGCGGGTTGGGGCACCGGAATTGCGGGGCTTCGGCGGCACCCCGACTCAATGCTCTCATTGTCCAGGTGTCCCTCCCATAGGCAGGCCGCGCTGGCCGGGGGGCTTTGGTGTGCGCTTTTAAATGGAGAGGACGCGGAGGGGGCCCGGAAAGCAAGGGGACGGTTGCAGCCTTCTGGAAGGGAGGGCTCGCTGGCGGCCGTGCGAGGAGGGGAGGTGGGATGCGCCCCCTCCTCCGCGTGGAGAATTCTGCCTTGCCCCCAGCTTTCCTCTCCGCCCCTCCCCCCCCCAAAAAAAACCCCACACCTGCCTCTCCCCTCGCCAGGTTAGCAAAAGATGCTGGAGATGCTGCTTTAACGGCCGAGCGATGGGCCTAAAGATTGCTGTGGCGTAGGGAGGAAAGCTGCCCCACACATTCTGGGTCTCTAGACCAATGCCGGATTTACTTATAAGCTAAACAAGCTCCTCTAGCTTAGGGCCCCACTCTCTTGGGGGGCCCAAAACAATTTAAAGGCGGGGGGGGGGGAAACCTGGATGTACATTTCCAAAATACAAGATAAAAAAACAAATACTGTATAATAAAACCTACATACAGCAACAGTGTTTTGTGTTGTGTAGGCTCCTAGGATGTAAGCCTACTAGCCTGCTCCCTCAAATATCACAGGTTTGCTCTTTTTCATATAGAGTGCCTACATTCTGCATGGACTGGTTGCATTACTTTGATAAAATACATATTTTGTTATGTGCAAATGGCTTTAGATACCTATTGTTGTTGTTTAGTCGTTTAGTAGTGTCCGACTCTTTGTGACCCCATGGACCATAGCACGCCAGGCACTCCTGTCTTGCACTGTCTCCCGCAGTTTGGTCAAACTCATGTTCTCATGTCCGTAGCTTCGAGAAGATACCTATTAGGTCCATAAATTACCATCTAGCACAGGGGTCCCCAACTAAGGCCTGGGGGTCGGATGCGGCCCAATTGCCTTCTAAATCCGGCCCGCGGACAGTCCAGGAATCAGCATGTTTTTACATGAGTAGAGTGTGTCCTTTTATTTAAAATGCATCTCTGGGTTATTTGTGGGGCATAAGAATTCGTTCACATTTTTTCCCAAAATATAGTCCGGCCCACCACAAGGTCTGAGGGACAGTGGACCGGCCCCCTGCTGAAAAAGTTTGCTGACCCCTGATCTAGCATATATTCAACAACAAAAAACAACGACAATTTGTTGTTGACAAAGGACAGCTGGACATACCTTCAGTAGCTTACGGTTTCATCAAACCTAAATCCAGCCGTGGGTCAGACAGTTTGTCCATCTGCCCTGGCATTTTGCTGTACACACGCCATACATTTAAAGTGCACTGTAGTTTGTTAAGGCTGCTGGGAATGGAAGCTCTGTTGGGGGTAAACTACAGGTCCCAGGTTTCTTGTGGTGCGGATGCTTCAAGGGTTTGTACACAGCCAATGTCTGCTTTGGTTGGCAGTGGTTTTGCTAAGGTCTTAAGCAGACTCCTTTCCCAGCATCTATTTTACAGTGTTGTATGTTCCTTACTACTGAATCACTGGAGCAAGGTGTCTGCTTTGCCACTGAACTGTGGTAGTCTCCCTTCCATTGTGGTCCCTTTTCTGGATAACATACCATGGAATTGCCCCCTTTCCCCACCTACCAGGCTTATTTTCTAATGTTTCATTTCTGCATTTTAGCTTCTCTCTCTCATGGCAAGAAATCTTTGCTTGCTTATAGCATGTCAGCCATGCTTCTGGGTATTACATAACAACCCTTGACACCAAGAACACCCTGGTTGGTTGTACAGTCCTCTTGGAGCAAAGAATGTTGCTTTTTGATCATTTTGCATTGCTCCCAGAGATGGCTCGTAGGAGGAATGAGAAAGATCCCCTAAAGGTTACCGGTAGGCATTTTCCTGCGAAGGATTATGCCACAGCAAGCTTTAAGGTGCCACACACATTTGCTTTATGAAAATGTTTTGTTAGGATCATCTCAGAAATTTGCAAGGGATGAAATGTGCATTGAACATTTTGCAATCCTTCTTCAGCTCTCTGGGCATCAGAAGTGAGTCCTGCTCACGCACCAGCAGTTACAGGGTTAAAAAGACATGCAGTTCCAAGCCAGCAGTTTTGCCTGTCTTCTGGCTCCACAGAAACCCTGATTTGTAAAGGGAGCTCCTCTCACTCTGCCAATGCCTGGTGATTCCCCTGAGCAGCATTCCCAGTAGGTTTCCCACCATTGCACATTGGTTGCCATCCTCACTCAAAGCAACTCCCTGTATGAGCACCTTGTGGAGAAACTGTCACTAGATCTGCTGCCATGATTATCTGATAGTTAAGATGAGGATGATTTGAAGTTTGCTTAGTCAAAATAAGAAATAATGTATTTATGTTGTGTATCAATGATGATCTCAGAGTGCAGGGGGGGGGAACCCAACCAGGTAGCACCTTTGCAAAGCTAAGCAGGGTCCATTATGGTTTCTGTGACAACCATCGAATCCTGCACTTACTTACTCATTAGCAAAATGCAAGCTCAGCCACACCGCTAATGGACTTTACGATTAGAAAAGTCATAGTTTGTTATATCTAACAATGCTCATGTGTTTTTTAATAGCTTTATGAAGCAATATCCTGCAATCAGGTGGTTGGTTTTTTTATATTTGCATAGCAAAACTGAATAACTTTGTGAGTACGATAAATACTTTAACAGATTCCACATTGATAGGGGCATTAAGTAAATTTTTGTTTGGTTGCCTCAAATAAAAGGTATAAAACACTCAAACCTGCAGTTAAAATGCATGCAGGAGATAGCTGCCAGAGGCCTAAGGTCCAAAATTCATGTGACAGTAAAATGATGATAATAATAATATAAAAATAATAATTTATTATTTATACCCTGCCCATCTGGCTGGGTTTCCCCAGCCACTCTGGGCAGCTTCCAACCGAATATTAAAAAACAGTACAGCATGCGTCCCCATACCAAATAAAGTTGGACTTGTAGGTCACCGTACCAAAAAGGTTGGAAGCCACTGCCCTAGAGAGCATCCCCCAGGGCTTTGCCAAAACACTCTCTTGCTATCATAACTGTGCCATGCTTAAAATGAGGTCAGAAAAGCTTTGCTCAGATTGATCTGTCAAGTAATAACATTCACCACAGATTTAAAAACATGAGCTTTTGGTGAGAGCAGTCCACGTTAAAGAGGTTGTTCTGCAATTTTCTATGAATATTTCTTTGCAGTTGTTCCAAATCATAAGTTTAGTAGAGACAGAAGTGGTGGTTAGAGCTACAGAGGGGTAGCCAACATGCAATAATGTGTATACAGCCTAAGTTTGTGCATAACATTAGCACATAGCATTGATGCAGGCTGAAAGGGCGATGGTTCTCCTGTAACAATAAGAGGCATAAGTAACTTGGTAGCAGCACTAATGTTCTAAAACATCTTCCTCACTTTGAGCTTTCACAATACTGGTGGGAATTGAGCTTTTATATTCTGCTCTGTAATTTGGCAGCCCTGTGTGGTCAAGGCCTTAATGCAGCCTTTGGGCCCAGTGAGACTTCTGTCTGAGTAAACATTCATGGGATTGCTCTGTAATTGTGATGGCAAAGGAAATGCGAAAGGCTGGCAACTTCATTTATTAAATATTAAGTTCCCTTGTGCCAGAAGGAAACAAGCGGCCCCAGCAAAAAATGTCGCAGTAGGGTTTGATCTTGTGCAGGGTGCCAGCCAGCCATGCCCTTTCCCAAGACACTCCATTCCATTCCACGCCACGCCACCCACCCTTCATGGTCGCTGAGCATACTTGATTCTCACGGGACAGTTGGGTTCTTTCCAGAACTCCTTGAGAGCTTTTGCCCCCTTAAAGCCCCCCCCCTTTTTGGCAAGGACAGTTGCACTTCCTCCAAGCTTGCTGGTCACTGGCGTAGGGATATGGGGGGCGGGGGGGGCGCTCTGCCCCGGGATTTCATGCCTAAGGAGGGTGACAAGATCCCCACCCCACCCCGGGCGGATCACAGATGCTCCAATCGGCAGTGTGGCGATCTGCTCAGGGAGCGATCTTGTCATCCCCATGCAGATTGCCGATGCATCGATCCGTTCGGGGGGGGCGCCATGGGTGGGTTGTTCCGCCCAGCCGTACTGGGTACCAAAGGAGCTAGCTACACCCCTGTTGCTGGTGCCTTTCTCTTGCATGTGGATGATGCTGTTTTCGCTTCATAAGGATCCACAGAGAATGTACATGATTCTCAGCAATGCCCCGTAGTTGAGGTTTTTGGGGAAGCATGTTTGTATACAGGGCAGTCTCGAGCAGGTTGGGCGCCCTGGCGCTGAGGGGCAGAGATCGCTCCGGCGCCCCCGCCCTCGCAGGGCTCAGCATGGTTTCTGCGCGACTTCGCCACGCAGCGCCCCGCCTACCGGCCCAGCGCCCTGGCACACCGCGCCACTGGGAGTCTACCTAGAGGCAGCCCTGTTTGTATAAATCAGTTATCAGTGCAATCCAATGCATGAATACTCAGAAGTAAGTCCTTTTGAGTCCAGTAGGCCCTTTTCCCAGGTCTGTGCGTAGTCATTAGGGATGGGTGCATCTGCCAAATTCCATTTCTTGGTTTATCATTTTTCCTATCTTACGTTCAGTTCTCCACATTTCCACACCTCCTCATGAAAATTCAGCATTCTGGTGCACGTTTCTCCTAATACACACATGGTGTGTGCAGTTTTGCCTAATACACACATTTTTGCAAAGTAGTTTTTCTTAAGACAATTTTTGTGTATTGTTTTCTTTAATTTACACATTTTAACGCTTGTTTCACCTGCGTATAAAGATAACTCCCATGTGTCTGACATGTGCGGTTTCAGCTTTACACAGTTGAAGGCCAGCCAGCTGAGATCGCACAAATTAAATTCCTGAGAGGTGGAGAGCTTAAAAGCTCACAGACTTGCTTACTGGGCTCTTACAAGATCTTGGAAGGCCCTGATAGATCCCTCAAGAGCAGGCATAGGCAACCTTGGCTCTCCAGATGTTTTGGAACTACAACTCCCATGATCCCTGACCACTGGCCCTGTTAGCTAAGGATCATGGAAGTTGTAGTTCCAAAGCATCTGGAGAGCCAAGGTTGCCTATGCCTGCTCAAGAGCCTCCCAGAGCCTGGTAAGCAAGTCTGGGAGCTTAAAAGCAGTTAGCATGTACCATTGTGGGTTCTTTACAGGCCGTTTCCCAGTTTTAAAAGGGTTGTTTTGACCACATTGAGATTTCAGCTATGGCCATGCCATACAAGCTATCCCTGAAACACAACTCCTGCGTAAGATATGAGTCACCAGTATGCATACTCATTACTTGACTGGAGAGCTGCCTTGCAAAATTGGAAGTGTGCCTGTGTTTTGGCTCACATATTACCATCCTGGAAAATGTGAATCAGGTAGGATCTCCTTTAAATTAAAACAGAATCGATGTTCCACTCCATCCCTAATACTAGCAGCAGCCTAAATAAATTAATATTATAAAAGCCTGCTTTTTCATTAAAAACATTGCTATAAATTGTTGGCACTCCTGATTAGTAGAAATGTATTTCTCTGTTAAGGCCCTCTCTGGATTTCCTGACCCTTAATTCTGCTGCCATCTTTACAGCTCATGTCACAATCTCTGATCTTCCCACACCCGACCTTACAGAGATATTAAGGTCAACGTAAGCCATCCAACAAGGGATTACTGGCCTTCTAAACTCTGCATAGTGTTAACCCTAAATAGATGCTGCTTAATATTGTAGTAGTAGCAGCAGTAAAATAAACTCTGCCCTGATACAATACAGCTAAAATTAACAAAAGTTAAAAGCAAACTTCAGCTAAAATAACTTTTACACTACAAAGCTATGCCTGAGACGAGTAAGGCTGTGCACAAACCATACATTTAAAGCACACACAGAATCCTGGGAACTGTAGTTTGTTAAGGCTGCTGGGGATTGTAGTTCATGAGGGGTAAATTGCAGTTCTCAATTTACTGGCGTGGGGGGTACTTTAAATGTATGGTATGTACACAGCCTAAAGCCAGGGGTCCCCAGACTTACCGTGCGGCGGGCCGGTGCCCGCCGCGCCGACCGCGCGGTGGGCCGGAGGGCAGGGGAGTGCGTGCGCAGCGGGCCGGAGGGCGGGGGAGTGCGCGCCCGTGCGCATGCGCACACGCGCCCGTGCGGGGGGAAAAACGCCGAAAATCGCTTGTGCGCATGCGTATGGGCCTCCCCTGACCCGGAAGTGCACCAGAAATGACCTCTTCCGGGTCAGGAGAGGCCCATACGCATGCGCACAAAGGATTTTCGGCGATTTTTGGGCGATTTTTTAGATCGTCGCTGCGCCGTGCGCCGTGAGAGCGGGCGGCGGCAGCGGGCGGCGGGGGTCGTCGCGGGCCGGATTGGAAGGCCGATTGGGCCGCATCCGGCCCGGGGGCCGTAGTTTGGGGACCCCTGGCCTAAAGCTCATTGAATTCAGTGGGACTTATTCTGAGTAGAAAGGTAGGATTGTGCTGTCAATCAATTTTGGACATATACAGGATTCTCTTCTATAAGCTTCAAAAGCTGCTTTCAACGGGGCTGTGCTTTATGATCTTTCCGATTCAATGCCAGCAGTATTTACATATTGGATTCCGTGTGGTTTGTTCTTGTTTTTAACTGGCTTGCCCTGCCATTTTAATCTGCAAACCACTTTGGCATTTCCTTTTTAACTGAAAATCAGTATTAAAACATTTTTGGAGAAAAAAGTTTTTTTTCTAGGACGCTCCCGAGTTTTGCAGCCCACAAATGCTGAGTTCTAAATACTACCTATTAATTGCATTTAATGTGGTGGATATATTTTAAGAAACTAGCATAGCTGCCCAAGGGAGATCTGATCAGGATCGTGTTGGGCAGGGAGAAGGGAGATTAACCCCTCCTCCCCCACAGCAGTCCTGTTGAAAATCATGTCTACCCTCCCTCCCTGCTACTTGTACAGTGGTACCTCCTGTTAAGTACTTAATTGGTTCCGGAAGTTCGTACTTAACCTGAAGCAAACTTTCCCATTGAAAGTAATGGAAAGTAGATTAATCCGTTCCAGACGATGAAAAACACCCCCTAAAACAGCAATTTAACACGGATTTTACTGTCTAACGAGACCATTGATCCATAAAATGAAGGCAATAAGCAATGTACTGTACTATAAAATAAATAAGACAGTATTTTAGATGAAAAAAATAACATTTACAGTATAGTACAGTGGTACCTCGGGTTAAGTACTTAATTGGTTCCGGATGCCATTTGCACCCCGAAAAGTACTTAATCCGGGGGGCGATAGCACGCGTGAAGCGCCGATAGAGCGCTTCTGCACATGCGCGCGTGGCGGAACCTGGAAGTAAACACTTCTGGGTCCGTGGAGTACTTAAACTGAAAGTACTCAAACTAAAGCGTACTTAACCCGAGGTATGACTGTATTGGGGGCGAAACTGTCATTGGTACCAAAATGGACCATACTAAGGGCCAGGTGTTAATTAAACTCACTGTCCATCCTGCTCTCCTTTGTTTAACAGGATTTGTATATGGTGTAATCAACAAAAACCTCTGAAGCAGTTTATCACAGCCTGCATGTGGGTCATGTAGCCTGTGCAAGTGGAACTCAGGCTCTTATAAGTAAATCCAAATACCAGTAGCTTTTGTTTTTAATCCTCCATTAGTATGGTGAATGGCTCCTGCAATTATTTTGATTCATTGGCATGTTTTAATGCTATGTTTGCACTTGTAACCAAACACCAGAAAGGCTCAAGTCTTTTAACATTTGGGAACTTTTAGGGGCCAATTCAGTGACAGTTTGCACAAGGGGCTCACCATCCCAGGCGAGCTGTAATATGAGCACCTTGGGGCAAACGGTCACTGGATCTGCTGGCAGGTTTAGTTAACAGTTAAGCCAAGGGTGGTCTGAAGTTTGCTTCATCAACATAAAATATATTTACTCTATGTATCTATAATGATCTGTGACTGTGTCTGACAACTGTCAACCCATGAGCAAAATGCAAGCTCAGCCACCTCACTGATACTTGCCATAATGTTCCTGGTTCATTATATCCAGCTCTGCTTAGGAAACCAAATGTTTTTAGAATGGATTTTTATAGCCTATGAAGCAATATTCTGGAATCAGGTGGGTGGTGATCTTGCATCCCATAAACGTAACGTTAACTAACTTTTAAGTACTATAAATATTTCAACAAATTCCACTTTAATAGGAGCATTAAGCAAAATTTTGCTTGGGTGTCTCAAGTAGCGGCTATAATGTAGGCAGGCTTGCAGTTTAAATGCACAAAACAGATGGCTGCCAAAAATCTAAGGTTCAAAATTCATCACGATACCAAGTACATTTGGACTTGTGGGTTGTCATAAAAAAATCAGCATTTTAAAATTATATATGCATAATAATATTGCATGATAAAATCACATATCTGGGGTGGCTTTCTTTTTCCTTTTTTGAAGGGGGGTTAGTTTTAAAATACAGTCCCATTAAATGCATTAAAACATTTAACATAACTCATAGTTCTTCTTTTCCATTTTAAACAAAGAAAATGGCACTCGTTGATTGAAAACAAAGACACTACTAAAAGGGTTCATTCTTCAGTTAAATGCCGTGCATACTAAAGCTGCAGTTAGATAAAAGCATTGTTGTTTTTTAGAAATGGCCCTGCTAGCACACATTTGATTTGCCATCTGCTTTGGGCCTGTCGCAAAATCCAGCAAGTCATGAGAGCTATTTTTAAAATCCCTGCCCTCCCTTGGCAGAGGGGATGATGGTGAAATCTAGCTGCCCATTCTATACGTCAAGGCTTTCAACCAGCTACCAGATGTGTTTATACATGCTCTGCGGTACATGGTGTGCTGTAGAGTTGCATTAAGAACATTTTGCCCTGTAGTTTTTTGCATGAGGTGATATCTGCACAGCCACCCTGCTCAGTTATGCAACTGAATTATCCAACCAACTCCTGAGAAATAATAATCCACTTTGAAAGGATTGTGTGGTGGTCTGTTTAGGTGATGTATTCATGTTACAGGCGTTTACTGATACCGTTTCACAGAGTGGTACCTATTTAGGCCCTTTAGCCTTTGGTGTTCATGCAGATTTCAGTTTCGTGTGCTGTTTAATAGCATACCATGTAACGGGGTAAGGTTCTTCCTTTCGCCATGGCTGTTACTCAAAGGAAGAGTGAGCTTCTGCTTTATGCTCAGAAGGTCCCAGATTCAGTTCTTGGCACTTTCTCCTCAGAGTTCCCTGGGAAGAGGGATTGACTATTAAACCGCTCTGTAGCTCTGTGAGGGGAACAGGGGTCTCCTAGCAGCTTTTAGCGCATTACAGTTCTTAGGATTTCTTGTGGGAAACCTTGACTGTTAAAGTGGTATGATGATGCTTTAAATCAGGCATTGGCAAAGTCAGCCCTCCAGCTGTTTGGGGACTACAACTCCCATGATCCCTAGCTAACGGGACCAGTGGTCAGGGATGATGGGAATTGTAGTCCCAAAACAGCTGGAGGGCCAAGTTTGCCTATGCCTGCTTTAAATGTCTAGTGCAGATGAGACCTTGTTTCCTTCTGAAGAAATGACCCGTTTAAAAAAATAAGGTGCCTCAGCTCTTTCATAGATCCAAAACTGAATGACTGGACGAGATGCAAATTTAGAAGCAATTACTACCATTTGAATAGAAATGCAATTCCTCTCAATATAGTGAGAAAGAGATGACCAGGTGACTGTGTACCAGCTCAGTCTGTTGTCCAGTGCAGATGGGTCACTTCAAGGCCCTTGGTCTCCATTTGGTCTTTACTCTTAAAAGGATTTGGACTGGGCAGCTCTTCAAGTCGAGTCCTCTCCTCTGTAAAGCAGGACACAAGGCCACCCTGTCTTGGCCCAGGAGGAGCCTATATGCTGGTAACAGGAGGGGCATCAACAGAAATGGAGATTTTAGAAGCCAGACACTATGTGCATGGAAGCCAAGAAGCCATGTTGGCAAAGAGTAGCATCTGAGAGGGTTCATGTGCCTTTCAGAACCGCTTAAAGGAAAGTTCTCCAAGTTACAACCTCTCTTATCATTAGGGCCCTGTGAGTTCACAACGCTAAGTGAGAGCCAAGCAGAGTGGCTGAAATCTGCCTGTTGATCTGAATTACCTGGGAGGTTCACTGCCAGCAGAGTTTTGATCTTACCTCCGTGTTTTCAAGGGACTGTATCTCTCTTCGTAATTCTGCAGCCTAGTGATAGCATTGTTCCAATAGCTCAGGTTGTTTTCTGGATGTCAGGGGGACTCCCTACAGGGAGCCTCCCCCCGTCATCCTGACCAGCACTTCGCCCAGCGACAGCAGTAGCAGTGGGTCAGGCGGGGGGAATGTTGAATGGACGGAGGGCTCAGTGAGGCATCTGACCCCTTGCACCGCCCCAGCCATCTAGTGGAGCGATGTATCAGAGCCCCTGCACTGCCCTAGCCAACAGGTGGAAGAGGGAGCGCAGCCGCTTCTGGCGCCCAAACACAGGTTTAGGGGGCGGCGTTTCGGGGTCCCCAAGCTATTATGCTGGCCCCGAAGCAGAAGGGTGCCATTGCCAGATTCTGCAAGTGACTGGGAGGTCATGTTTTCTGCTATCTCTGCACTGTAAATAGTATGCACAATAAAACCTTAAAAGACAGATCGGACTGGAGCGTTTTTACTCAGGAGTAGCCGCAACAATCCCATGACACTGGGTTTGATGTCTTCTGCTTTCTCTGCATGCAGCTGCCAGTGAGCAGAACACAAACATGTTTGAGAATAGTGTGTGTGTGCAACAATGGGAAATGAGTTGGTGGCTGTTTGCATAATAGATTATATATTGTAATAGATTGCCACCTGCTGTCTGTGGGCTGCATGCACAGATCTATGGAAAGTTCACATTGTGGTTCATGTACCACTGGAAGATCCGGGATTTGATGAATTAAGAATCAATTTAAAATAGTAAGGTCTCTCAGCTCTTTCATAGATCCCAAACTGGGGATGAAAAATGGATTTCTACCTTAGCCATTCCAAGACAATATCTCATATATATCCTCTTTCTGGCACCTGTGCCACCAACTTTTTTTGGGGGGGGGGAGGTGGATACAGTAGTACCTCGGGTTAAGAACTTAATTAGTTCTGGAGGTCCGTTCTTAACCTGAAACTGTTCTTAACCTGAGGTACCACTTTAGCTATTGGGGCCTTGCACTGCCGCTGCACGATTTCTGTTCTCATCCTGAAGCAAAGTTCTTAACCCGAGGTACTATTTCTGGGTTAGTGGACTCTGAAGCCTGAAGCGTCTGTAACCTGAAGCGTCTGTAACCCAAGGTACCACTGTAGTTTGATAATACAATTGCATTTATAAAAGGAAGTGCCTTTTGTTACCTTGCAACTTCTTCCTTTATACAGAAGTCACATACAGTGGTACCTCTGGATACGTACCTGATCCGTTCCGGGGTGCCATTCACACCCCGAAAAGTACGTATCCAGAGCGGCAAAGCGCAGAGAACACTTCTGCGCATGCACGCACAGCGGAACCCGGAATTAAACACTTCCGGGTCCGCCGCGTTCTTATCCTGAAAGTACACAACCCGCAGCGTACTTAACCCGAGGTATGACTGTAGTCTATTTAGAAAGTTACTGCTGTATGTTGTTTACAAATAGATAAAGTGCAGTTAAACTTAGTATTACTGCTCTCAATGGCCACTCAGGAGTCTGGGGATATGGTGGGCAGCCATACATCTTAATCTCTGTAGAGGATCAGTTTTCTGTGCAGCCATATTCTTCAGCCTTAGATCCCAAGGAGTTGGAGTACAATCCAGATAAGACTGAGGCACTGTTAGGAGGTTGTTCCCTAGACCGGACGGTTGCCTGCTTTTGATGGGGTTACACTCCCTCTGAAGGAGCAAGCACGCAGCTCGGGCCCATTGCTGTCACTTGGGGCTCCGGTGGCCTTGGTGCTACAGAGTGCCTTCCATCCGCTTTGGCTGGTGGCCCAGCTGCGCCCCATCTGGACAGGGATAGCCTAACTTCCGTTGCTTATGCTCTGGTACCTCTAGGTTAGATTACGGCAACATGCTATATGTAGGGCAGAAGATGGTTTGGAAACTTCAGTTGGTGCAGAATTCAGCAGGCAAGGGGCAAGATGGTTTAAGCATATAATGCCATTCCAGGCCCGACCGCACTGGCTGGCAATTAATTTCGGGGCCCAAATCAAAGTGCTGGTTTTGACCTCTAAATCCTTAAATGGCTCTGGACTGCAATGCCTCAATAAGAACCTACCTGGGCTCTTTGTTCATCATCTGAGGCCCTTCTTCATGTGCCTCCTCCCGTGAGGTCCAGAGGGCAGCAACATGTAAAGAAGCCTTTTCTGTAGCAGCAATTAAGATGAACATTTTACCTAAAATGTTATTCTTATTTCAAACTATACCGGTGGTGAAGGGTACAAGGCAATTTCAAGAATGGCAAAAGATTTTGTCAAGATTCCTCTGGCAGGGGAAAAAACCCAGAATAAAACATAAAATCTTGGTAGATAGAAAAGAAAGAGGTGGTTTCTCCCTACCAGATTTAAGACTTTATTATGAAGCATCTTGTATCTGTTGGATCAAAGAGTGGATAACGTTAAAAAATACTGATCTGCTAGATTTGGAAGGTTTTAACAACAGATTTGGGTGGCATGCATATTTATGCTATGACAAAAAGAAATCTCATACTGGGTTTACTAATCATGTGATAAGAAGATCTCTGTATGAGGTGTGGGAAAGAAATAAAATGCTGTTAGAGACCAAAAAACCATGGTGGGTCTCACCAGCAGAAGTATTAACAGTGAAGAAAGTAAATATGGAGGGGAGGTGGGCCACTTATGAAGAAATCCTGATAAAGACTGATAAAGGATGGAGACTTAAACCCTATGAAGAAATTAAAGGAGTTTTAACAGGATGGATACAATACCATCAAATAAATGATGTTCTTAGGGAAGATAGGAAAATTGGATTTGAGGACAAAAGGTCTAAATTCCAAATAGAAGTGCTAGAAGGCAAAACAAAGCTTCTGTCAAAAACGTATAATTTGTTATTAGAATGGTATACGAAAGATGAGTTGACAAAAGAAGTAATGATTAAGTGGGCAAAAGATTTTGGGCATAATATTGATTATGATGCGTGGTTGAAATTATGGACTCAAACTTTGAGATTTACAGCATGTACTGCTTTGAAAGAAAATGTGTATAAGATGATGTATAGATGGTATTTAACACCAGTTAAATTAGCCAAAATGTATAGAATGAGTGACAAAACTTGCTGGAAATGTAAAGAGAGAGATGGCGAATTTTATCATATGTGGTGGACATGCGATAAGGTAAAAAGATTTTGGGAGATGTTATATAATGAGTTGAAAAAGATGTTTAAATATACTTTCCCAAAAAAACCTGAAGCATTTTTACTAGGAATAATGGGAGGAGAGATTAGAAAAGAAGATCAAGTATTGTTTATGTATGCGACAACCGCGGCTAGGACTTTGTTAGCCCAAAAATGGAAATTACAAGAACTTCCAACGATTGAGGAGTGGCAGACTAAAATGATGGATTATGCTGAACTCGCAAGGATGACTTGCAGGATACGCGACCAGGGGGAGACAAGGTTTCAAACAGACTGGAGTAAATATGTGGAGTATATGGAGAAAAACTGTAGATCTTTAAAAACACTTGCAGGATTGAAATAAATCCTACGAATTGACCAAACAGTTAAAAAAGGAACTGCAAAAATGTAGTCAATAAGAAACCCGCATGAAGGGGGGGGGGGAGTCGTAGCTCGGCAGAGTAAAATGTTAGATGAAAATTTATAATGTTTTGTATAAAAGAATGTTTTTTTCTTTAATTGGTTGAATTAGAAATTGAATAAAAATTTATTTTAAAAAAAAAAGTAAAGAAGCCTTTTCTTTGATGGCTTCTTGCTTGTGGAATGTTCTCACCTGGTGTCTTTCATTACATATCAAAAGGTACCGGACAAAAACATTCTTCTTCTCCCATGCCTCTGGCAGTCTATGGCCTTTAAAACTGTACATTTGGGGGGAAGGGGGTATTGTTTAGTTTGTTACTATGGTATGTTTGTGTTTTTATATTGTAAACTGCCCTGTGATCCTTGGTTGAAGGGAGATACAGAAATGTAATAATAAATAAATAAAAACTCCCATCATCTCCAGCCAGCTTCACACAATGGTCAAATATTAGAAATGGGGGAGAAATTAGATTCAGTCTTCATTTAAAGATGAACCTAACCAGATTTGTACTTTGTGAACAATACATGGACAGAAACACAGGGATCCTTTGAAACGTGAACTTCTCCAAATTTTGCAGTGCAGTATTCCAGCCAAGTAAAATGTGCAAACATGCATAAACTAGGGTAAAATATACATAGAAGTGTATATATTAATGAAAATAGCATACAAACATGCATTATATAGGGGGAAATTGCTTTGTAAATATGTAAAGAACTGGAATCAGGAACCTCAAGCCCAGGGGCCAAATGCCCTCTCTGTCTGGCCCTAGGGACACCCCCCCACACACACATTAGGCTACTCCCCTCCCCAGGCTACCCCACTCAGTGGTCTAGCTGCATACCCACTGTTATGTACTGAGCTGAATCCTAGAACAATAGGATCCAGAATCAGCAGTCTGATTGGTCCGCAGGAGCCACCCAATCCAACTCCAGGTAGAAGTGAATCAGCAACCTGATTGGCCTGCAGGAGCAGCCAATCAGGCTGCTGGCAGAAGTGAATCCACAACCTGATTGGCCCACAGATGTAGCCCTGAAGTAGCCAATCACGCAAGGCCCATTGTGTAAATAATTTATATAAGCGGATGTTTTTGGGAAAAGAGCCATTTTTCTCTTCTTCTCCTTTGACGACTATGAGCTGAATAAAGAACATGAAATTCACCTTGAGTGTTTTTGCCTGGCTGGAATGTGCCTTTGAACTCTGGTAATGCCTCTTGCTTACCTGGAGGGAGGAGTGGGGGTGTGTGTGAGTATTTGTAAAGCTAGGGTACAGCACAGAGGTAAAATCTGCATGTGGCTCCTGGAAGGCTGCTCAGAAAGGAGGGTGTATCTTGCTCTAGAAAAGGTTCTCACACCCTGCTATAGAGAACCATTTCACTTTGTGCCAGAAACATTGTTCTTTATCTAATGAGATTTCCTCCTTTTTGGCTTGCAGAATGACCGTCATGGGGAAGTACCTGGTGACCTGCTGGGTAGCGATTCTCTTGATCCTGCTGCAGAGCGATGTCTCCGTTTCCAAAAAAAGGCCCAAACCCAGCGGTGGTGGCTGGAACACAGGAGGCCAACGTCAGCCTGGATACCCGCAGAACCCCGGCTATCCGCAGAACCCTGCCTACCCGCCACCACGCAACCCAGGCTATCCTCAAAACCCTGGTTACCCCCAACAGAACCCTGGCTACCCGCCACGCAACCCTGGTTACCCACAGCAGAACCCTGGCTATCCTCAACGCAACCCTGGTTACCCTCAGCAGAACCCTGGCTACGGTGGGGGCTATGGTGGGGGCTACGGAGGCAAACCGTGGAAGCCTAAGCCGGCCAAGCCCCCCAGTATGAAGCATGTGGCCGGAGCAGCTGTCGCAGGGGTGGCAGCAGGAGCCCTGGGCGGCTACCTCTTGGGCAGTGCCATGTCCAACATGAACTTTGGTTTCCGCAACCCCAACGAGGAGCGGTGGTGGCATGAAAACCGCGACCGCTATTCCGACAGAGTCTACTACCCAGAGTACAAGGACCGTGTTTCGAAGGATGTCTTTATGAGAGACTGTGTGAACGTCACACTGACGGAGTATATCACTCCTCAGGGGAACCAAACTGCAGATGAGATGGAAGTGAAAGTCGTGACACATGTGGTGCGCGAAATGTGCACAGAGCAGTACCGCTTGATATCAGGGGCAGCTCTACTTCTCGCCAGCCCTTCCATGCTTTTCATCCTCATGTTGGCCACGTATTTCCTTATCCCCTGAGGTCTTCTCAGGCCTGCACCTGGTTGTTCATTGAGCAAATGTCCAGAAGGAATGAGAGATCTATACAGAGCGACGGCTTGGGGGGAGATTACATTCTCGCTAATGCACCTGTTTGGTGGAGTGTCTTTCAAAGCTGTTACATCTGCTACGTATTAATGAACACCCAGGCTTCTGCCAAGCACACATTCCTTTTGCAGCCATCTTTGATTTCTGTCGTTCGTGGTACGAAATAGTTTGTGGGGGGGAGAGCATAAGGGCTTATTTTGTAATGAAGGGAGGGCAGGGAGAACCCGTCATAAATCAAACCCCTCCCTCCTTCAGTCGAGCCTAATGTAATGCAAACTGTAAATAGCAACTCCACACAGAAAAATGAATTGTTTGCTAGGGCCAACATTAAGGGTTGATGTGGCTGGGTTTCTGCCGGAGAGCCTACAATTGAGAAGGGCTCCCACTTTCCTCCTCTTGAATGTTGATACTTGCCTGTTCACCTGCCTCTAGCTCTGGTGCAGACAGCGGTGGAGGTGAGGTCTGTGCCACAGCCTTCTTGCTTGTTGGCTCTCTGGCAAACAAGCAGATGGGAGCTCTAATGGGGAAGAGGAGAAGTTGGTGATAACGGCAGTGAGGTGGAGGCCTGAGGCCTGTGGAGGATGTCTTTGTCCACGGGCTCTGTGAAATCTTCAGCTGCCACAGTCCTTTGCTTGCCTACCCTCATTACGCTGGCTCTTCGCAGAAACCAAATTGACACGTTCTATAATGCAGCAATCCAGGGGTCCCCAAATCATTGTCCGCAGACCACCAGTGATCTGCAAGCTTCACTCAGGTGGTCTACGGTGTGTCGGTGGAACTATTGTCCTATTGGTCTTTAATTGTGTTTCTGCTGCTGCGGCTTTAATTTTTTTATATACCGGTATTGCATTTTTATTCTTGTCGTGGAATTCAAATTGTAAGGCAATATATAAGAAAGAAAAGAAGCAATAGAAAGACAGTAAAAAAATTTTTACAGCATGTACCCCTGCATATTACAATTGCGATAGCTGGCAGAAAAAATAATCTAAGTGGCCTGCAAAGACCTTCAGCAGTTTTCAAGTGGCCCTTTGTGGGTGAAGGGGGGCATTTGGGGACCCCTGTGGTAAACTGTTCCTGCCTTTAAGAGAAGGAAATATTTCCAACTGTTATTTGAAAATACGTTATATGACGAGAGGCAGGAAGCTGAAGTGAATCGGGTTTTAAGTTCTCCACTATACATTGTTTAAAAATAAAAAAATCCCACCCCATCGTGCAGTAAGATTCTCATTCTAGACTCACATACATACTGATATATTAATCTCAGTATATTGGAGGAAATCTATGGAAATCCCACTGTAAAAAACACAGAAAACACTTTTTTATATTATAAACTGTCCTGAGGGTGTGGTTGGAGTTAAAAACAACAACACCAGGGTGTTAAATCTATTAATACAAGCAAAAGAGGAAAGGCCATGTGCATCCCTTCCTACATTATTGCAAGGTGAGAAGACTCTGGTGTGTCTTATTGGACACAATTCCAGGAACCAAGTCATGTTAAGCTCACAACAAAGAAGATGGATACTGCCTGGAATTTCACGAAGCAAGACGACACAACCACAAATAATTACCCTGCATTCCTGATTTAGTGCTGGCCATGTGGAAAGTTGTAGGGCCTTGTGGGCTCTTTTGCACATTATCTGGGGTTTGTGGCCATTAAGCGAACATGCCCTTCATTATCCATTGTACCATGAGCATACTGTAGGTACTTGTCTGCGCAGTAATAAACCTGTTTGCCTATGAACCACAGTTATTGCCTACACAGGCTCATTACTGCTGATGACACCAAAAACTCTTGCTTTTTTCTTTTTTTTAATGAAAGACGAACCTCAGTGAAGTATCCTTTTCATGGAGAAATAATGGCTTATTACTGGAACTGATAAATCTGGGGCAGGTCTTCTGACATTGTGTTGGCTGTCTCAATAGCACTTAGAATTTCTAGGCTGCAAAGGAAAGCATTCGGTTTTGCAGCATGGGAACATGAGTGCACCATTCATCAGGAATTTTTAACCCTCTGTGATCCACAGGCATTTATTTTCTGGTGACTTAGCAATTGCATATTTCCTTACAAGAGTAGAAGTTCCTGATCATTGTCTGAGCTAACCTTAACAATTACGCTGCTGCTGTTGAGCATCTTCACTTGTTTGATCTCTTCCGTTCTCAAAATTATGGGGCATTAATTGTATTGACCCTGCTGAATTTTGGAACTAACTTTAAGGGTCAACTGCAGACACCAGAGTTATTCCAAAGTTACATCTGTGAGGAAACCTATTGGGTGAACTGGTGGCAAATGTGACTTGAAGGCAGTCTTATAAAATTCAGAGCAGGTTCTCAGTCTGTTGGGAGACTCAAGTTGTGTGCCAATAACTCACAAAATATTCAGACATGAAAGCCATGTTGTCAAAGCCAATGGTACTCTCCATAAAGCGGTTAAGCATCCCTCTATCTTAAACTGGATTCCAGCCTGTAGACCAGGCATCCCCAGACTTCGGCCCTCCAGATGTTTTGGACTATAACTCCCATCTTCCCCGACCACTGGTCCTGTTAGCTAGGGATCATGGGAGTTGTAGGCCAAAACATCTGGAGGGCCGCAGTTTGGGGATGCCTGCTGTAGACTAATGGCAAGTCCCTAGAATTTGAGGGACTTGCTTCCAAGTAAGTCAGTGCAGAATTCCAGTCCTATCCTATGAGTTGCTGCGAAGAGCCAATTCTTGGCAGTTGGGGAGGGATGCCATACACATCCTGTTTCTGCCACACCCTCCCCTTGCTCACTTTGGGCTTCTGCAAGGCCTTTTCTCCTTCCAGAGATGCTGTGTTAGTGTGCAAGAACAAGGGTGCAATGCCACACCACCAGTTGCGATACTCTTCTGGTTAAGCAAGCTCATGTGCTTCATTTTCTTGGTTTCAATGTATGCAGCAGGCAGTGTGGTTGGGCTGATGGGAGACACACGAACAGTCACTAGGATTTATGCATTCCAGTAATGTAGCTGGCTTTGAAAATGCCATATTTAACCTTAAGGCAGACATTATAATTGAGGACTACATTTTGGGTGGTACTAATTCTGTCTGTTCTACCGCTTTTGGCCTGCAGCATTTGTAATGGCTACATTTTTGCTAACCTGTATTTCAGTTGACTTGCTGACAACTCCATGTTTGTTCAAGGGTATAGATATATTTTTAAGTGTAGTCAAAATGTAAAGAGTACACAATTATCCTTCTGAGTATATCTTAATATATTCTGTGGATTTTGCTAGAAGATGATTATTGTACAGATGCACTTTTAAATATTGGTGACTTGGTCCAAGTAGAAAGCACACAACAGTAGTAAAAATACAGGGACATTGGAGAGACAAGCACGTTTGTTAGGGAGTACACCTTGTACTTTGCAATTTTGTTTGTGCTTTTTAAAAAAATAAGTGTTTGATATCTAGTAGAAATAAAATATGGCCAAAGGCCCCAGCTTTTGTCGTATGAGCTTCTTTTTTGATGATGTAACTTTGTGTATGTATGTGTACACACAGACAGACACGACACTTCCAACATGACGCCCTCCAGACTATAACTCCCATCTAAGCATGGCCAGCGGTCGGGGAGTGGCAGATGTAGTTCAGCAACAACTGGAACACCCCAGGCTCCCCACCCCAGGATTAATATGTTGGACTAGGACCAGGGAATCCAAACTTCAACTCCGCTCCTCAGTCATATTTAAGTGACCATGGTAGAGAACTGGCTCAGTTTACCTTGCAGTGTTGGGAGAATAAAATCTTGTCCCATCTGCACTATACATGTAAAGCTGTATCATACCACAGTCACGAGTTCCCCCCCAAAAAACTAGGAAGCATACTGTAGTTTGTTAAGGGTACTGGCAGTTGTTAGGAAATCCCTATGGTCACATAGCTGCATACAGTGGTGCCTCGCTAGACGAATTTAATTCGTTCCACGGGTCTTTTCTTATAACGAAAAATTCGTCTAGAGAATCCCATAGGAATGCATTGAATTTTTTTTCCCCATAGGAACGCATTAATTGAATTTCAATGCATTCCTATGGGAAACCGCGATTCGCTAGACAAATTTTTCATAAAACGAATTCGTCTAGCGAGGCAACCTCCGCTCGAAAAATCCTTTCGTTAAGCGGAAATTTCGTTAAGCAGGGCATTTGTTAAGCGAGGCACCACTGTATTTCAGAGTGCTTTAACAATCATTCCTCCTTCCCCCAAAAAACCTCTGGGAACTGTAATTCTGGGAGGGGAATCGGGGCTTCCTAACAGTTCTCAACAACCCTAAGCCGCAGTTCCTGAGATTCTTTGAGGGGTGGGAAGCAGGAGCCATGACTTTAAAAGTTGTATAATATTGTTTTCAGTGTGCAGTGCAGATATGGCCTAATTGTGGGGAGTGGAGAGTTAAAACTCAGAGAAAAGACTGGATACTGTATAAATAAATAGCGCATTTGCAAGCTGACATGGATCAATTCACTCAATCGGTGCTGCCAGTCATGGGGTGGAGGAGAAATGTGATTCAGTTCACATTTAAAAGTGCACCTACCTAGTTTGCCTACTTCCCAAAGCAATATGCAAATTGAAACGCATCCTTCAAAATGTGCACTTCTGCCAAGTAATGTGTACAGTAAAGCTTAATACTGGGTTATAATGTGCAGTACTGAAAATAACCTACAAAAATGCATTTTATTTGGCAAAATTGCTTTGCAAAAATGTTTAGGAGAAATTCATACTAAAATGGTGAATTTCCATGTGGACTTTAAAAAAAAATGCAAACTGGTGGAAACGTGGAGAACTAAACCTAAGATTAGAAGAAATGAGAAACACAGAAACCAAAATTGTCACATTCGTCCCTTTCTAATCAGGACAGAACTTTGGAACAGAAGTCCAGGACCCTGCTCTAAGGAGTAGGTGGAAGAGTCCTCAAATTTTAATGGACAGAAATAGTCTTGCAAGCAGAGGGGTGGAAGTGCAAGCACACTTTTGGACCTGGGGTAAACTATCAGGTTTGAGAATTAAACCAGCCAGAGATGATCAGTCAAAGTGCAGGGGGCCAGAATGAATGCAGTTGCTAGCCTATTAGGATGACTTTACACATCCCACACACTGTGGTTGCCATTATATCTGACATTCCTCTGGGCCCAAGTGCACCATCAGCCACACCTATTAACATCCTTTATTTAAGAAGATAAAGTGGGGAGTGGGGAGCTGTCTGCCTATGTGAGTGACAGACCAGTTCACAATATTTCTCTGATGAAAATAGGGACATCCTATTCCATAATAATATTAATACATTTATTGTTTCTACTCCACCCATCTGACCGGCTTGCCCTAATCACTCTGGGTGGCTTCCAACATATATAAAAACTTAGTAAAATGTTAAACATTTTTTTAAAAAAACTTCCCTATACGGGGCTGCCTTCAGCTGTCTTCTAAGGCAGTGGTTCCCAACAGGTGGTCCGCGGACCCCCAGGGGTCCGCGAGCTATGCCAGAGGGGTCCGCAAGATGCTATTAGAATAAAAAATATATTAAATATATTTTGTATGATAACAGATTTTTTGTTTTGGCCGCTTCCTGCATGAGCAGAGTCTAGCGCAAAACTAGAATTAGATGAGGCAGTAGTTCTGCTGTATGCTGTTAGGTGGCGCTTTACAAACACTACTGTTTTGCAAAGAGGCAGCGCGCGCATTCTACTAATGCTCACCTCCCCAAGATGCTTTGCGCGCGTCGGCTTCATTTGTGCGCTACTGCGCAGATATCCTTCTCCATTCCCCTCCCTCCTCCCTGGCGCGCGCTGCCTCTTTGCAAAACAGTAGTGTTTGTAAACAAAGCGTTTTTCGCGGAAGCTACAGTTCGCGTAGTTAAAAATGGACCGTTGGTTAAAAAGTGGTTCATCTCATTAAGAACTGAAAATTAAAACTAACTGTATACTGATGGAGTACTCTGTTGTAACTGTAAAAAACGTATAAATATAAAATATAAAAAGACTCTTAATTTGGCTCTCACTTTTTAATTTTAGGATTAGGAATTAATGGGGGTCCTTGTCACAATAGTGGCACGATGAGGGGTCCTCGAGAAAATTTTGTTGGGAACCCCTGTTCTAAGGGTTGTATCATATCTCCTTGGCTCGGGGATCACATAATTCTATACCCTCCAACAGTTATCTGATGAAATTGGGGACGTCCTAAGGAAAAGTGGGACATTCCTGATCAAATCAGAAACTGGGTCGGCTTCTGTAAATCAGGGGCTGTCCCTGGGAAACGGGGACGCTTTGGAGGGTTTGAAAGTACATGTGGCACAAGTCCAAGCAAAAACGCTGTTTACACTGAGGTTGTTTTAGGCCTCAGAAGCACGGAGCTGGTCAGGGTAGTAGGCCAAACTACATGTCTGGCTAGTCTGCAGGACAGGAAAGGAAGACCACTGTACATGGTTTTTGTGTTAAACAGGCCACAGCTTTATTTGAAGCTTTCGCAGGAGCATCAGGGTTCAAGGTGTACAGGTTAGCAAGTCAGGAGCAATAACTGGTTATTCAACCAACAATTTCCCCCTGTTCCCCAGATGCCATTAGCAACAACTTGTAAGACAATGCATATGCAACAGGTGGGTTTTTGTAGAATTTGCACTGATCTAAGAGGATAGCTGCATATGACTGTCACTTCAGAAATGGAGAAATGCAAACTCTTAAGTGGGTTTCCCAAGAGCTGGAGTGGATCCATCCGCCCTCCACATTAGAACTGCTGAGAAAAGGACCCCCGCTTCTGGGATCAGCATGCCGATTCTGGTGCTTCGGTTTCCACATTCAAACCCGGCTTCCCTTCTCTTCCCATCTCTCCTTGTCTCTAGGCCCATAGTGTGTCAAGGCACAGAACAGCTTGGCAGAGAGCAAACATCAGCAGCTGCATCAAACTCACAGTGCATTCGTTAAGCTTAAAGAGATGACGGGAGGTGAAGTGAGGAAGGCCAAATAGGCTGACACCACATCAATGACACCAAATATCTGCTGGGAGCCAGGGGTTGGGAATCCTTCCCATTCCCGTGAATCAGAAGTGACCTCCCAAAGCATGCCGGGCCGTGTTGAAGGGTAGAATTGAGTACGGGAGGACCTGCCTCCCCACCCATCCACTGCTCTAGTAGGATTTCCATATGTCTGGAAAACTGCAGTTGGCAGCAGTGTCCAGGTGGATACCAGAGAAATGTCTGGGAAAATCGGGGCGTATGGCAGCCCATGGCAGCAGGGCCGTTTTTGCCCTTTCTCCATAAAAATAGCTCAAAAACGTTTTGGTTTTTTTGCGACTTTGCTCAAAAAGCTCAACAACTTTGCCCCCCCCCAATAAAAAAAAACTCAACAACCTTCGCTGTTTGACATATGGCAACCCTAGACTGGCCAATAAGTTATTGGTGTATGGTTTGAATTCACCTCCCCCCCCCAATTGGTTTTTATTTTCGTCTCCTACAAAATCTCTCTCTGCTCACCCAACAAGGCCACCAGGCTCCCAATTTCCTGCACACACAAGCCCTGCATCCACACATATACAAACCTGTGTCCCAAAATCACATTGCCACACATATTAAAATTTTGAGGAGGAAGGTTCTAGCTTTAGAATGTGCTTCTGGAAGCAGCACCGATGTGCAGGGGGGAGGCAGGGGCAATAGAAATACAAAATCTACTACAAAATTGGGGCTGCAGCCGGAGCTAATCCATCTGCTCACTGCGCACACCGGCAACTGGTTTTAACCTGTTTATTAGAAAAGGGAAGAGCCAATCATGGTTTGGTCATCAGTCTTTTAGAACATGTCAATGCCACAGTCCAGAATGCATTGGCAAAAACATACTAAAAAGAAGCACTGCAGGAAATGTTAAGAATTGTATGTTGATGCTACATGACCACCTCCAGCTGTTGTTCCTTCTGTAGTGCTATTTATGTGGTTTCCAACACTGAAGCCACAGAAAACAGAGGCACAGTGCTTCCAGATGGGCTGTTTATTGGCACAAAATTTGACTGCCATTCCGTACTTTTTTGTGCAATTATCCTGTGTGTTTTTTTCTAACTGCAAAAAAGTCCAATAAGAAAAGAGATGGAAAATTGTGCTGGAAAGTGCAGGGTAATAACCACTAACTGGCAATGCAATGAAACCTCTACCCAAGCTTACCAGGATGAATGCTTCATAAACAGATGATGTATCACAGGGGTGGCCAACTTCCAAGAGACAGCGATCTACTCACAGAGTTAAAAACTGGAAGTGATCTACCCTCCTTTTGGGGGTTCAGGTCAAAGTTGTTGAGCTTTTTTTTTTTTAAGAAGGAAAGCCCTGTTTTGTTGTTGAGCTTCTTTAGGGAAGAAAGCGATGTTGAGCTTTTTTATTTGGAAGGAAAGCCCTGTTTTTTGTGGTTCAGGTCATTTTAGGGGTGCAGGGCAAAGATGTTGAGCTTTTTTTAGGGCAGCCAAAGTTTTCTAGCTTCTTTGGGGGGAGGAGCCACTGATCTACCGGTAATCTACCACAGACGTCCAGTGATCTACCGGTAGATCACGATCTACCTGTTGGACATGCCTGATGTATCAGATCCATGCGAGTTTGGTGTGAACATTATCAACATGAGTGCTCAATAAGCAGCCAGTCTGGAATCGCCCACAATCCCACTGGGCAAAGTTCCTTCTGGCTTTACTTTACAATAAAGAAAGCAGTCCTTATCACAAGTGGCTTAAAAAAATATTCTACCAGTATCTTACAATTAAAGAGTAAAGTAGCTGGCAGTTTTAAACCCAGGAAAGACCTCCTCAGGCAGTTTTGCTGTGGCTAGATAGGCCTGGAAATCCCCTCTCTAGAGGAATTTAGATCAGACACCACAACTAAGTGCTGAAGTGATATGATGTTGTAAGGAAGATTTTCACAGGGATTGGCTTTCCCAACACATGATGACCGGCTTTGCTTCTAAAAGACAGAAAGTGTTGTACGATTGTAAAATCCTGAGCAGCATAAATTATTTCTGTGTAGGCAAAAGACAATGAAAAACTCAAGCATGTCCACCACCTACAATTTTTTAAGGCTTTCATGCAGGCTGTTCCAGGGTACCCAGGGCACTTTCACACAGAATTTTATTGCGGAGTTGGTGCTGCTAAATGCATGCACTTTTTAAAAATGACATTCACATAATGGTGTCCCTTTCAAAATGTATCATTCTGCGCCCCCTCCATTTAATCTGTTTGGAGGGAAAGGATTACTTAACAGATTTTCCATAGAAACAGTAATTTTGGATTAAATTGGAAGATAATGTAGGGCAGCATTTGGATGAGGGCGAAGTCACGTGGATGTTGAACAAAACTTGCACGCATGCTTCCACAACAAGCTGCCGTGTAGAAGGACTCCCTCCATTGACAGGAGCTCCATGGCAAGTATAAAGAACCCACAACAGCGTATCCCATTCCTCACTAGGCTGACACATTTGCAAAGGCACTAAAATGAGAGCACAATATACTCTTTTCCTGCGTACAGTATAAGACTACTTTTTAACCCAGGAAAATCTTCTCATAAGTTGGGGGTCATCTTATACGCAGCCGCAGAAGCAATTTCTGGCACTGTGGACATTTTGGAAAAGAGCAGTGTGGCACCAGAAATTGCTTCTGTGCATGTCCAGACATGATTTTCAGCTTCCGGACATGCGCAGACACGATTTCTGGTGCTGCAGACATTTCGGATATGGGCAGCGCGAGCATGTCCGGCCCATGGACAATGGTAGGAAGAGGGGGAGTCTTATACGGCGAGTATATCCCAAACTCTACATTTTAACTGGAAAAGTTGGGGGTTGTCTTATACGCCCAGTTGTCTTATACGCCGGAAAATACGGTATTTTATTAGGGATGGACATCACCCTGGTCCCTCCCCATCCTTGACATAAGTCCTTGACACAATAAACACCCACATGGAAACACCCTCACATGAACTTGCGACTAGGAGCATCCCACAGACCTCACATTGTGATATGTGGGAGGGAATGTCCTCTTCTATGTTCTGTGTTCTTCTCCTCACCCCCCCCCCCACCAGAATCTCAAGGCATTTTAAAATGTTAAAAGTGTTCACTGCATTTAGGACTGTGTCCAGTGTTCCCTGTCTGCTAGCTCAAGTGGATGGGTGAGTTTTAATGTTTATTTACTTATGTCATAAAATTTATATACCTCTTGATTGTTGTTGTTAATAATAATAATAATAATAATAATAATAATAATAATAAACCTTGAAATGGTTTGTGTTGCACTAGAGAGGAACCCAACCCAAAGGGTGTGCTAGCGGAACCTTAGTGGGCAATCTGTTGTGCGACAAATTTACTAGCAGCCTCTCTTCTGCAGCCGTGGAGCACTGTTGCAAAACATTTCACCTGTGGAACAAGTACCACTAAGTGGCTTTAACTTAGTGCTACATTGGATACAACCCAAAGGAGCGTCTCATGTGGAATTTTCACACCTCCAGTGAGCATAGCTGCCAAGTTATCCCTTTTTAAAAGGGATTTTCCATTATGCTGAATAGGCTTCCTCGCGAGAAAAGGGAAAACTTGGCAGCTATGCCAGTGAGGTACTCCCAATGTGGAGCCAATCTTGCATCTTGTTTACAGAGGTTAATGTGAAAAATTTTCTTTGGACTTCAGTGTGGCGCACATGGCACACAAAGGGATGGGGGAGAAATTTGATTCAGTTCACATTTAAAGGCAAACCTACCCAATTCTCACGTTCTCAAACAATGCACAAACCAGAACACATTCATCCTTTAAAATTCACACTTGCAATGTGTGAAACTACAGCCAAGTAGTTTACTAAAAAAAACATCCCACATATACTAGGATAAAGTGCATACAAATGCATATATTATTGAAAATAGCATGCAAAAAATGTATTATTTTAGGGGAAATTGCTTTTCAAAAAAATGTGTATATTGTATGCAAAATTGCATACAAAATGTGTATATGTGAATAAAATTGCACTAAAAGGCTGATAAATTTTCATGAGGTTGGTGGGGTATAAATAATGATATTATTATTATTATTATTATTATTATTATTATTATTAAAATCACAAATGGAGGTGGAATGTGAAGAACTGAGCGTAGAACTGGAAAAATTAGAAGCTGACATTGATAGATTCTGCCATCCCTATCCGTAAGCTGCTTGTGCTCCCACCCCACCCCATTTCATAGCATTGAAAGTCACTCTCAGTGAAGCTACATAAGAACTGGAAATCCTTTCTTTCTCTTGAAGCTAGACTTCTGTATAAAGGCTTACTGCACCATAAAGCTTTCTGTTAAAGCTGAGTAGGTTCCCATGAGGGGTCAGTGTACTGGGAGGAGTCTGCCACAGGATATGTAAAGCTATGGCAGGTTTCACTGAAGAGCCTATGTAGCAGGAGTAGTCTGGCAAAAGGTGTGTTTTTCTCCGCGTTTCCATTAACTTGTTCATGTTTATACACTGAATATGCTCAACTAGCTATGAAAAAGGACACGGCTTGAATCATGTGGGCTGGGGTGGGGAGGTTCCCTTCATTGCAAGGTTACCCTTGGCTCCTTTCCCTAGTTTCAACTATTTTGAAACAGCGGCAGTGCCAAAGGTGGCTCTGAAGGAGTAAGAATTAGCACATGCAACAGCTATTAAAGACAACCCACCAAACAGATGCAGAAGCGATAGTGTATTCTCCACAAAACATTTCCTTTATATACACACATCTCTTTCCTTCTGGACATTTCCTGTCTCAGCAACAAAATGGCAGCTTAAGGTCCAGCCTCAAGGTATCAGGAAAGGAGTGACCAGGGCGATAATCCAAACCACAGAAGACTTGGCAAAAGTGTTGTCATGCATGCGAGATGTGGCACTGTTGCGATGGCTTCCAGTGGTTCCTGCGCCAGGAATGTTAGCCGCTTCTGGGACTTGCTTCAGCCAGAGTTTGGTTGGCACCGGCACGTCTGGCTTCTGATCATATTTGCTTCCTTCCATGTGACGGATGAAATCACTGTACAGCGCCCTGCACATCTCCCATGCCACTCGCATCACCACCCTGGCTCCCACCTCATCTGCTGTTTGGTTTCCGGTGGGCTTTATGTAATAGTTTGCGGTGGCACTCTCACAATCACTTGCAAAGACTTCATTCGTGACAGGGTGGCTATAGTTTGGGTAGAAGACGGGATTGGTAAAACGATTGCGGTTTTCGCTCCACCATCGCTCCTCATCGCTGTCATTGAAATGCAGTTGCATGTTAGACATGGAGCTGGCCAAACTGTCTTTTGCCACAGCGCCTGTTATAGCTTCTTCTGCCACAGGCTTCACTTCCGTCTTGGCCGGCATAGGCTCCTCTGGCCTACTCCCGGGACGTCTGAAGCTGCCTCCTGCATGACTAGAGTAGGTACGATACTGCTCTATGCACATTTCGCGCACCACGTGTGTCACAACCCTGGTTTCCATCTCATCTGCCGTCTGGTTTCCGCTGGGCTCCGTATACTCGCTCACAGTGATATTTGTGCAATCTCTCACAAAGATATCCTGCGGAACAGGCTGGTTGTACTGTGGGTAGTAAACCTGGTCGGAGTAACGGTTGCGGTTTTCATGCCACCACCGCTCGTCATCACGGTTGTTAAACTGAAAATTGACATTGGACATGGCACGACCTAAGAGGTAGCCGCCAACGGCTCCCGCTGCAGCACCTGCCAGAGCTGATCCTGCCATATATTTCATATTGGGCTTGGCTGGCTTAGGCTTCCATGGCTTACTGTCATATTTGCCCCAGCTGCCTCCTTCTCCATACCTAGGGTAACTAGGGTTTTGTGGAAAGCCGGGGTTTTGTTGGGGGTAGCCAGGGTTGTGTGGGTTACCAGGATTGTGGGGAGGGTAACCTGGGTTTTGTGGCGGATAACCAGGATTGTGTGGGTTGCCAGGATTGTGGGGAGGGTATCCTGGGTTTTGTGGCGGATAACCAGGATTGTGTGGGTTGCCAGGATTGTGGGGGGGATAAGCAGGGTTTTGTGGCGGATAGACAGGGTTACCAGGGTTTTGTGGTGGGTAGGCAGGGTTTTGTGGAGGAGGGTTGCCAGGATTGTGGGGGGGATAAGCAGGGTTTTGTGGTGGATAGGCAGGGTTTTGTGGAGGAGGGTTGCCAGGATTGCGTGGGGGATAAGCAGGGTTTTGTGGAGGAGGGTTGCCAGGATTGTGGGGGGGATAAGCAGGGTTTTGTGGAGGAGGGTTGCCAGGATTGCTTGGGGGCTTACCAGGATTTACTGGGGGATAAGCAGGGTTGTGTTGTGGGGGAGCAGGATTGTGTACAGGTTGGTTGTGTACAGGCTTGCTAGGTCGATGTTCCACAGGTTTGCTAGGTCGATGTTGTACAGGTTTGCTAGGTCGATGTTCCACAGGCTTGCTAGGTCGATGGTGTGCAGGCCTGCTAGGTCGATGATGTGAAGGCTTGCTAGGCTTTCTACTACTTCTACTGGACGAGCTTTTCCCCGAAACAGAGACAATGACATCAGTCTGCAGAAGAATAAAGAGAATTGCTATCGAGCAGATCACCAAGCACTTTCCCATAATGGCTATTCTGTAAAAACAAAGTAAAGGAATCAATTTTTTTTTTAAAGAAAAGACAGGGAGGATATAACACAAAATGCAGAATATATAATTGCAAGTAGGTGATGGTGGTATTTCCAAAATGATTCTCTCTCACATTATATGTTGAGCAGGCTTTGGATGTGTTGTCAGTAATGTGAATCTGACAACTGTCCAACAAGAGGAGAGACTGTAACCCAATGGAAGATGACAGGTTTTGCATGTAGAAGGACTATGGGTCTGGACTGGAAATGGGCCCTGTTTGAAATCCCGGACAGCTTATGCAAGCCACTGCACACAATCCTGAGCTTGAGGTACCAATACTCTGATGGGTCTAACTCTAAGGCAACTTTCTATGCTCCTAAGTTGATGCCTGCACCAGCTGACAAAAGTCTATACAACTTGCAAGGCACGTTTCTTTGGGGGGGGGCGGGGTGCAGTGGATATAAAACAGCCCAAGTGTTTAAGTACTTGACATGCAGGACAAAATTACATCAGGCAGAAGTCAGAAGGTAGCTCCACTTCAGCTTTATATAAGCACCAAACTTCTCACTTTCATGCCTGTCACAGGGGCGCTGGCGGCTACTCTAGAGCAGGGGTCCCCAAACTAAGGCCCGGGGGCCAGATGCAGCCCAATCGCCTTCTAAATCCGGCCCGCGGACGGTCCGGGAATCAGCATGTTTTTACATGAGTAGAATGTGTTCTTTTATTTAAAATGCATCTCTGGGTTATTTGTGGGGCCTGCCTGGTGTTTTTACATGAGTAGAATGTCTCCTTTTATTTAAAATGCATCTATCAGTTATTTGTGGGGCATAGGAATTCATTCATATTTCCCCCAAAAAAATATAGTCCGGCCCCCCACAAGGTCTGAGGGACAGTGGACCGGCCCCCTGCTGAAAAAGTTTGCTGACCCCTGCTCTAGAGTAACGACTCTCCGACACGCTGCCTTTTCATGCTTTTATTATGTGCAGACTATTTACAGTGCAGAAGCTGTACAACGTACATGTTCTCAGTCTGGGTCAGTACCCCGGAATGGGGATTCCCGCGTCTTTTTCCAACAAAGTAGTCTGGGAATCCCCAATCTCCTCCCCCTTTTCTTCAAGCGCAGCTCCGGAACTGGAGGGAGAGGTCTCCTAGCCGCGGTTTCCTGCCTCCCCTTTTCCCTCTCCCTTCCTTCCTCTCCCGATCGGCGCAGGGGCTCTGTGACCCTGTCAGAGCCCTGCCCCCTACTTTCTGTTTCCCCGCTAGACTCATCCCCCTCCCCGCTCCCGCTTGTGCTCGGGGAGGAACTGGTTGTCACGATGGGAGGGGGTAGTCTATAGCTCCTGTCCCTCACAATGCCAGTTAGGAGCTCTTAAAAATTGTGCCAATTTCTTTGATGAATAATTCTGAGTCACTTGAAAACTTGTACGTTCCAGCATCAATAGACCAGTGAAAACCACCAACTTGCCAATTTGGTATTTTCCAACACTACTGCATATACCAAAATATATACCATAGTAAATCATCTCCCCGAAGTCAGCTAGTTTAATCTATCTCCCAGTTATATAAATTCCTGTTGAAGCTAGAGCAGAATTTTATTTTGGAAAAAGACCACATTATTACTGTGATAGTCAGTACATAGATCCCAAAGTTTCGCAACGTATGAGCCACTATGGTTTACAGTGGAAATGATTAAATGTGTTGGCAAAAAGGCAGCCCTGGCAATCAAATGGATCAGGTATCTCAAACTCTACCCACCATCTCTCATTGCTAGAAGCACGCTGTGAAATGAGGTCCTTTTACAAAATTGCAAATGCATCCACAGATTGGGGAACCAAAATATAATTTTAAAAAATACGTTGAACCCATTGGAAAATTAAGGGCTTGGTAAATAAAGTATAACAGAGATACCTTGAGCACGTGCAAAGTGCATTTCCCTTACTCCTGAGCAATCACAATATGCCCACCCATATGTGTATTGGAAAGACGCGTGCTCGCCTTAGAAATTAAGCGCAGGAGAACCTTCTCAAGGGAAAAAATACAGTTCAAGACTCTAATTCTCAGAAAGACCAAAGTCCCCTGCTTTGACGCAGTGTGTTTTAGCGTACAAACAAAGTTCCATTCCTCTTCTCTGTCCAACCTTTTAAATTGTTCCAAAGGCTTTGGGGCCAGTGCCAATGAGCTAGTGCAGATTGCCCTTTCCCACAGATTCACCATAATCAGCTTACACTTTTCCGGCATGAGGTGGGGTTTTCCAAGTCCTAGCAAGCTTTACAGAGAACTCACACCACCTCACCTCATGAAGTGTTGTTGTAATCAGGCCCCGCTTTTGGGCTTGTGTGGACAGGATGCTTGGCTGCATGTGCCTTTGGTCTGATCCTGCAGCCAAGCTCTTCTGATGTTCTGATTTTCTCAACTGCAAGTTGCCATGAGATGCATGCAATCACTGTTGGTCACAGCAAGTTCACAGTGGTACCTTGGTTCTCAAACGCCTTGATACTCAAACAACTTGGAACCCGAACACTGCAAACCTGGAAGTAAGTGTTCCAGTTTGTGAACTTTTTTCAGAAGTGTAACGCTTCCGATTTGAGTGCCACACTTCCGTTTTGAGTGTTACGCTGAGGTCTGTCTGTTTTTGCTATTTATTTTGCGTTTTTGTGGCTTTTTGTTTTGTTTTTGGGACTGTGTAGAACCCAGTTCAGCTACTGATTGATTGTGTGACTGCTGTACATTGTTTATTGCTTTCATTTTATGGATCAATGGTCTCGTTAAATAGTAAAATTCATGTTAAATTGCTCTTTAAATAATAATAATAATAATTTAATAATGATTTATTATTTATACCCTGCCCATCTGGCCGAGTCTCCCCAGCCACTCTGGGCAGCTCCCAATTGAATATTAAAACAATACAGCATTAAATATTAAAAGCTTCCCTAAACAGGGCTGCCTTCAGATGTCTTTTAAAATTAGGATAGAATAATAATAATTTTGGGGGGTTGTTTTAAAGGTCTGGAACGGATTAATCCATTTTGCATTACTTTCTATGGGAAAGCGCGCCTTAGTTTTGGAACACTTTGGTTTTGGAATGGACTCCCGGAATAGATTAAGTTTGAGAACCAAGGTACCACTGCATTATTATTTAGCATGATTTGGAGGAATCCTTTATTGCTTTGTTCAGAGCCCACAAGCTGAGTGAGAATCGGCACATTTCCCAGGGGCCCATAAAATACATTTCCCACAAGAGCCCAGGAAGTCCTGTCTCCATTGAAGGCATTGGCCGTCTCTGAAGACAAAGTGGCCCTCCTTATATGGGCAAGGAAGATAAGAGTGGTTTTATTCTAGACAGCAGGGTATTCTTGTATTATGTTGGTATTCCAACTTCCACTCAGAGTAGCTGTCAGGAAGAGCCTGTTTTGATCGCATAATGTTCCCTCCTTCCTATGCACTGTTGCTCTCAATCTGCTGTTTATCCCGCTTCCTCACCCCCCCCTTGTTTCTTTTCATTTGCACCCTCCTAACAATGGGGACACTGTATTAAAAGTTCCTCCAGGATTGCCAGCAGGGCAGCTATTCTGTTTTCTGGTCATGCCTCTGCTTGTTGAAGAGAGTCATCCATGCTTGGTAAACATGTGCTAGGACTTGATGGGGTGGAGGGGGGGGGCTTTGGCACTTATCACTAAAGAAGTGTCTGAACTGGAGCAGAGGCAAAGAACTTTGCCTACCCAGGGGCTGTGGATGGTTCCAAGGAATTGCAAGTCACCTCCAGCATTCTAACTAGCCTGAGCTTGTCAAACCCAAGACAAAGTGTGTGGAAAGGTCTAATGCATTGGTAGGCAAACTAAGGCCCGGGGGCCGGATCCAGCCCAATCGCCTTCTAAATCCGGCCTGCGGATGGTCCAGGAATCAGCATATTTTTACATGAGTAGAATGTGTCCTTTTATTTAAAATGCATCTCTGGGTTATTTTTTCAAAATATAGTCCGGCCCCCTACAAGGTCTGAGGGACAGTGGACCGGCCCCCTGCTGAAAAAGTTTGCAGACCCCTGGTAATGGGAGGCTGTTGAGTTGAATTGGCTTCCAACTTGCCCTCATGGAAATTCAAGCTGATACGCTAGACTTTTTGTTTGGACCTTGACTGAGTTCTGGAATTTGGAATTGACCGGGTCTGTCGATACAATTTTTCCTAACTGCCCTAACTGCCCTCATTTTCTAGGGAAGGTGACAGAAATGAGCCTATTGGCATCGGGCGTGACACTTGTTGCATACGTGTGACATCACAAGTGTTGTGCATTGTGCCCATGTGACGGTGCATGCATGATACAAGGAGCCGAGCATTCGGGAGAAGCTGGCCACTGGACCTCTGGTGCATGCCAGGTGGGTGCAATGTGTGTAGGACCAATTGAAGATGGAGAGGGCCAAGGTGCCTTTGGCCTCATAGAGTTGGCATGCCTGGTGGTTAGAGTGGAAGTGATCGAAAACTTGGCCTGAATCTGACTGGATATGACTCATAACTCAGCTGAGATTCTATTCCTTGATGAGGCCAGTGGCAAAGAAATCTTATTTATTCACCAGCATGGTGCCTGCAGAGAGTGTTGACTAGTGGGAAAGCATTTTACTGGAAAGCATGGAGGGAATAGTTTACAAAAAACACACACACCAAAATGTGAATTAATATGCCTCTTTTTCTAGAGATGGGGAAACTTGCCATTCCACAGCAAGATTGGAGCATTTACTGTGAGCAACAGCCACAACCTAATGCTCAACTCCAGCCAATGTCACATGTCCTACTTTTACCCCTCAGCCACACAACTGACCACAAATCCACAGAATCCCATTGAATGGACACACCTCTCCAACAAACTACCAGCTCATAACCATCCAAGCCATCTGTGCAAGCCAAACTTGTTTAAAGTACTCAAAACATGCAAAAGAAGAACCTGCAACAGGAGTTTCTAGACCAGCTGCAAGATGTGAGCATTTTCACCCCTCCCCATTCTGAAAATCTGGTGATATCTGCTGTTGGGAGGGAACAGTTAGGAATTGTTACTTTGTTGTTTTTCATTCCTGACTCTGCTCTCTGCCATGTGCTGTGTGCAGCTTAATATCTGCTGTAGATAAGATGGCTAAGTGAGAGGCTGTAACACTCACAAAGCCAGATCTGTAAATATGCCAGTAGTTAATAGAAATAAATGAGGAATGTTTTGAAACCTCTACAAATGCTTCTGCTGTTGACTGCTGGTTTGGTGCTCATAAAGCCCAGTTATGAGTCCATGATTCCCGGGTGTATGCTGAAGGTGTTCCAGACGTCCTGCCCAGGCATAGGGGACTAAGAAGACCTGGACAGATCCTGGCATTAACCCACAAAAACATGCAAAAGAAGAACCTGCAACAGGAGTTTCTAGACCAGCTGCAAGATGTATACTCAGCCCTGCCCACACTCTGTGGAAACCTGACTCTTGTTTACTCTTCTGAGGTTTTGGAGGAACCATAGATAGAATAAACCTGCAAGAAGCACCTCCGTGCTGAGCTGAGCAGCAAGATCCACGAGGTCTGCTTCTCACAGTAATATAAACATGAACACTAATAGCTGATACGTACAATAGAGATATGCCAGGAGTCTGGCTTTTGCTCAAATAACCAAATTGTTTTTTGGCCAAGGAGAGGAAACTCCACCCAGCTCTCCAGATGAAAACTGTAGATTTGATCGCTCACAATCAGAGAGATCCGGGGCAGGGCTTTCCAAGTGGCACTTGTGGGATCAAATGCACCCGCAAAGGCCTCCCCCAGTGCCCCTGGGGTCCCCTCCACCCTGTTGAAATAAGGCCTGAAATAAATATTCTGTTGTAGCCAGTGAAACATGGGTGCCTTCAAACTGTCACTGTTTTTAAAGAGGGATTCAAGAGTATCCTGGAACTTTAGTATGGCTTGCAAGGTTACATATAGCCTTTGTTACATATCTTTAAGCACCAGGTTTCCCCAGCCACTCTGGGCTGCTTCCAACAGAAAAATAAAACACAGTAATTTGTTACTTTGTTACTATGTGATGTATTTTTGTGTTTTTATATTGTGAACCACCTTTGGATCCTTGGATGAAGGGCAGCATCGAAATTTAATAAATAATACTAAAATAAAAATTTAGGTTTGCATAGGTGAAGTGGATTAAAGTGTCCTGTTGCCCTAGTGCGATGAACCAGCTTTTTGCAATTATGAAAGTTACAGAGAAATGCAGGAAAAATGGGGAGATGAACTAAGGATTAATGTGAAGACATGTGAACACCCTGCAGGCAAATCAGGCCAAATTCTTATCCTGTGGTATAACCACACCATGTAAAACAAACCAGAATGGATGTTCATTAAGGACTGGACATAATCTAACCACCATGTAAGATGAATGTTGTGTATAAACAAGTCCTTTATTGTGATGTGTGAGGATTTATTTATTTTTAAAGTTAAACTTGATACGTCAAAGGGTAAATGAAATTTAGGGAGATTTAGGGATTGCCAATCTTGTTGAGTCCATGGGCACATTTGCAAACTGGAGACATTGTCATGGTCCAAAGTGCGACCTGTGTGCAACAGAACTCTACCCACTTGTGATTCCTAGCAAACTGCCTCTGATAGTGGAGGGACAACATATAGCCATGAATTTGCCGGATCTGTTAATTTTAGTTCTCTCCGTTTCTCATTTTTCTTTTGTCTGTTCTGGATTTTCCCAAATTCAGCTTCGTTGAATGTCCACAAATCCTAGTGGCGTGACAGAGGGAGAAACCAAAGCGAAAGGGGACTGCGGCAGATCAGCTCCCGAGACAGCCACACCATAATATACTGTATTACTTAATCTGTTGAGCCTCCCAGTTCCCTGAAATCATGTTGTCTCCTTCACTGTCTAAAATTAGATTGCAGGCACCTCGGGGTTCGTTTTGACTTTGTTTGTTGCTTATGTTGCTCTGGAAATTGCACCAGTAGAGCTAGATTAATAATAGCATTTCCATCTAATTCTGCACTTAGGTTTGGAAGCAAAATGGAGCCACCCAAAAAAGTAAAAAATAAAGTGCTTCGATAGAGAATAGATCTTCCCAGGTATCCACAAGTGTATTAGTGTATTCTTCAGATACAAGTGTGTATCTGAAGAAGTGTGCATGCACACGAAAGCTCATACCAATGACAAACTTAGTTGGTCTCTAAGGTGCTACTGGAAGGAATTGCTTTTATTTTGTTTCAACTATGGCAGACCAACACGGCTACCTACCTGTCACAAGTGTATTAACTGGTAAAAAAAAGAGATTTTAGGGGGGGGGAGACACACACATCACAACAGCCTGACAAGGACCTGTTAGCTTCTAGGACCTATTGAATGTTGACCGCAGTAGAGGCACAGCCTGTTGAGGATGGCAGATGAAAATTCAAATAGGGACTGATATCAGTTTTCCTTAACAACGTATGGTGAGTGTTCAGGTGGTAGAAATCTGCAGAGGTTCCCTATCTTTTGGGAAGCCAAGAAACTGTCATAAAACCAAAAAATACCAGTTTCACAGAAGAAAAATGTGATGCTCAGAACTCTTCCTCCAAAGCAGGGGTAGGCAACCTAAGGCCCGGGGGCCGGATGCGGCCCAATCGCCTTCTAAATCCGGCCCGTTGATGGTCTGGGAATCAGCATGTTTTTACATGAGTAGAATGTGTGCTTTTATTTAAAATGCATCTCTGGGTTATTTGTGAGGCATAGGAATTCATTCATTATTATTATTATTATTATTATTATTTCAAAATATAGTCCGCCGTCGGCCCCCATGGTGGATGGTGGATTGGCCCACGGCTGAAAAAGGTTGCTGACTCCTGCTCCAAAGCAAGCAGAACACCCACACACCCCACCCCACAAAAAAGCAGGGAGGCAGGCAGCACACAAACCACCAAGAACATCCCCTTCCCCAAAAAAACTCATTAAAAAAGGAGAGGCAGAGGGCACTGGTGATAATTGCGGGTGCCATGGTGACCACCAGTGCCATACTAGGGGGGGAGGCACAATTAAAGGGTTGCCCACCAGGAAATTAAAAACTCCCACCACCCTTCTGCATAATCTGGTGAGTCTTTGAAACTTTCCTCAGAAACCTCCCACCCGCCACTTGCACCCAATAAAGTAGTAAGTTTCAGGGCTGGTAATCGACTCCAAAACTGATCCCATTAACGCTTCATAGCAGAGCAAGGGAAGGTTTCATGAGGATGGTAAAGGAAAAGAGGGCATCTATTCCTCCTCTTGGAATTCTTCCCACCATCAGCAGCGTCTATTCCTCCTCTTGGAACTCTTCCCACCATCAGCAGCAACACCAGCCCAAATGGTGCCTTCTGTCTGAGGCTGGCTGGAGATCTTCCAGGAACACTCCTCTTAGGAGCTGGCAATGCACTGCACCATTTTGTTGCAGCTGGCCACACTTGTTATTGTATCAATAACTCCACAGGCAGAGAAGAAATGCACTGAGACAGAAACCAGGAGAGCAAGCGTTAGCCTGGGAGGATCAACAAGTTTGTTGGCGCTGTGTTGATCCATAGATCACCTATAGACTGGTGACTGGAAGCAGCCGCCGAGACCACATAACACCGGTCCTGAAAGACCTACATTGGCTCCCAGTACGTTTCCGAGCACAATTCAAAGTGTTGGTGCTGACCTTTAAAGCCCTAAACAACCTTGGTTCAGTATACCTGAAGGAGCGTCTCCACCCCCATAGTTCAACCCAGACACTGAGGTCCAGCGGCGAGGGCCTTCTGGTGGTTCCCTCGCTGTGAGAAGCGAAGTTACAGGGAACTAGACAGAGGGGCTTCTCGGTAGTGGCACCCACCCTGTGGAACGCCCTCCCACCAGATGTCAAAGAGAAAAACAACTACCAGACTTTTAGAATACATCTGAAGGCAGCCCTGTTTAGGGGAGCTTTTAATGTTTAATAGATTATTGTATTTTAATATTCTGTTGGAAGCCGCCCAGAGTGGCTGGGGAAACCCAGCCAGATGGGCAGGGTATAAATAATATGTTCTGGCCAGTTAATGCTTTGTAGCTCTGGCTACCGGCTTAACCCTTAGATGAAGATATAAACAGTAGTTCCTAAGAGCTAAAATGACAATCACGCAGGGAATTAGAGAAGCACATTTTGCATAATCTGGAGACAGATTGTTGGGTGGTGGGGGTGGTGAATATATTATAAGGTAATGCATCGAATATAACTTGTGTCTAGAAGCAATACAAACATGCCATTGGCTACAACCCCACACTGGTGCTCTAACTGCGTAGCACACAATTGGTCGTAAAGCAGTAAGATTTGGTGTGTAATAACAGTGCAGAGGGGTGGGGCCAATTTCCTCCCATTTTTACAAACCCAGGTTTAATCTAATCTAATTTTCCTGAAACTATTTGGAACGTGTGTGCATGCAGGTGTGTATTGTATATTCCAAAATGGTGCGGAAATAAAATGTGTAGAATTCTGCTCTTTCCCCTGAGTTTAGAAGCAGCTACAAAGGCAGGTTTTATTAAAAACCCAAACTGAAGGAATATTGTGGTCATGTTTATATGACATGCTCTATTTTACCTTCCATTTCTTCCTTGATATAAAAGGAGTTCCTCTTTGCTGAGAAGTCTCTACAATCTGACAATGTGTCAGAAATTTCTTGCACCCCATATATGCTATTAATTTGGGATATGTTTATAATGGCTGGTGAAGACAGCAAGGATTTAAACATCCTGTCAACAGCTGCCTGAAAAGCTTTGTAAATGCGGAGCACTCACAGAATAAACCCCCAGACAGTTTATCTGCTGCGTTATGCAATGAAATGCGACTGCCTCAAACTGCAAACCAAAGGAAATCCTTTTGCCTCCATTGCTCATTTAGATGCTATGAGATCATTAGGCAACCCGGCACTCTGATCCTAACATGAACGGACACCCTTCCAAATAATGTCTCCATTCAGAGTAGCTTAAAAATAAAAGGAAATTGGCAGGCATGTCTACGATTTATGCAATATAGCAGCTGCAGGGACTCAATTTAATTTAATGAAGCAGATTTAATAAATATGAACATTCAGGACCTATAGAATGACAGCAGAATGTTGAAGATGCCATTTGGGAGGGGAAGGAAGAAAGAAAATCACAGCGTCTAGAATATCAGCCTCTTACGCTGCTGACAACGGAACTGTAAGTATCTAAGAGGTAGAAATTAAGAGTATCCATGATGTGACTGAGCAGCTGTAAGCCCTGTAAATTCATTTTAAAAGATGAAACAACTTACCCTTATTTGGACTGCTTTTCAAAGACACTCTTCTTTTATACGTCAGGTCTCTCTGTGTGTCCGGAAATCTATGAGTCTCTCCAAATAAGTAGCAGTAGGTGGGGCATGCTGAACGCCTAATAAGAACAGTTGTTTTTCTTGGGAGGTACGTCACTTGAGAGCAGCCTCTGAGTCAGCCCACCCTTCTACAGTAAACGCATTAGGAAATTAGTTTCTGGATGGTGGGAGGGAGCAGGGGAGCAGAAGACTCACCAGTCAGCCTCAGACTTCAGGGAAAAGTTGTGCTTTCAGAACTAGTTTCTAACTTTCAAACATGTAGTTGAACAAGGTCCATATTTTCCAGTAGGATTTTAAAACTAGGACTGTGTTCCATGCAGTGTGTGATCACCGACTGTGCACATCAAAATCTTTTTTGCACTCTTATCAGCTTCTGATAGAATTCTACCTTTTTCAGATTGATTCAGCCTCTGTTTAAAAATGGATGTTTTCTCCCCTCTGGTCAGGGCCGCCTTGAGCAGATCGCGCGCCCTGGTGCTGAGGGGCGGAGATCGCTCCGCCGCCCGCCCCGCCCTTGCAGGGCGCAATTGGTTTCCGTGCGGCTTCGTCGCGCGGCGCCCTCCTTTCTGGGCCGGCGCCCAGCTTACCAGCCCCGCGCCATGGTGCACTGCGCCACCGGGGGGCTATGAAGAGCCGGCCCTGCCTCTGGTGGTAAGTTTTAAAGCAGAAGCGCATTTTAGTATGGTAGGGAGAATGTTTGCTGCTGACCACTGTCAAAACATGCCATTGGTGGTCCTTAGGATATTTTATTCCATGAGCTCTCAAACATTTTCCTCTGGGCCACACACTCACTAAAGATTTGCTTGTGGCATGCATATCTTTGGTACGACAAAAAAAGAGTTCATAAAGGTTTTACAAATCATGTGATAAGAAGGTCTTTATATGAGGTGTGGGAAAGAAACAAGTTGCTGTTAGAAACAAAGCCCCCATGGTGGATTTCACCAGTGGAGGTGTTGACGGTCAAAAAAATAAATATGGGGGGGGAGGGCCACTTACGAGGAGATATTGATGAAACCAGAAAAGGGATGGAGATTGAAACCTTATGAGGAAATTAAAGAAGTTCTGACTGGATGGTTGCAATACCACCAAGTAAATGATGTTTTAACAAGTGATTAAAAAAATATGTTTTGAGGAAAAAAGGTCCAAATTTCAAATAGAATTATTGGAAGGCAGAGTAAAATTGTTGTCAAAAATGTATGATTTGTTGTTAGAATGTTATACGAAAGATGAATTGACAAAAGATGTGATGATAAAATGGGCAAAAGATTTTGGGCATAATATTGAATATGATGCGTGGTTGAAATTGTGGAATCAAACATTGAAGTTTACTGCATGTACTGCCTTGAAAGAAAATGTTTTGAAGATGATGTATAAATGGTATTTAACACCAGTAAAAATGGCTAAGATGTATAGAATGAGTAGTAAATCATGCTGGAAATGTAAAGACAAGGATGGTGAATTTTATCATATGTGGTGGACATGCGAAAAAGTTAAAAGATTTTGGGAAATGATACCGTGTTTCTCATATTATAAGACACGTCTTATATTTATTTTTTCTTCAAAAAAACACACCATGGCTTATTTTCAAGGGATGTCTTATTTTTATTACGGTACATGGGTAGTGCAGTAGCTCCCCCCGCTATCTCGTTTTGCGTGTCCTGTTGCGAGTGTGTGTCCTCTCGCTCCCACACCGGGCAGTGAGCTGGGGAGCGGAGGTGGTTTTGCTGAGTTGATTGAGTCAGGCAGGCAGGCAAGGGAGTCTATTTCGGATTGCCTGAGGAAACGTTTGCTGCTCTCCCCCCCCCATGCCTGCGCCTCAGCCGGGCGCGCATCCTCAGCCCGCTTTGCGCGGCGGGGGCAAGATGCGCGTCAGCATGCAACCCCTCAGATTCCTTCCGCCCCTCCCTCGCCGCCAACCGACCCCCACCCCATTTCCCCGCCTGAGGTAAAAAGTCCATACCGTAGTTAGAGCCGGTGACTGGCTGCCCAGCTATCGTATGTGAAGGCCGAGGGAGGAGGAGGGGTGGGTGGGAAACCTCTCCTGGCCATTTCCACACCTCCCTCGTTCGTTCGTGCGCCTGCCTGTCTGCGAGCGGGGCTTGGCGCGGCGCGCGCAAAGGCTGCATCCAGGTCCCGGGGCTTGGTGCGGCGCGCGCAAAGGCTGCATCCGGGTCCCGGGGCTTCGCGCGGCGCGTGCAAAGGCTGCATCCAGGTCCCGGGGCTTCACGCGGCGCGCGCAAAGGCTGCAACCGGGTCCCGGGGCTTCGCGCGCCGCGCACAAAGGCTGCAGCCGGGTCCCGGGGCTTTGCGTGCCGCGTGCAAAGGCTGCAGCCGGGTCCCAGGGGTTAACGCAGCAGCAGCAGCCGGTTCCGAGCAGCCCCCTTCCTTTTCCTCTTCTTTGCCACAGACTTGTGGTATGGCTTATTTTCGAGGTATGCCTTATATTTTGCCACCTCAGAAAAATCCTGCCATGCCTTATTTTGTAGGGGTGTTTTATAATGTGAGAAACACGGTATATAATGAACTGAAAAAGATTTTTAAATACACTTTCCCCCAAAAACCAGAGGCTTTTTTATTAGGACTTATAGGAGAAGAGATTGTAAAAGGAGATCAAAAATTATTTATGTATGTGACAACCGCGGCTAGGACTTTATTAGCCCCAAAATGGAAAACTCAGGAGTTACCGACGATTGAGGAGTGGCAGACGAAAATGATGGACTATGCGGAATTAGCAAGGCTGACCTGCAGGATCCGAAACCAGGGAGAGTCAAGGTTCCAAAAGGACTGGAGTAAATTTGTGGACTATATGGAGAGGAACTGTAGAAGTTTAAAGACACTTGCAGGGCTGAAATAAATCCTACGAATTGACTTTAAGTAGATGGGACAAAGGAACTGCGAGATAAGAGTGGGTAGGAAAACCGAATGAGGGGAAGGAGGGAAGTCAAAGCTCGGCGGAGCAAAGTGAAGTAAAATAGTTGAATAGATGTTAAAAGGAGGAAATTCTGTGTTTATTGTGTGTTGCTGTGTTTGTTGTTCAATGTTTTGTTATTGTTTAATGTGGTTTATTTGAAAATTTAATAAATTGTCTTTAAAAAAAAGATTTGCTTGTGCCACACCGATTTTCTTATTGATAATAAATAACATTGGAAAACAAAAAGAAACAACAACTAGCAGTGCTTGATTTATAACATAGAACACAAATACTTTATATTGTTTAAATGTTTCTTTGATTGTTGTTGAATCTTCCCATCACCCTTGCCATCCTCTCTTGCCGCATCCTCTGAGAATCACTGCTTTATTCCAATGCCTTACTATGAGGAAAAGCTTCCCCTATGAGGATACCGGTAGGTTAGAATAGGTTTAGCTTTAAAAAGTTGAGTGAGGCAGAATAAGATAGAGGTCTATAAATGAGGCAAGGTGTGGGAAAACTGCACAGGCAAAAGTTTTTCTGCCCTGGAATCCTGGCATCAAACCATGAAACTGGTGGGCGATCAGGCAGCCTTGCCAAGAGGAAGCACAGGAGATACCACTGTCCTGGGCGCAGAGCCATTGGACTCTGAGCTTTAAGGAAGTCTCTAGCCCTTGTAGAATTACAGTCCTGAAGCAAAATGGGCAGGCGCTATTCTAAGCCATTTCTTTACAGGAAATTAGCCTGCTTTTAGTCAACAAGTGAAATCACTACTGTGATTGGTGGGTAGGGAATGGATATATGTGTCCATTTCAAATTCAGTCCTCCACATTACTGTAGTAGAGCTTTGCGGGGGGGGGGCGGTCTTCATGAATTTTTTTCAGCATTTTTGTGTGCAATTTTCCCAGCAAACACATCTTTGTATGCATTTTTGGATAATATATATATATTTGTGCAATCAATTTTTCCCAGGGAAAGGTGGTGTATTTGCAGATTAAGCATGTGAACAGTAGCAAGTAATTTCTGAAGTGTCCTATCTCCCACACAGGAGTGATTTAGAATGTTCAGATCCTGAGCATCTTTGCTAGCACTCACCCATTCCTTCTGGTATGGTGCAAAAACTTCTGGCAGAATTACATCTCTCTCACCACACTTGCAAGCTAAAAAAATTGTTTCCTCCCTGCATAAACTTATAGTGGTTGACACATAAATGCGTATGACAACAAAGATGGCTAACAGCTCTGAATGGCATTGGTATAGTTGAGTCTAACCTTCCTCTGTGCATTATAACTGAACCATTCAGATTTCTTTTAGATTAATCTTACGGCCTTAGATCTTACAATGGTCTTGAAAAACCTTTAGTGTTTTCTCAAGATAAATTTCTTGATTTTTCACTGTTAGCAGTACATTGTCAGCAATAAAGGCTAGCTTCCTATTCTAAGCCCTTCATTCTCTTGGCTAGATCCTACATTCTCTACCAATGGCTCTATCATAGTATTGAACAACCAGGGGGATAATGGATATCCCTGTATTGCTACTCTAGACTGCCTAATATTTTTTTAATCTTGTGCTGTCTACACATAGCAACTGGATTCCTGTATATTAACTTAACCCAAATAACAAAAGCAGGTCCCAATCCAAGTTCTGCTTAATTTGAACCTGTTATTCCCAGTTGACTCAGTCAAATGCCTTTTCAGCAGCAATAAATACTAAGCCAAGTGGATCCTGTTTATTATTACAGGCAACTCCTGATTTATGCGGGTCCAACTGACATGCAACTGTGACTACATGTCCAGTCAAATCCAGAAGTGACTTTAAAAATGGCCCTCAAAGAGCCCAAAAGGGCAAAAGAGGCACAAAACAGTGCCTAGCAATCCCACGATATTTTGCAAGTGCAATCCCAGAAGCCCTTGCACTGACCGTTGAAGCCGACCATTCAGGCTGGACTTTCCAGACTGATAATGCTTTTTTTTTCCCATTTATTTTTTTATTTGCATTTTCAAAAACAGGAACAGAGAATATTTAACCCCCCTCCCCCTCCACTCCTCCTGTCCCACTTACAACCTTGTACCAAATACAGCATGTATACCGTACATATACCATATGACATCCCTTCCACCATTTTCCTGGTTCCATTGCTTTTCTACTACTCCACATAAGCCACATCTTTTTAATCATCCAATTTGTTATCTATTAACAACTCTATCTATTTCAACTCTGCTGGATTTACACGAGACCTGCTAAGCTATGTATTTGTTTATGCTGGTTTTTTAAAATATGCAATGAACATTTTCCATTCCTCCTTGTATTCCTGATATTTGTTTTCTCTTATCCTGTTCGTCAAACCAGCCAGTTCAGCATATTCAAACATTTTACACTGCCATTCTTCCTTATAGTGGGTACTATACTTGTTCTCCACCTTTGTGCCAATAAGGTTCTAGCTGCAGTGGTGGCACATAGTAATAAACCCTTTTGGGTTTTTTGGGGCGGGGACCTCCGTTGTTACCATTCCTAAGAGAAAAATCTCAGATGTTTTGGGGAAAGTTTTTTAAAGTATCTTTTTTAATTCATTATAATTTCCCAATATTCCTTAATTATTTTACAGGACCACCACATGTGAAAAAAGATCCCTCATTTTCATTACACTTCCAAAATATACCTTTTCTTTTTATATACATTTTTGCCAATCTGGTGAGTGTTAAATACGGATAATGCTTTCCAATGCTCTTTAAAAACCAAAACTCTGACATTTAAGTTCCATTAACTCATGTTCATTCTGCTCATTAAAATAAATATTATGAGCTAATGTTTCCCAAATGACTTTGTGGTTCTGAAGTTTCTAATTACTTGGAAAACATATAACTATTTTTTTTAAATTTTTTAATAGCACTTAACAGTAATATCTGGGATTCTAGTTGATTTTACAGGTTTTTAGCCACTTTTACATGGTGCTGTGATCTAAACCACTGAGTCTCTTGGGCTTGCTGATCGGAAGGTCGGCTGTTTGAATCTGCACGACAATGGTGAGTTCACTTTGCTATGTCCCAGCTTCTGCCAACCTAGCAGTTCGAAAGCATGCCAGCGCAAGTAGATAAATAGGTATCACTGTGGCAGGAAGGTAAATGGCATTTCCGTGCGCTCTGGTTTCCGTCATGGTGTCCCATTGCGCCAGAAGCAGTTTAGTCATGCTGCCCACATGACCTGGAAAGCTGTCTGTGGACAAACGCCAGCTCCCTCGGCCTGAAGCAAGGTGAGTGCCATACCCCATAGTTGCCTTTGACTGGACTTAACCATCCAGAGGTCCTTTAGCTTCTTTTTTACATGTAAAAGTAGCTGAAAAGAACCAAAAGGTCTTGAGAAGTATGTCTGTAGGAGGGAAAATATTCTATAGAAAAAGTACTAAGTATCATGAAGACAGCTCTCCACCAGCATTTTCTTCAAGCAGAAACAAATCAAAGAAAGAAGGACTAGTTGATAACACCACAAATTACCGCATTGTTAAATGCTGCTTGCTTGGGTATATATACCCCCAAACATAAAGGAATATATGCCAGAAACATAGGCTCAGATTATTTGGGGATAGTTCAGAAAGATGGCTGGTCTAGCTAATGTGCAGCAAACAAACAAACAACCCTGACAACAATAAGTTAAAAATGTAATCTGTTTTTGCAGCTGCTTCTGTTCTAAAGCAGAAGTCAGGAACTTCCATCCCATGGGTCTAATTAGGTCCACCAGACCTCCACATTTGGTCTGCAAGATTATTTTGGCCAAGCCACCCCCAATTGCTTTACAAGTAAAGGCACAGCCACAGCTGGACAAAAAGGGGGCTGGCAGGTATAATCCACTGGTGTATCTGACTTTAATTCTGCACGTGCTCAGTAAACAAATAGCTGCTACCATATGAGCCAAGGTTACTTACCTCTGTGCAATTAGGATAGTCCTTCAGGCTTTCCTCTCTGCAAGGGCCTGATCCCTTAAGAACCAGTTAGTTGTGGGGTTTCCCTTAAATATTTAAAATGCGTTCTGAATTTTCTCAACATTGTATGTTCCTTGTTCTTTTATGTTAGGGCCTCTCTTACAGTCATATAGTTGCTTGCTTGATCTGACATTTTTAAGAATGAATTTGTTGCCGCTGATCTGTTATTAGAGAATGAGCAGAGTGGTAGTGGTCAGGGTTGAGGGGGGGTCAAAGATCTGCTAATCGGGTCCTCCCTAACAAGAGGGCATGTATTGTGGTGTGACCTGGCAACCAGACCCTGCGTTGTGGGTGGGAACATTGGTTGGCCACAACACCCTATTGGAGGTCCCTCGATCTCGGGTGCAATTTGACCATTGGGATGTCAGTCAAATCAATCAAGGGACCTCTATTTAAGCCCATGCACGTGTCCCTGAGCTTCCTCTTTTGGGCTCAGTGCACCGGAACACCTGCCACCTCTCCCCATTTTTAGGGCTTGTGCTTGACCTTGCTATGCAGTTGTGTGTCGCCTGTCATTGGGACAGGGGCAGGGCAGGAATTTTCCCCACTTGGCTGATTGGCTGGTGCCACTTTGGTTTCATCTGCCGCGTAGCAAATCGACACAACTTGTAAGGTTGCAGATAGGCTCTGGTTCAGGTGATTGGGTTGGCAGAGCGTTCTGGCCATCCCTATGTAATGGGTATTCCAATAAAGGAATCCACGGACTCATGGTTGGTCTTCCCTGTGAGGGGTTGTGCCCGGAGCCTGAGTCCAGGGGACATCTGGGTGGAGGACTAGCAGGGCTCCTGCTTTCCACTGTCCCAGGTGTTCACCCGAGGCTGACCTATGGTTGGTGCCCTGGGTCAGCGCTACCTGCAAGGGTGCAGGAAGCTGGTCGAACCAGAGCCTATGCAACCACTCACTTGATTGTAATCAATAAAGTTGTGGCCTAAATTCTGCCAAAAACCAAACCAAAAATTTGAGTCTCGTCTGAATTTATTTCGGGGGTGGTTAAAAGGTCTACACACGCAACTATTTTTGCAGCGCAGTTTGTGCTGATTGGAGCCAGTCATAGTGAAAGGAACTGAGTCATCCACAGAGGATTGGCTCCTAGGATCACTCTGGAGAAGGTGTGTGAGGAGAACACTTAATTGTTCTGTACGCTTCAAAGCTAAGCATTTAGAACCACTGGAACACAAGGTGCTTCAATTTCAAGAGTATGATGTGCAAGTTCTGTTGTATACTATGGAACATCAGTGGTGGTGGTGGGGACCACAACTTAAGTCACTCTGAAAGAAGATACAGTGGTGCCTCGCTAGACGAAATTAATTCGTTCCACGGGTCTTTTCTTATAGCGAAAAATTTGTCTAGCGAATCCCATAGGAATGCATTGAATTTTTTTTAGCCCATAGGAACGCATTAATTGAATTTCAATGCATTCCTATGGGAAACCGCAATTCGCTAGACGAATGTTTCGTAAAACGCATTCGTCTAGCGAGGCAAGCTCCGCTCGAAAAATCCTTTCGTTAAGTGGAAATTTCGTTAAGCAGGGCATTCATTAAGCGAGGCACCACTGTATTAGGCACTCCAAATCATTTGCCCAATTCATATGTGTTATAAAAGTTCAGCAGTTCCAGGAATGCCCGTAACTCCGTTTTGTTCTTTGGGATGGGGGCCTGCTAGATGGCCCGGATCTTGGATGTCATCGGGTGAAGGCTGGAGGCATCGATAAGGTAGCCCAGGAACTCCACCTGTAGAACGGCGATCTGGCACTTTTCCTTCTTCACCTTGAGCCCGGCCTCCTGGAACCTGGTCAGCACGGTGCGGAGGCGCTCGAACAGCTGCTGGTGTGAGTCTGCGGACACTAAGACGTCGTCGAAATAAGGCACCACACCTGGAAGTCCTTGCAGGAGACACTCCATAAGGCTTTGAAAGATGCCAGGAGCCACACTCACCCCGAACTGCAACCGACGGCACCAGAACGCCCCTACCGTGTTTCCCCTTTTTTAAGACGTAGTCATTATATAAGCCATAGCAGGATTTCTAAGCAATTGCGCGATACAAGCCATACCCCGAAAATAAGACATACTAATAGACCCTTCACCCACTAGCAATAACCCCCCTCCTGCCAGCCAACTCCCCCCTTAAAAATCTCTCCCCATTTTGCTGTCGCTCCACAGACACGTATTTCCTTTAAAAGCTTGTAAAAATGCACCGAACAGCCGTAGCTGCTGGCTGCCGAAGCCTTGTGATTTCCCTTCCCCGTTTCTGAGAGCATTTTTTTAAATAAAAAGATCCAAAAATAATTTTTTAAGCCAAGCTGTGTAAGCTCTACTTGGTGAAGGGGAGAAAAGTGGGGTGGGGAGGAGATGAAGGCACGAGGAAGAAAAGAGGGGCGATTGAAGAATGCAAAGGCTGTTTTCCCTTTTAGGGAGAGACCTCCGTGCGCGCGTCTGTCTCTCTCCCCCCCCCTGCGTGTCTCTCTCTCTCTCTCTCTCTCTCTCTCTCTCACACACACACACACACACACACACACACACACAGCCCACCTCTCGCTTCCCCCCACCTTTCCCTAAATTCCCTTCCATTCAATGCACGTTGATTTCCTCTTAACGGGAATCTCCCGTGTCTGATTGTTGTCTCATTGCTTTTACCGGGCATAAAGCAGCCTTTTAAAAATCCTGCTGCAGTTTTCTTTCTACCTTATGCTGCTTGGTTGTCTGTGGAGCTGCCCCTTTAAGGATTTGTAAGTAGTCTGGATCGCAGTCCTTGCCTTGGGGACTTTTATTTATTTATTAAGGACTTTTTCCTTCGCTGTTTGCGAGCTGCTAAAAGGAGCTGCTAAACGCTGCTTTACACAAAAGTTAAACTGCCGGTCCTAACAACACGTGCTTCCTCACCTCGCTGGCTCAATTGCCTCTCAATTGCTACCATTTACCAAGTCAGCAATCTTAATTGCTGCTTAGCTGGCTTCTTTGTTCTCAGCAGGTAGCTTCTTTGCTATCAGTGATAGCACTGCAAAGTGCTATGTTGTTGGAACTTCAGACAGTCTTGCAGTCTTGGGCAGCTGGCTGGTAGAGATCCTTACTTGCTTTAGGTATAGGCTACTGCTAGGACTGTATCACACAGATAGATTCCATTATACTGGTTTAGATTTAAGAAGCTCCAGTGTAGCAGATTGCTATTAAGTGAGTCCCCACCTTGGAGGAGAGAGAGAGCAGCCCTTCGCGAACATCCCAGGGCCGGGGAGAGAGGGCTGCACCAGGGACGCACACACCTCCCTTCCCTCAGACTCGTAATAAAAATACCGGTACCAGTAAGACATCCCACCAAAAATAAGCCACCCTGTGGTTTTTTGAGAAAAAAAAGTAATAAGACGGTGTCTTAAAAAGGGGGAAACACGGTAGGTGGGTGACGATCGTCTGAGCTTCAGCGGTGGCATCATCAACAGGCAGTTGTTGATAGGCTTGGGCAAGGTCCAGTTTAGCGAAGACCTTACCCTCACCCAGAGAATGCAGCAGGTGGTGGACAACGGGAACTGGGTACGCATGCTGCTGAAGTGCCTTGTTGATCTAGCATTTGTAGTCAGCGCAGATTCTCACTGACCCGTCCGGCTTGACAGGCGTGACTATGGGGGTTTCCCACTTGGCGTGGACAACCAGCTCCCAAACTCCTTGTGCGATCAGCTTGTCAAGTTGTTCGTCCACCTTAGCTTTGAGGGCAAACGAAACCCGGCGTGGCTTTAGCTTGATGGGGGGCGACTTGTGGATCAAGGCTAAAGGAGATGGGCATGCCTGTATATTGGCCCAAGGTGCCGTCAAAAACCTCGGCAAAGTCTTTGATCAGACCTTCAGTCTGTGCGTTAGAGATGCAGTTGATGCCGGTGACTTCCAGGCTGAGGGCATCAAACCAGTCTAGCCCTAGGAGGCTTGGCTGCAGACCTTCGACCACCACCAGTCGGAGCATGCCCCAAAAATCCTTGAAGGTGATCCAGAACCGGCCAACGCCTACCACGGGGATGTCGTTTCCTGGTAGTCTCTCAGGTATATGCGGTGCGAGCCGAGTTGCCTCTTGGACACCTTGGGTACGAGTCTTTTGATGGTGCTCCAAGACACGATGGACATGGCAGACGCCGGTGTCGATCTCCATGTCACACAGAGCTCCTTCAATGAGCACAGTGACATGCAGCTTGTAGTTGGTGAGGGCGAAACAGCTTTTCTTGGCAGACTGGAGTGAAGACTTGGACTCAGGGAGGCTTTTAATGTTTAATAGATTATCGTGTTGTATTTTTCTGTTGGAAGCCGCCCAGAGTGGCTGGGGAGACCCGGCCAGATGGGCGGGGTATAAATAAATAAATAAATAAATAATAATAATAATAATAATAATAATTACTTGTGAGACAGTGAATGGGGGGTGTTGGACAGAGCCAATTGACAGACCTTAGCGATGTGGCCCTTTCTGGAACATCGCCAACAGGTGGTGTCTCTGAACCGACACTTGGCCTCGGTCCGGTATACCTGAAGGAGCGTCTCCACCCCCATCATTCTGCCCGGACACTGAGGTCCAGCTCCGAGGGCCTTCTGGCGGTTCCCTCATTACGAGAAGCCAAGTTACAGGGAACCAGGCAGAGGGCCTTCTCGGTAGTGGCACCCACCCTGTGGAATGCCCTCCCACTAGAGGTCAAAGAGAACAATTACCAGACCTTTAGAAGGCATCTCAAGGCAGCCCTGTTTAGGGAAGCTTTTAATGTCTGATGGATTTCTGTATTTTAGAATTTCTGTTTTTTTGGAAGCCGCCCAGAGTGGCTGGGGGAACCCGGCCAGATGGGCGGGGTATAAATAATAAATTATTATTATTATTATTATTATTATTATTATTATTGGCACGGTAATGGTTGCCTCCACAGCCGGCGCATTCTGATTGGCCCTTGGACTTCTGTTTAAACTTCCCACGTTCACGCTTCGTCTGGTGCACGTCATCGTCTTCACTGGAGGAATCCTCATCACTGCTGGCGTCTTTGTGATGCACTGGGACTGTCTTCCTAGCAAGCTGCGGGCTGCTGGCCTTGCGGATCTCCTGGGCAGAGAGTTCAGCAGCTTCTGAGGCCACAGCCTCCTCAATGGCCTTCTGCAGCGTTAGGTCTGGCTTGGTGAGGAGACACCGTTGCAGACGGTTGTCCCCGACCCCACAGACAATTCGATCCATCAGGGCATCGTCTAAGTCTTGGAACTCTCAGTGCATTGCGGCCTTTCGGAGGGCGGCAATTTTGGATGGCTTGGGAGTGTAATGGTTTCGGAGCTTTTCTTTAAGCGTTTCCCATGGCTTTGACTGCTAGAGGCGCGACCAAAGCTTGGGCCATCTTGAACACTTCAGGCCCACAGAGGCTGAGGAAGAGCTTACCTGCTTCTGACCCTGCTGTCAGTTCGTCTGCTTGGAGGTAGCAGTCGAACCGAGCTAGGTAAGAGTCCCAGGATTCAGAGGCTGGGGCAAACGGTGGTAGAAGCACGAGTGAAGCCATGATTCTGATGCCGATGTGGAGGCCAATGGATGGAACACAGTGCTCTAGCCAGAACGGTCAGCTCTGAATTGGTTCTGCTCAGTGATTCTGCTCAGTGAGCGTCCGAATCTGGCTGTGCTCTGATGTCCATCATATCCCATCCTCGTCGCCAGTGTTGAATAGTGGATTGACATAGCAGACGACACAGCTATTTCTCCAAAGCAGTTTTTTATTTGGAAGATGGAACAGAACTGGCAGAACAGCTCAGCCGGCCTCCTTTTATAGGCAGCCGGCTGGCAATAATGCGACATTGTAACACAACAACAACCCAGGGTTTCCTGCCTAAACTAACTGACGAGGACCTGAGTGGAAACTATATACAGTATCCCTCTGCTGGCCCAGGGTGAGAACTTCAATACATAACACCATGTGTACAGAAAATAGTAGAAATAGATCTACATCCATTGTTGCAATGCATCCTTAATTTCCCCAGAGTGGCAGGAGAAATCCAACCAGATGGGAGGGGTATAAATAATAATAATTATTATAATTATAAAATTGTTGTTGTTGTTGTTGTAAATGTGTGGCCCATGGATTCTATGTCGAAATATTCTTGTCGCCCACTTTTTTTTTGAAAAATTGGCCGCTCTACGTCCAAGTGTTCAGAGCAGACCAGCTCTTTTCAACTGGTCCACATCACCCCCTGGTGTTCAGAGTGCTTATTACAGTGCAATGGGAACTCAATGGGATTTATTCCCAGCATATCAAATCACACCCTTAAACATTTTAAAAATATTGATAGCTTCTTTAACCAAACTGTTTGGAGTTGCAAGATTTAATTAAATACTTTGATTCCACATGATTAATGGACACCAAACACATTCAGCATATATTTTTTATTTCCTCTGCTGATTATATGTATTCTGCTATTCTAGACCTTTGTATTTGAAGATACAGTACAGTAATTCTGCCAACATCATGTATTAAATATGCGCAGCCCTCTTTTCTCAATTATTCCTTGACTGCTTTGAAGTCAGTATGTGAACAGGATTTGTGAGAAGAAATTGATAAGATGATCCACAAAAATGGTCCATGAAACGATTCTATTCAGTCTCAGACTCTATTATAGAAAACTCAATGGAAATTGTTCATAAATGGTTCCTCCCTCAGTGTTGGAAGTACAGGGATAAATCAGTTAGTAACCTAAGGGTTAATTCTGTTTACATTCAGCCAACTGAGGTAGGGGTGAAGGTATTGCCTAGCAACCACTCAGAATGACATGATCTTTGCTGGGATAACTTGTGCTCTGATTGGGTCTGTACTTCTGAGAGAGTTTCTCCACTGTATGAGTAGGTATATGTTGCCCTGCTGTAGACAAAACCTGAACTGCTAAGAAAGACAAAACCTCTCTCTTTGTTTCTTGTCATATTATCTACTGTTTTTGTTCAGTTTACCCAACAAAGTATGATCAATTTCTTTTCTCTCTGGACTCCATCTGCTTTATTCAAGTCACCCTGTTAACAATCAGTTTGATTTGGGTACTGAAATCAAGCCTCCAGCCCCAGAATGTGCTTACAGAGAACCCCTGTTTTCAAATGCTAACTGTATGCTTTTTGCACCAGGCTCTGGGTGGTAGATCTTGCGGTTCTACTAAAAAAAATCTCCCTAAAATAAGGTAGATCCAGGAAGGCTGAAGTCTGCCTGCCCTTGCTCCAATAATTACCAAATTAATCTGAGTTATGTAGAATTCTACCAGATCCCTACATGGAAACTTTGCTAAAACAATGGGAAGAAGGTGTCACTCAGTAGTAGAGTCACTGCCTTGCATGCAGAAGACCTCAGCTTCGATCCCCAGCATCTTTGGGTAGGGCTGATAGAGAACCCATTCTGAAATCCTATTGTCTGGCTGCCAGTCAGTCTAGACAACACAGAGCTAGATGGAGCAATGGTTTGACTCCTGATAAGGCAGCTTCCTGCATTCCAAAGATATATGGGGCGGGCAATATTTTTATCAGTACTGCCAGCGTTCCTATTTCAGCAGCCACAGCCAGCGATGGTCTTCTGCCCTCTGCTTCCATCCTATTTTTAGAATGAACAATACAATCTGTACCAGGGAGACGCTAACAGGGAAAGTAACACAAGTTTTGCTTTGAGCCTGTGGTCAGCTAGTGAGGCATTTGGTGGTTGTTTTCTTTTTTCTTTTTCCACAGTATGGGAGCGACCCCTGGGAAATGTTTCCTGATGCATTTAGAACAGTGGCCGCAAAGTTGAAAGATGGTGTATGCTCAGCCATAAAGGATTGGCTAAACTTGACATTGAAGGTTACCTCTCCTGCTGCTATATATTCTGAGAGGCACATACTTTTTGAGCTTAGAGACACCTGCTCTTCTAAAAGAACAGAGCCTCAGAGAAGCCTACCAGAAACCATCTACAGAAGAGTAAGTTACTCCCATGTTTGCTAAGGGTGCCTTCAGATTGTCACTGCTTCGTGGGAGGGATTCAAGAGCGTACTGTAAATTTAGGTTTGCGCCGTTAAGGTGAGTTAAAGTGCTCTGTTCCCCTAGCACAACAAATCCACTTTTTAAAACAAGGGTTGGACTTTTTGCAGTTCTGAACTGGCAGGGGAAGGGTGGGATAAATGAATGATTAACGGGAAGCGAATCAGGATGAATGCAGGATGCCATATGCCCTCCCTGCAAATAAATCAGGATGAGTGCTTAATAAAACTGTATAATGTAAGCTCTCATAAGCCTTGTGCAAGTGAATCAAGGCAAATGCTCAATAAATACAGTCGGTTGTTTGGAGGAGCCCCGAATCTTTGCACTGCTTTTTGCACTCATTCTTTTATATTACAGTTCAGGATCGTGCCAGTCCATTTTTATTTACTTTTCATATGTTTAGATTCAGGATGCCAGGCGCAAAGTCAACTAATGATCTCATAGGATCCTAATGAGCAATGGAGGGAAATGGAATAGCCTTGGCTTCTGCTTGTGGTAGCCGCATTTCATTTAATAATGCAACAGATAAGCCACCTGTTAAGTTTCACCTATGAGGTCTCTGCTATTGTTAAGGGGTGGCATTTAACACTGGGAAAGTTTTTTAAAGGTTGCAAGTGCACATTAAAAAAAGAAAAAGATCCTTAATAAAAGGCAAAAGATTTATATGATCTGAAGAGAAACCAGAGTATCCTTGCCTTTACAAGACTCTTTACAATACATATCCTGAAAATATTTTTTTTTCAACTTAAAACTGTTTTTATTCACTTGAGTAGATTCAGATTCCTTTATTGGTTTATAGCCCGGTTTTGTTGTTTAGTTGTCTTAGTCGTGTTTGGCTCTCCGTGACCCCATGAACCAGAGCATGCCTTGGAAACTCTCACTTCCTTCTCAAAGCTTCTTTTTTTTATATCCATGGAGTTTTCATGGCAAAATACTGGAGTGGGGGGCCACTCCAAAACAAAGTTTAACAACGTAAAAGTAAGACAAGGTAGCAGAAATAGAAACTAACTTGGACAAAGATAAACTACAACGTGAACAAATGTGGAATGCTAAAATTCCTTTGGTTAGACCTTAAAAGTGGAACGGTTCCTACCCTTAACAACTATTATGATGATTAAATGCAGATCGGAATAAAAATATGTAAAACCACAGTCAACTTAAAATTCTGAATCTCTTTCCCAGTTTTGACTAATAATTCCAGCTGCAGTGAGAAGATATATCATGATTTTGTCTATTGCTTGCTAAATTTAATGCTTGCTAAATTTAATGATTTAACATGCCAAAATAACATGGATAATGGATCTAATGGTAATATAAAGTGCTTTTTCTGGGTGCACCCAAGGGTATGCAGTAGCCGTACCTCCCCACCCCACCCCCCAGTGTTAAATGTGTGGTACTTACTGTACCAACTTCATGGTGGGTCCTAGCACATTTTTTTCTTAAAAAGAAAAGAAAAGGAAAAAGCACTGGTAGTCTATCCAGTCATACCTTGCAGGTTGATCAACAGTCATTCCAGTGTTTCATACATAATGGGTAGGCATTTACAGTAATGTGAACTATATCATTCAAGAAGAATTACACCAGCAATTGCCATTAACCCCTACATAAATCCGATTTCATCTCAGTGCAGAATATTCTAAACATTTACAGTGGTACCTCGGGTTACAGACGCTTCAGGTTACAGACTCCGCTGACCCAGAAATAGTACCTCAGGTTAAGAACTTTGCCCCAGAATGAGAACAGAAATTGTGTGGCGGCAGCGGGAGGCCCCATTAGCTAAAGTGGTACCTCAGATTAAGAACAGTTTCAGGTTAAGAACAGACCTCTGGAATGAATTACACACATTTTTATTTCCACAACAACCCTGTGAGGTAAGTTTTACTGAGAGATGGTGAACGGCCAAGACCATCTTAAAGTGTTTATTTGAACATGGATCTCCACAGTCCGGGTCCAATATTCTAAATGCTAGACTACAAACTGTCTAAATCAAACTTACAATATTTCCTGTTGCAGTCTCACCTACTACCGTGTTTCTCCAAAAATAAGCCATACCCCGAAAATAAGCCATAGTGATAGGCAGTTTAACCTTGTAGGTTAAACTGTACCATACTTAATAATAAAAAAGACATCCCCGAAAATAAGCCACCGTGTTTGTTTGTTTTTAAGGAAAAATAAATAAAAGACGGTGTCTTATTTTTGGAGAAACACGGTACCTATGATTCCCCCCCACACACACAATTACAGCATTATTTCGGGAACACAGAAATTAACCAGTTCATCATCATCAGTTTCTTAGGATCAACAGTCCAGAATAAACCGAAACAGAATACAAAAAAGTGTAATAACAGCTCAGCTATATAGAAAATAGCCAATAACCTCAAGGCAGAAATTTGATTCAGTTCAGATTTAAAGGTGAACCTTCTTAATTTCCACTTTCTGAAACAATATGCAAAGCAAAACACAGCCATCCTTTGAAATTTGAATCCTCCGAATTTTGCAATGCTGTTCTCCAGTCAATTAGCATGTACAAAAATAAATAGTGAAAATAACATTAAAATGCATTATATTAGAGAAAACTGCTTTGCAAGAACTGGATATGTTATGCAAAATTGCATAGAGAAATGTGTATATTGGAATAAATATTCACTAAAATTGCACTGGCAAGAACCTCCCTGAACCTGCTCTTCTCTGTCATCGTTGCAACCTGCCTTTTCACCTGCCTCTTGAGTGAGAACAAGGAGCAATAAATGCCATTGTCTGCTTGCTCAATGAGTCTCTACCTAGGGATTTGCATTTGAAAGAGAAACTACGGTACCTAATTTGCACTTCTCAAGCCAGTGCCCAAACTGAAACAAGGTTATCCTGGGGAAGGGCTGTAGTGAGGTGGGGGAGCATCTGCTTTGCATGCAAAAGGTCCCAGGTTCAATCCTCAACAGCTCCAGGTAGCACTGGGAAAGAACTCTGCCTGAAACCCATAGAACCACTGCCAGTGAGTGCCGACAGTATTGAGCTAGATGTTGGTTGCAGAAGTAAGCTAGACTAATGTAGGATGTAGTAAGATTTAGATATATGTTAGGCGGATATAATCCCTTTAAGATTAAAATTATATTATGAGGTTTTGGAAATTGGGGTCTTTATTGTTTAAAACAAAGAAAAACAACAAAACAAATAGATTGAAATGAACAACTTCACATTTACCGACATACAAACTCACCATACTAACACTTAACTAATTCATACATACCTACACAACTAACTCATGCATACCTACCTACATAATTCCCGCACCCCAACATACGACTCATCACTAAAACATATACATAACCCACACTAATCTTAAAAATCATGTTATTCTATTACTTTCATCTTCATGTTTTCTTCACCAGATTCTGAACAGACTTCCAATTAAACTTGCTGGTTTTTTAAAAAATTTTCCTTTATATTTTGCACAGTGATATATATGTTGTTTATTTTCATTTCAACTGATATCTAATAATTTATTTTACAAGGTACAGTCTATTTCTGCCAACGTGGTTTCTTTTAATTTATTCTTTTTCAAATACTCTTCAAAAGTTTCCCATTCCTTAAAATTAAATTATATTATGAGGTTTTGGAAATTGGGGAGTGAAAAGGGATTAAAAACAATAATCAGAACAATTAATTAAGAAAAAGAATGTTATAAAGAATGAGAAAGTGCTAAATAAGTGATTTATAGACCCGTAGAAGGGAAGGGAAGGAGGAAGTCGACAAAGATATGGAATATAAGATGAAGGAATGTATTTTTATGTGTTTTTTCCCTCTCTTTTTTTCTTTTTCTTTTTTCTTTTTTCTTATTTAGTATGGATATTATTGTTGTTCGAATGTGTTAATTGTGTCTTTCTGTATATTCTTTATTATTACAAAATCAATAAATATACATTATTTTAAAAAAGTATTGAGCTAGATGTTCACCCCCCCTCCCCCGGAGAACACATTGTCCAACACCCTGCAAAATCTAGAACTGGCAGCTGTGCCTTGACTCTGCTGCCCTAGTTCAGCCATGGCAGAGCTGCTTCTTCCTATTTGTTGATCTGACGCTAATGGAGCAAACCTCTTTTCTCCTTTCCAAGACTTTACAATGCAGAGGAAACTGGCAGCAGCTGTCCTCTTTGCAGCCCTGTGCGGTGAAATTTGTCTCTCCCGGAAAGTGGGCATCTCCCCATCTAAGCGGTTTAAGAAGCCATACACCAAACGGCCCAGCAGGACCACATCGCCTCTCCAGAAATATCTGTGCCACGGGGGTCAAATGATCGACGGTGTGGAACTGCAGCCGAACGACACCGACTATTACAGGGATAACTGGAAGGATTTTCCAGACGGACTTTATTACCCCAACTGCTCCTTGTATCGGGAGCCGAACGTAAGCAAAGAAGCCCTGGTTGGCGAGTGTGTCACTTTTGTGACGCCTTCGACCAAGCTGAACCTATCTCTAGGAAAAGATGCGAATGACCCAAAGCAGAGAGTGATGTGGTTCGTGATTAACCACTTGTGTGCCAACGAATCGTGCAGTCAGCCGTGCCCACAGCGCTCTAACGCTGGAGCCCTCCATTTTTTCAGTCAAGCCCTGATTATTGGCCTGCTTGGTTGCTCTGTTCTTTCCGCAAAATAAAGTTGCAGGGTCCAAGCTCCTGGTGTTGAAGATAGAGCTGTGTAGTTCCCACTCCGCCCCACCCCACCCCACATCTAGCACTTTGGATCGTCCCCAATATGACTTGGGCTGATCCAAGGCTAAACCCAGATCCAGGACTGGAATCAATTCTATTGCTTAATTAGGGTTTTAAGTCCTTGAAACATTGTGTCTCCTCGCCCCGCCCCTGCTGCATTAATCAGGTTTTTTAAACCCTAATTTAAAAATATGATCTGTAGGGAGTTGGGGGAAGGAGGAGACACTGTGTCTCCTCCGTCCTTTAATTGCACCTTCTGCACATCAGCTGATGAGTGGAGGTTTCAATGCAGCTGGGAGCTGCTCCACCAGCACGTTCTCCACAGGGAATGTGCTGGAAGGGCAGAGCTTGGAGAGGCTGCCTGCCTCTCCTTCTTCCCTACAACTGTCTGTCTGCCCTGCCTTTTGACAGCCCTGAATCACTCCAGATGGACCGACATTAGGCAATCCAGGGCTGTCCCAACAGCCCATCTAAACAAAGCCCAGAATTGGCATGATATGGTTCAGGACCCGTCATAGCTGCCAAGTTTTCCCTTTTCTCGCGAGGAAGCCTATTCAGCATAAGGGAAAATCCCTTTTAAAAAGGGATAACTTGGCAGCTATGGGACCCGTGCTTTGACCGGTTCCAGTGCTTAGCCCTAGTAGAAACCAAAGAGGGGGCAAGCAGGCAGCAAAGGCTTCCAGTAACATTGCCATTTTCCATGCTTGAATTTCTACTGCATCAGGCGCACCAGTTATATTAGTTGTAGGTATGCACGAGTCAGATCTTTCCCCCGCCATCAGCTTTGCCATTATCTCCCGCACATTTGAAGGAAGTACGCAAATTGCTAGAGCAGCACAGTGCTGAACCTCTGGCATATTTGAAGCCACAATAGTAAAAGTTATTTGCATTTGGTCCTTGCCCCACAGAACGAGAAGTGCAGGGCCAGTCGGATGGAGTGTTTGCTGCTCGCTCAGTGACTTTTGACATCTTCCCATGACGAGTGAGTGAGCTCCTGCCTGATTCAGCACAGATGACAGATTTACTTAGGGCTGTTTGGAGCTGCTTACTATAAAACCATCATTCCCTGCAGTGCACACATTCCTTTTGCTGTGTTCTCTGAGCAATAACTGAAAGGAGCTTTCAGGAATGTTCAGTGGTGATTTCATATACATGTATCTGCAATGATCCTAGGTGGTGTTTTTTCAAAAAGCTATTCAAAGTCCATCATTGTCCTTATTTTCCACTGTGAAATGTCAAGATTGCATTGGCCATCTGTTTTAGCATATCTTTTATGTATTCTAAGCATTCACTTATACTGTAGTAGAATTCAAGATTTGTGAATTATATACCTCCTTTTGTTCACAATTTATGTTACTGCCTTCTTTTTTCCCCCTGCCTTCCCTCCAAAGAATACATTGCCCACCTGCTTTTATCCTCACAACAAACCTGTGAGACAGGTTGAGAGATGGTGACTGGTCCAAGGTCAGCCCGTTTGTCAACCAAATAGTATGTGAAAAGATACACATACCAGGAGAAAGTGTGCATAAATGTGTATATTCGTTAAAAAAAAAACTTACAAAAATGAATTATATGATGGGGAATTGCTTGCAAAAATTCGTATATTGGGCAAAATAGCATACCAAAATATGTAAATTGGAAGAGGTAAAAGGTAAAGGGGCCCCTGACCATCAGGTCCAGTTGTGTCCGACTCTGGGGTTGCGGCCCTCATCTCGCTCTATAGGCCGAGGGAGCCAGCGTTTGTCCGCAGACAGCTTCCGGGTCATGTGGCCAGCATAACAAAGCTGCTTCTGGCAAACTAGAGCAGCACACGGAAATGCTGTTTACCTTCCCGCCAGAGCAGTCCCTATTTATCTACTTGCACTTTTGATGTGCTTTCGAACTGCTAGGTGGGCAGGAGCTGGGACCGAGCAATGGGAACTCACCCCGTTGCAGGGATTCGAACCGCCGACCTTCTGATCAGCAAGCCCTAGACTCTGTGGTTTAACCCACAGCGCCACCTGGGTCCCTATACATGTACATATACATGTCCCTATACATATACATTGGAAGAAATATGCACTAAAATGTTGACAAATCTTCATGAGGACTTTTTAAAAAAATCTCAAGCTTTTGTGAAAATGTGGAGAACTGAACTTAATGAGAAACCAAAATGGAGTGATTCCTCCCTCTCCTAATTGGGGCACATGTGGTAGAAAAAAGGGGGAAGGCAGAAACCTCAAGCAGAGACCTGAGAGGTCCACACACACAAACACACTCCCCTGTGCAAAACAGATTATTTCCAGATGTCTGTCTAATGCTTGCCTGGAACCTTTTAATACCAGTAATGGAAAGACCAGCGCTCAATTTTCCATGCACTATATATCTTCACTATCTTGCTGACCCGACTGCACAGCAGGAATTAAGCTCGCCTTTCTCATCAATCTTTTCTTCCCCAGCCAGTACTTTCCTTCCCATTAACTTGAGCCACTTCTCTTAAGTAATCGCCAGATCAGCCTCCATTAGCAGAACCACAAAGAATGAAAACGAGTCCCCACCCCCACGGCATATGACTGTTCTCCCGTTCATTTTATTTGGAATTGCTCAGAAGCAACTGCCGGTGGAGTGTGGCTTGTTTGTTTACTTAGTTCAAATGTAAAGCCCCATTCAAAAAAAAAAAAAAGTGAATGTGCAGCCTGGCGAGACCTGCTGCTGGGAGGCCCTGTGAGATCCGCTGCCGTTGCAAGGCCCAGCAAAGCCCACTGCTGCTGCTACAAGGTCTCCCTCCACCAAGGCCACTGATGTACTTCTGGCACTGTGCTACCTGAAGCATGTCAGCAGCTATGGTCAGCCTCCGGGCCTCAGCAGAAGCCTTGCAGAGGAGAGGCGGCAGCAGAGGAAGCGGGACATCACAGATTGACGTAGGAAGCCGGGGTGTCCCAGACAAATTGGGACTATCGGCGGCGCATCATCCCCACTCCTTTGCCTCAGAGAACATCAGCCGGCTCTGTTGCCTAGTAGGCAGAGGCCAAGAAACGACAAGGGCACGGAAATGTGTGTACTGTATGTTCATGAAAATAATATTCGAAATTGTGTTGCCTTAGGGGGAATTGGTTTGCAAACTTGTGGATATTAGGAGAAAATTGCACTTAAATGCTGATTACTTTTAATGAGGACTCAAAGACTGGAAAAAGGAGGAATCTGCCTGCTCACCCTGGGCTTTGCCTCTCCCCCTCTTCAGAGGCTTGTTATTGCAAGTCAATTTGTGGTACAGTATTCAATTTTTTCCTCATCCAGTTGCTTCTTACTACCTTCTGTTCCTTTAGGCTTCCCAAGCAGACCCTCCAAGAGTGGCTGCACCACTAATTATATAGACACACAAAAGCAGATAAGTCAAACAGCATATTGCTATTTATAACACTTGAAACAGTTTATTCTTCCTAAGAGGGATGGGCAGACTTCAGGCTTAGCTTTGCATTTTACTGTAACTCCTCCCCCCCCCCACGTTCCAACCCAAACCAGGTGCAAAACTGATGCACAGAGTGGGAGCAGACATACACAGATAGCTTTAAGAATAGAAAGCCTCTAAGTACCTGCTCAGCCCAATGAATTATTTGCAACACCAGAACTGAGTTCATGGCATTTTCATACAAAAACCCATACATCAACACAGCAGCCGGCAACTGCCTCTCCATCCCCTCCCTGCTTTTTGGGCATAGTGAAAGACTGGGATTTCAAGACTCCATGTTACAGCTATGAAGCAGGCCCTCCTCAGGCCCCAGTTAAGCTACAGATGATGGCTTTAGTGTGGGAAGTGAGGCCTGTCGGTTCATTCGGTTCCACATTGGGATCTTAGCTTCTGTTTCAGGGGCACAGCCAGGCCAGTTCTGGAAAGATGGTATCTTTAATGGGTGCCAACTGCTGAGACAAGAAAATCAGGTCCTTTTTTTGGGACACGCACAGCCCAACCCAGAGAGTTGGTACAAGAGAAATCGAAAGCAGAACTACGTGAGATCCAGATGTTCAGCTCCACTCCTCTACCTCAAAGGAAACTCTATGGCGGGCACAGGCAAACTCGGCCCTCCAGATGTTTTGGGACTACAACTCCCATCATCCCTAACTAACAGGACCAGTGGTCAGGGATGATGGGAGTTGTAGTCCCAAAACATCTGGAGGGCCGAGTTTGCCTATGCCTGCTCTATGGGCTCTGTTGCCTAGTGGGCAGAGGCCAAAGGGCATCACCAAGAGGGAGGGCAAAAAATGCCACCTGAACCATCATGGCCCCACAGAGAGACCATGCTATACCCACTGTAAATATCTATCTAAAAGAAAGGGAAAAACATGAACAAACAAGGCACTGTATAAGTAACAAAGTAAACCAAGATCTAAACAGATTACAAGCAGCAAGATGAATAAAATAAACAAAAGCCTCCTCTGCTCTCTCCTCCCTGACACATACTCAGACTCCCACCCTAGACACCCCTGGGATAGTGGATTTTAAGACAGCAGCACGAGATGTCATAAAGGAAGGCAAGTCGCTGTGACTTTGACATCCCACCAACCTGTATGGATATTTCTTCAGAACTTTTAGGGGCCTGCTTCAGTGTTTCCCTTCGTTTTCACGTCCCTGTTTCTCCGTCAAGTAAGGATATTCTTCATTAAGCAACATTTCTAAAGGGGGACCATTCTAACCTCCTTTTACACATATTAGAAAACCCATAATTCCCGGGTTTAGAGGAAGGGTCATATCTCAGTAGTAGAGCACCTGCTTTGCATGGGGGGGGGGAAACCCATCTCAGTCTCCAGGTAGGGCTGGGAAAGAAAGACCGTCTGAAATCCCAGAGATATAAAGCCAGTCACTGTAGACAATACTGAGCTAGAAGATGGACCATTGGTCTGACTCGCTAAGGCAGCTTCCTAGGTATATTACAATTTTGCCATTTATTCTAAGAGCAAGCAACCTTCTCCACAAGACACGAGGATGCCTGCCTTCCTGTAGCAGCATACTGTTATGAGCTTTTTTGGTGGGGGAGAATACCCCTAAATTATTAAATTAGTAAATTACAATTTAATATTTGGAGTATTAATGGAAGTGTTTGGAGTATTAAGGGAAGTATTTGGAGTAATATTTGGAGTATTGGGGGAAGATGCCAGGTACAGTGTAAAGACACAGGCTATGTTGGTTTCCAGTGTTAGAAACTCAGATATATAGTCTAGACGCCAAATGGCTCCTTAAATCAAGGTTACAGTTGCCAAAATGGAATGTCCAGTGGCCATTTTTAAAGCAAGACTGCTCTGAGTCTTATTTTTCAAATGATTGACTGACTGTGATTGATTATCAGTTAAACATCTGGCTAGTTCAGATGACAACCTTGAGCTAGGTTACGAACATTGAGAACTGAAAGAAATCACTTGATCCAGGGACAGTCCACTTATATATTGGCCTGTTCTGAGCTCTTTTTCTTAAGGGTGACATGGACCATTCACAATGTAAGAATATTCTTCAAAACTGTGAGCAGGGCACTGGGGTGGGGCAAGTGAAGACAAGCGGCAACAATTAACTATAACATTGTTCACCACTCCCAGGGGCGTACCCAGGATCAAAACTAGAGGGGGCAAGGGGTGGGGCCAAGGCACGGGATGGGAGGGAAGGGAGGACGCGCACACGGCGGGGCGGGGGAGGAGCCGGAGCGCGATGGCTGCTGGATGAGGGGGCCGGCGGCGGCAGCAGCAGAATCGACGGCAGCGGGGGAGTCTCCAGAGGCAGGCGGCGGAGGAGGAGGAGCCCAGCCCAGCGGAGTGCGAGTTCGGCATTCCCGCCCGCCCGTCACAGCCTCCAGCTTCCCATCGCGCTCTCTGGTTCCCCGCCACGCTTGGCCTTGCCGGAGGGTGCAACGGGGAGCTGGAGGGAGGGCGTGGCGCGGTGGGCAGGAACGCCGAACTCGCACTCCGCTGGGCTGTGCTCCGCCTCCGCTTCTGCCTGCCAGCAGCGCTGCTCTCGTGCTCCGGCCCTGCTTCTAGGGGGGCAGCTGCCCCCCTGCCCCATGCTGGGTACGCCCATGACCACTCCTGCTCAGGCTGGACAGAAAAAGCATTTTGATACCTGAAATTCAATCTGATTGTGCAGATAAAGTGTAGCTGATAGAATTCTACAGGATGTGGTGTTAGTGTGTGAACACAGTCCAATGATCCCCAGGCATGCACCTCCAGATGGTGGAGATTTCAGGCACCATCCTGGTGCCCAGGCATTTTCACTTGGTCACTAGCGGCCAACAGCCAGGTGCAAAAGGTGCCTGGCGCCTGGCTAATTTCAAACACTGCCGGTTCAGGAGATTGGTGACAAACAGAGTAGAGCACCGGGCCATTAAGGGTGACTGACAATGCAAATACCTAGCGGGTAGCATAGCTGCCAAGTACCCCGTTTTCACCGGGAAACCCCCGTTTTTACTTACCTTTTCCCAGTGGTCCCCCGTATCACTTCATCTCCCGTTTTTCTCCGTTATTTTCTCCTGCCGGCGGCCATTTTTTTTCTTTCCGATTTGCCCTTCTATGGGCACCAAAAATGGCCACTGCCAGCTTCAAAAGTCGCATCTATGCATGTCCGGAAGTGCATAGATGCGACTTCCGGTGCCGGCGGTGGCCATTTTTGGTGCCCATAGATGGGCGGAGCGACACCGGAAGTTACGTTGACGCACTTCCTGACATGCGTACAAGTGACTTTCGAAGCCGGCGGCGGCCATTTTTGGTGCCCATAGAAGGGCAAAGCGACACCGGAAGTTATGTCGACGCAACTTCCGGTGTCACACGGCTGCCGGTCACGGATTCTGCAGTCCGGGACTTGGAAGGTAAGGCGGGTAGAGACAGGAGGAGGAGGTTTCCAGGCTCACAGGGAGCAATGATATAAACGGAAGTGGGAATTGCGTTTGGCAAGGGGTTCTGGAAAGAAGCAGCAGGAAGTGGGGAGAACTCCATGTGGGTTGGCTGGGAGAGGCCATACTCAGAGAGACGGGGAGCATGGTTGGCTTCTGCTTCCAGCTTGCTGAAGTTATGGGAGAAGCAGCAAGAAACACTCTTTAGCTGCAATGTTCTGCACGCCCCTCCACTGAAGGCTTCGGGTTGTAAATATGTGACACCATGTTTCATAAAGACACTATTGCCTCCATTGTGCCTCAATCTTCTGAAGATGAAAGGGGTCCGTAAACTTTTTCAGCAGGGGGCCGGTCCACTGTCCCTCAGACCTTGTGGGGGGGCGGACTATATTTTGGAGAGAGAAAAATGAACGAATTCCTGTGCCCCACAAATAACCCAGAGATGCATTTTAAATAAAAGGACACATTCTACTCATGTAAAAACACACTGACTCCTGGACCGTCCAAGGGCCGGATTTAGAAGGCGATTGGGCCAGATCCGGGCCCCGGGCCTTAGTTTGGGGGCCCTGGTCCAGGGGAAGGGGCCAGTAAATTGTGGGGTTTGTTGCCACCCATGAGGCAGAAGGAAGAGGAAGAGTCTAGGCAGTCAGAGATAGGAGAAGGGGAGGCAGGGGTAGAGTTGCACGAAGGTGCAGAGGGGGAAGAGACAGAGTCTGGCCATTAGAATCTCCCCCACCCCCTATCCCACTGTCTCCAAAGATGAGGAGGGGTTTAATATGGCAGGAGCTACACAGGAGAAGTTGCCAGTTTCCTGTGAACACTATGCCAGAAGGGAGGGTTTAAATGTGCTGATGGAGCTGTTGGTCCAACTGTCTGGGTCAGAGCACAAGTCAAGAGAGAGAGAGAGAGAGATGCCTAGCTAGATATTTAGCAGGAGCAGTGCATGTAATTCTTGCACCTTAGGAACTGATGTAGTCAAGTGCTTTGCCAATAAAGGAATAAACTTCCAATTGTGTATCTCAGTGGTTTTCAACCAGGGTGCCTTGAATGATGGTATGGGGTGCTGTGGCCAACACTGGCCTCTAACCCTCTTTCTTTCCCTCCCTCCCTCCCTCCCTCCCTCCCTCCCTCCCTCCCTCCCTCCCTCCCTCCCTCCTCTGATGCCCTCTTGCATCTCTGCCTCCCAAAAGCTTGCACAGCTTGCAGTGTTTTCCTCCACCATATGCAAACTGTGGATCTGTGTGGTAGTGAAGAGTTAGAAGTAGCACTGCGTGTGTTACTACTGTGTAACTTTTATGCTGACAAAAGAACCAGATTAGTCTTTTGATTGTGTCCATTGTGGGGAGATCTTTAGAATAACATATGAAGTGCGGGTGGGTTCATGCATGACCCGAGACTGAGATTCAGCTCAAAAAGGATTAATTGGAACATCAAGAAGAGTAAGGATGGCAAACGGGGCACTCAGCCCACGCCTAAGGTACAGTGGTACCTCGGTTTATGAACACAATTGGTTCCGGAAGTCTGTTCATAAACTGAAGCGTTCATAAACTGAAGCGAACTTTCCCATTGAAAGTAATGGAAAGTGGAAAGTGGATTAATCTTGTTCCAGACAGTCCGCGGAGTACTTAAACTGAAGCGTTCATAAACTGAAGCGAACTTTCCCATTGAAAGTAATGGAAACAGGATTAATCCGTTCCAGACGGGTCCGCGGAGTACTTAAACTGAAGCGTTCATAAACTGAAGCATGGGTGTAATTGGTTCCGGAAGTCTGTTCATAAACTGAAGCGTTCATAAACTGAAGCGAACTTTCCCATTGAAAGTAATGGAAACAGGATTAATCCATTCCAGATGGGTCCGCAGTGTTCATAAACCGAAAATTCATAAACCGAGGTGTTCTTAAACCGAGGTTCCACTGTACAAACTCTGTGCTATTTTTCTAGAAAAAGAAGTGCTGGAACTCACAACGATCGTCTTCCTTGTTCTCTTATAATGGCAACAGTGCCAACCTGAGAAGTGCTGGAACTAAGTTCCAGTTTTTATTGCTGCCATGAATACAATTCTGCCCCTTACAGTTTCCCACAGTGATTTACAGCTAGGAATGACTTTGACAGAAGACCACAGGTATTTAGGAACAGATTTCCCTGGGTGCAGGGCACGCACACCGCCCCAGGCGCCCAATCGGCTTGCTCCACCGCTGAGGGCGGTCTCCCATTTAAGAGTTCGTATTGGGATTGCTGGATATTTCCAGTCCCACGTTTTGCAAGGGAAGAAATCCCCATGAGCATGTTCAGAAAAAGTCTCCGTAGAAGACTTGTAAATCTACTGATTCAAAGATCCCCCCCCCATCATGAATTTACAAAGTGGCCGTAAATTAAACAAGAAATTATTTCACAGTACCAGACGTCTCCACACCTCTGCCAGACTAATATGGAGATAATACTTGCCTGTCCCCATAGTTTTTTATAAAACTTTTCATTTTTAGAAAAGGGAGACTGGACTAGTCAGATCCACCAGTACTATTGAATAAAGTTGCTGTTATTCAAAGGGGCGTTCAAACCCAATGGAAACAACTAAATATTTGTTTATTTGTGTATTAGTTTATTTCAAATCTTGCTTGCTCATTCCTTTGGAACTGGCAGCTGGGGTGTTTATTTCCACATTTTGCATCCAATCTTTGCATAAGCTTACATCTGACAGGAAAGTGTCTTTTAAAAGTTGCAGAATCGCACTGGTATTTGAATGCATACTGCCTCCAAGCAGTTGCCAAATGTTCCAAACGACCAGTACCCTGGAGTTATGATTTGTGTTGTTCCGAGCGTTCAAAGCAAGCTGCATTCTAACTGCCTCAGAACTCCAAGGAGCAGTTGCTACGGCACTCAGACCAGCCTCACTCTTCTCTTAGGTCAGACACTGGAAGAGAGAGACCTGGAGAAATTCCTTGCCCAGGAAAAAGACTGGTTGAAGAACTGATTTATTTGACGTAGGTGCATATATGTAGTGCTCCTCAGTTCCCCACCAACATAGCAGTGTTTTCTCAGATAGGAACAAATAGACTTTTTAAAATTTCCTTTTGTCCTGTCTGAGAGCCACTTTGTAGGCTTTTCACAATGTGTGTGTGTGTGTGTGTGTGAGAGAGAGAGAGAGAGAGAGAGAGAGAGAGAGAGAGAAAAAGAAAGAGAAAGAGGACTAAAGTCAGAAAGGATTCTTTCCTGAACAGTAGCTGTATTGGTCTGCTGCACCAAACTTCCTTTCCAGGGTAGAATGCATAACTTTGGTGGGATCATGCCTGACATCACTATTAGCTCAAACTTTAGGAGATGTCCATATGATACTGTGCCTAAGTATCTAACGGTTATCTTTTGTCTGTGTTTTTCTCCAGCATGCCTTCCATCGCAAGACTTCCAAGTAGTGAAGCTGAAATTCCACCCCAGGGGCATCACGGCTCCTTCCCAGTCCGACTGCTGTGCAGGGTCTCCTGCATGCAACTAGGTGCCTTTGTCCTGGCTGTTCTGGGCTGCGTAATGAGCATCTGGTCATCTGCCAACCTTGAATGGAGAGTCTGGCAGGTCATGGGCAGCAACCAACAGGGCACTGTGGTCATTGGGACCTGGAGCGCCTGTTCCGTGCAAAGCATTACAAAAGAGAAAATTAACATGGTATGCGCACGCTTAAATGAGGAGACCATACCAGCTGAAATCCTCATGGCCCAGGACTTGATGCCCTTGGCCTCACTTGCCAATGCAGCGACCGTTCTGTGCATGGCCTTTGCGCTATTTAACATCTTTGAGCCGGGAAAAGCCGACAATTTCATCGCTACCTTCTTTTCAATTGGAGCAATGATGATCTTCGGAGCGGGTACATGCGTACTTATTTCCATTTTGTGGAACCTTCATTCTATATTAACAAATGAAGGAATTCAGCTTCCGGAGGTTTTGGGGGTGCCTCCCCTTCCAACAAAACAAAGGGCTGGAATTTCTATCTATATTGGATTTATAGCAGCAGCTTCCCAGCTGATAAGTGGAACTCTGGTTCTGGGCGAAAAATATTTTTGGAAAATAAACACTTCCAAGCAAAAAGTCGTAAATGACCCAGAAAGTGTTGCAGACACTGAAGACCAAAAACCGAGAATGAAGACTTCTGTGACATTTGAATGTGAAGAAGAAAACCCAACTATTTGGCGGCGATACAAAAGTCATATTAAAGCAGAAACCATGCCAGAGTCATGGCTAAGGAATGGTTCCAGTCCTGTGACTGGCTTTTTTTAAATAGTAGCATGGGACGTTGTGAATGCTTCTGTATCCCACCATAGGGTTAACTATAAATAGGGGGGAATAAATGAAAAGTATAAAACTTATATTTAGGTATTTATTTTTTGCTATGTCTCTTTAAGCAATAAAAAGAATGTTATCTCGTCACACACTTATGCTGGAGTGCTTATTTTGCTGCAGACTACTGTATACAGTGCTTTTCAAATTTTCTGCATTTCAGAAACACTGCAAATAGCAAAAGGTTCTGGGACATGCTGTGTTTGTGTATTTGTGTCTGTTTGTGTGTGTGTGTTTGTGTGTTTGTTTGTGTGTGTGTTTGCAGTCCGTTTTACAGAGAATGCTGGCCAAGCCTTTGAGTGTCTGTGTGCTGCTCCCAGCCCTGGCCAGCAAGAACAAGGATCAGGGACACTCGGTTTCATTTGTCCAGAGAGACCTAGGCCACTTCCAGCTTTAGGCAGAATAAAAAATTAAAAAGGATGGAACACAAAACAAAATAGCGCCAACACCAAAGAAGTGAGATGTCATTAAATACGATGAAATATCTGCAAACAAAAAAGAACCATGTCATTTACCAAATCACCTCTCATTTGCTTAAGTTTGAAGCTCTTTAAGCTGAGAGTGGGTGACACATTTAGGTCTGCTGCAGGTAGAAACAAGATGAGAGAAGAATCAAATACCAAAAATATTAAGAAGTGACTAAATCTGAGGCCGACTTTGACGTTGTCCACCAGGATTTAGAAAGCTATTGCGCCACATCCTACCTCCGAGCCTTAATTTGCCTACCCATGGATTAAACCCTAGTTAAGTGCCAATACCCTTGGTATCTCAGGCACTGCTCAGCAGAGATTGGGTTGGCCAGTAACCATACCACATAGTCGAAATACATAAAAAATTGTCCAGTAGCACCTTAAGAGACCAACTAAGTTTGTTCTGGGTATAAGCTTTCGTGTGCATGCACACTTCTTCAGATACCACATAGAAAAGTCATCTTACATAATAAGACAAGTACAAAGTTTCCGAATAAAAAAAGGAAGGGAGCTTCGTACCTCTTCAGCAAAGCCACAGGTGCTGCAAAGCTTCCTGCCCCAAAGCAAACAGAAACAGACCCTCTTAAAATTTAACAGGTGGAAGAGAGACTCAACTCAAATGACAATGTGCTTGGGAAGAAAGGGGCAGGGCAGCTCTGTAAGGTTGCCATTCTACGCACCCTTTCCAGGGAGGAAAGGATTCAGTGGGGCCTCATTCTGACCTAACCTGCAAAAGATGGGGAAGTAAGTTGTCTTCAGTGTAAGCATCAATCCCATGTGCAGACTGTTAGAGAAGAGTAGCAATTTGTGCTGGAGGTTCTTTGGCAGAGTCAGCTTTTCTAATCAACACCAAGAGAAGCACTTACACAAAGTCAGGTCCAAAATCCTAACTGGCATCCCAAAGGGCTACTTTAATAATTAAGCATGATGAAATCTGGTAGGATTTTTTTCTTATATGGTAAAACAGACAGGAAGCTAAGCCTCAAACACTGGCGTTAACAGCACAGATCCTGCAAGGAATCCATTAGCCTCCATAATTGCTTCGCAACGAAATTAAGCAGCCACCAAGTCCAGAGTGAATTGCTGTTTATTTCATCACTGCCAAAAAAAAGAACATGTAATATTTTCCAGACCTTGAGCAGAGATGGAAAGCAGTGTATGTCTTAAAGCAACGAGCAAAGCAAATGTGGTTGAAATGGACCTTTGGGAAGTTGCCTCTAGAACAGTGTCTAATGATGTATGGCTTGTTCCTTTTACATATAATCCAAGGCTGAGGTGTAGTGGCCACAGGGTTGCGGGATGGGGTTAAAGTCCCATTTCTATTTCTGTAGCAGGGGCCCTGTTTCCAGCATCCTAGAGCCATCAGACCGGCATGAAAGGAGAACTTTTTAACCACTGAGTGAGAAGCCCTCACCGGTACATTAGCTTCAGGAGAAGCGTCAAGGAACACACAACTTAAAGCATTCCGAAAGAAGATATTGGAGCACACCAAACAATTTGCCCAATCATTACTACAGAAAATAGCAGATTTAGCTTAAAAGCAGCACGTGGACATCTGCACTGAACTTTGCAATGCATTGCTAATAATTATTGTCTAATTATAAGATTATTGCATGCCTTTAGAAGGTTGGATAATCTTAGAAGGGTGGCTGGCTGTGCAGGATTTGTCCTGTGAGTGTGAAGGAACAATGCACATCTGAATTTGCCCCTACACTCCTGATCTAAGGCCATGCCCCCGTGGTAGAGTTCCTCCAGAAAAACCTGTTTAGTGATCATTCCTCCCGGTTACATGCTGGTTAGACTATATCTGGTATTTACTGAGTATTTGGCCTGCCATATACGACAACGGGTATTCCTCTTGATCTGTATCTGTGGTGTTTATACATCTTCCCACTAATCATATGTTCACCCCACACTTTTCAGTGCATTTGCCCATCCTTTTTCCATTTTCTTTTAAAAAGTGAGTCTGCTGTATAGGTTCACCCACTTTAACTGCACATGCTTAGATGTGCTTGAATGCCTCCTGCAAAACATCTGGAGTTCCCCAGTTTTTTTAAATAGGGTTGCAACTGCATTAAGAACCCATTGATACCTCCCAAGTGCAGAAGCCCTGCAAAATTTCTGATCAACTTGCCTAAGAGCAGAATAGCTGAAGGACTACTTGCTCTCACATGGAGAATCATGTGATTTTAGAAGCCGGAAGCAGCAGTTGTTGGTGCCCATGAGGACACTGAGACTAAGGAGGAGGAAGCTGACTGACGCACAGTGCCACCCCATGGACCCATACTGTTGTAGTCCAGTTTCCTAGGCTAGGGCTGTCTCCACATTGCTTGCCCCCAAAGAATCCAGGGAACTGTAGTTTGTTAAGGGTTCTGGGGAAAGTAACTCTGTGATAGCTGAACTACAATTCCTAGGTGCAAATGAACAAACCCACTCAATCTTATTCGTAACAACCATTCAAATATTTGAAAACCTATGTACTAAAAAGGCTCTTCATCTTCTCTTCCACAAAACGGCAGTTCCGCTTCCCTGCCGCAGGCGCCTGGTTCTGCCTAGCTTTGGAAGGGGGTGACATGTGTGTGTGACATCACGTGCATGAATGATGCACATGCACGCAATGGGAAGAGGCTGAGTCCCGCCACTGCAGAGAGGCCTGATGAGGCCAAGCCCCTCAAGGCTAGGGGGGGGGGCTCAGCCCATAGTTGGGGCCTCTGCCTCCAGGGAAGATGGGGTAACCCAAGGTCTACATCTGGAACACAAGGGTGGGTGGGGACAGAGATCCAAATCTGCTGCCCCTGACCGAGGCAGTGGCCTCACCTTGCCTTATGGGCAGAACTGTCTTAAGCATATGCGGCGCTGAGGTGCAAAGATCCACCTGCTTGCCCCCCCCCCCCAGGTGCCCAGTCCCAGGCACGCAGGAGGGGAGAGCTGGCTGGCTGCCTCAGCATCTTGCTGACTCGGTCGCCCCCCCAAACTCGAAGCGCAGCACTCCGACCGACGGGTGGGCTCTTCCCTGGTCTCAACTGGTTAAATCCACATCTAGAAAGAGGCTGAGTCCGTTCCGTTTCCAACATTCCTTTTATTAACAAACACCAGAGTAGAACAGCACTCTGAAGAACCCCATGTGGCGTGTGTGCCTGCCTAAGCTCAACTGACAGTCCCTGGCCAACTGCCAGAACTAGACTAACTGTCGGCTTCTGATTGGAGTGTTCACCTCCGCTTGGCGATTGGTCGGGTCACGCCAGCCAGGAGGCGGACCCTGTGCGGAGGAAGAATAGCTCCAATATGACTAGGTACACAACACCCCTTCCCCCCAAATTCCAAACATCATTAACAATAAAAGTCTTTTAAGTGTGTTGGTCATTTCCGTTCTCGCTGTGACCGTCGCGGCTCCTGTATCTGTGCAGGGTCCTGGGGAAGTTCCCCCAGTACCTGTTTTCCACGGGGTGTGGCCGGCTGGGGCGGTTCTGCTGGAGTAAGTGGTCCCGGGTCAGCCGAGGACTCTGGCCCGAGGTCACTCTGCTGGGGTGTCTCGGTTGCCTGCAAACCCTCTGTTTTTCCACCTGCTCCACTCACCAAGTCACCAGCTAGCACTATTACCTCGTCCTGTGACTCCGCTGATTGCTCTGGTTTGGAAAATGCCCTGGCCCTTATCTGGTCAAGATGCCTTTTCCAAACCAGTCCCCCTTCTAGCACCACCTCATAAGAAAACGGGCCAGTACATTGGCCTAGGGTGCCTGGAACCCATCCTTGACCCGACCCATAGTCGCGGGCATATACCAGATCCCCTGAGGCAAAACCCCTAGGTGCCTTCTGCTCCACAGTGGATGGTCGCTGCTCCAAGGCCCTGTCGGGATGTATGCAATCCAGGAGAGTCATGAGCCTCCTTCCCATTAACAACTCTGCTGGGCTACGACCAGTTGTAGTGCTAGGGGTGACAAGTTGGGCCAGCAAAAGCTCGGTTAGACGGAGGGTCCAGTCTCCCCGTACGGTCCGTCTCAACGCCTCCTTAGTAGTGCGAACCATGCAAACCAAGCTTGACTGTTCGTGGCCGGATGGAAGGGAGCAGACCTAACGTGGCAGATTCCATTCTTCGAAACAAATTATTGGAATTCTGCTGAAGTAAAAGCGGCGCCGTTATCACTCACCAGGGTGTCAGGTAAACCGTGAGTTGCGAATAGCTTCCCGAGTGTGTTTATGGTGGCTCGACTGGATGTGGTTGAGGTCGGCGGAACCTTGAGCCACTTAGACTGGGAGTCTACCACTATGAGGAACAATTGGCCCTGGAAAGGACCTGCAAAGTCTATGTGCAACCTGGACCATGGAGACTGTGTGGATTCCCAGGACTGCACTGGTGCCTTGGGTGGATCCAGCCGCGAGACCTGAAAGGGTTCACAATGTTTGACCCATCCTTCAATCTCGGCATCTATGCCCGGCCACCATACGTAACTTCGGGCCAGTGCCTTCATCCGGACTATTCCCGGGTGAGACACGTGCAGGCCTTCTAAGACCTTTCTCCTGAGCAGGAGGGGGACTATGACCCAGCTACCCCACAGTAAACACCCCCTGTGAGAGGATAGTTTGTCCTTGTGGGCCGTATAAGCTGCAAATTCTGGTCCTGGCTTCCTGGCCCACCCCCTCCCCAACACGGGCCAACAACCTGTCCTTCGCTGTTGCAGCAGCAACGTCTTTGACATGCAAGGGCTTATCCGGTAAGTCCTTCAGTCTCAATATCTGATGAGCTGGAGCAGGATCTGGCCCGCTTTCTGGCAGTGGTAAACAGCTGAGAGCATCAGCATGCCCCATGGCTTTTCCGGGGCGGTGCCGTATCGAGTATTGGTAGCCAGCCAAGAAAATGGACCAACGTAAAACTCTAGGAGAGAGTGTCTGGGGTGTCTGTCGATGCAGGGCTAGGAGTCCCAAGAGAGGCTTGTGGTCTGTTACTATAGTGAAAGGCCGACCATAAAGAAAATCATGAATTTTTTTCACTCCTTTCACTACTGCTAAACCCTCTTTATCTGGGAATAGTTGCGTTCAGCTGGTGTGAGGGTTTGAGAGAAGTACGCCACTAGGACTTCTCTACCATCCGATGGTTGGTGGCCCAGTACCACGCCTACCCCATAGGGGGAAGCGTCGCAAGCCAGCACTACTGGGAGAGTCTGATCAAAGTGTGTCAACACTGAATTTGATAGCAGCAGCTCTTTGACCCCTTGGAAAGCTTTTGCCTGTCGTGGCCCCCCAACCCAGGCTGTTTTTTTTGTCCAGAAGGACCAACTCTCGGCCCCGGACTCTCGGCCTGGTGCCCCTGAGAGCCCGGCGCCCAGCACCCCTAGACGATGGGTGGGTAAGACTTATGGGTGGTCCTGCCCTGTCTAGACGCAGCACGAGTTGCGCCTGGTTGCCACCACCAGCGCAGAGCGCAAGACAACAAAGTTGCGCAATCTGGACCCAAGGCTTTTGCTGATGCAGCGAGAAACGGCACATGGGTGTAGCCGGGGGGGGGGGGGGCAGCTGCCCCCAATCAATAAAAATCAATATAAATCTGAGGTTTCTCAAAACCTGCCCCCCCCCAACAAATCCTGGCTACGCCCATGGGCAGCTCCCTCCAAATCAATTAAATCAATACAAAACACTTAACTATGTGAGGTTCTGCTCCCCCTAACGTAAAGCCTGCCCCGCGCCCACCTAGATCCTGGCTACGCCCATGAAACTGCATGGGGTTTTGCAGCTGCAGCAGCAGCAACCGCAAGGAGCATCGTGCCCCGCGCCGCCCCTTTCCGTCTTGCCGGAAGAGTGCGGCTGGGCTTACTCGGAAGTAAGTTCCGCGGTCCGTTTTCCCTGCGCGCCCCGCCCCCTTCTCCTCCCTCCAGAGCGAGAGGAGGAAGAGGAGGAGGAGACCCCTCCCCCGCCTCGCCTCCCCCGGTCCCGCTCCGCGAGGGGGCGGAGCTTCGCCAGGCAGGAGGGCGGCGCGTGGCTCCCGGGGCCGCACGAGCGGAGATGCGGCGGGTCCCCCGGGCGGGGCTGGCGCTGCTGCTGCTGGAAGTGGGGGTGCGCGCCGCGCTGCTGGGACTCTTCCTGTGAGTGGAAAAGCGGGCCGAGATTGGGGGGGGGGTCTCTGCGCCGCGTTCCCCGGGCGGGGTGGCGAGGAAGGCGTGCAAGGCGCGGGCCTGGCATCCCTGGGAAAGAGGATGAGGGGAAATCGCGCTCTCTCTCTCTCTCTCTGCCGCAATGCACGCAGCAGCAGTGAGCTTCCTTTTTAAAGCAACGCGGCGGTGCAGCAGAAGGCAATTCGCCCGGCTTTCCGTCAAGCTGGGCGATGCGCAAGAGAGGCGCCTCCCTCCGCCCTCCTGCGCCTAAGGATGTGAGAGCCAGGCCTGTCGGTGCCGTGTTTGGGACATGGGGTGGTATGCGATATGCGGGCCCCGGAGGACACCCTGGCACGTCTGGTCGTCGGTATCTGCCTTGTGCATATTGTGTGGCTCGCAGGAGCTGAAAAGAAAATCCACCGTGCCCCTTTGCGCCCCATAGATGTCTGCCCTGCTGCGCGGCGTGCATTGTATGGGCCAAGGGCCCCAGACGATGTCCTCCTTCATATCTAGGTCTACGTGCCTCTGGTGCAGGTTTCGTAACATAAGGGTCTGGAAAGACTAGAAACAGGAAGCTGGGCCACTGGTCCATCTTGCTCAGTTTGCCTACCCTGACTGGCAGCAGCTCCCCTGGGTTTCAGGCAGGAGTCTCTGGCTGGAGATGATGGGGATTGAACCTGGGACCTTCTGCCTTCAAGGTGGACACCATACTAGTATTCAGGAAAAGCCTCCTTATATCTACAACACACTCCTGGCTCTAACTCCTGCTGTGCTTGATACTTCCCCAGTGCATGGAAAATCAGAGGCTCTGTCTGACACACCCCTTTCCACATGGTTCCTCTGCAGTGGGTATAACACAGGGGTCTGCAGGAAGCAGCCTTATACTGAGTCAGACCATAGCTCGATTTAGCTTAGTGCAGGCACCCCCAAACTGCGACCCTCCAGATGTTTTGGCCTACAACTCCCATGATCCCTAGCTAACAGGACCAGTGGTCAGGAATGATGGGAATTGTAGTCCAAAACATCTGGAGGGCCGAAGTTTGGGGATGCCTGGCTTAGTGTTTCCTACCCTGACTGGCAACAACTCCCCAGGAAATGCCAGTGGCGAGCAGCTGATATGGCAAGACCTGCTGGCGGCACCTGGTCAGCTGACGTTCCCCCACTCCTTGCGTTGACACAATGAGAGGAGTAGCTGCTGCTATGTTTTGCCAGTGATGACGCTGCTTGTCTGACATTTGGACTGACAGGAGTCCAAGGCTGATGTGTTCTTTTTGGATTCAGCTCCAGAGAAGTAGGGGCAGGGCTGTTCTGCTTTGACTTGTAATGATGTTTAAATAATTCTGCTGCGTTCTCACAGCACAGGCTTTTACTGTAGGGAGAGGCCTGCCTGTTCAAGCAGCCCCATCTTCTCTCGAGCTAGGCTGTTGAAAATGAACCCCGTGTCCCTGTTGATCTCACAAATGCCTCGACTTTTAAAATCAATTTCTGATTCATGCCCACGGGAAAGGAGAGGGGAGTTGCTATTTTGCAGTGGAGCAGAGCAGACTCCGGGGGCTTTTCCTTGAGGCAGGACAAAGCACATGTTTTAACCCTCACATGACCCTCAAGCCTCTGGTCCAACACTATTTTACGTATTGAAACTCAATTTCAAAAACAGTGGGAGAGATTAAAAGTATCCCTTGTTGTTCGTTTCAGTTGTTTTAATTGGTTTTAAAATTGTATTTCTACATTGTTGTAGGACCTGGGACCTTATGGTGAAGCAGGCAATTATTATAATCATCATCATCATCATTGTTAATAGTCCTGTTGCAAAGAATATCCAAGATGAGCCCATGTTAACTTGGTTGATCTCATTGCATGCACCAATCTTAAGAGCAAAGGATTAGCCAGGGTGGGTGAGGAGAGAATAACATTTTCACATATACAAAATATTGCTCTTCGCTTAGAATAGGGATAGGTGAACTGTGACTCTCCTGTTGCTCTTTGACTACAGTGCCCATCATTCCTGACCATTGGCTGTGCTGGCTTAGAGGTGGTCAGAGTTGAACTCAGCAACTCTCCTCATTCCTGACTTGGAAAACACAAAATGCACGGCTTCTAGGGGAAATCATATAGACCCTATGCAACAAATAAGTAGCAAATAGGAATTTATCATGTGTGCATGTGCACACAGTCTTATCAGAATGCTGAACGGTCCAATGCTAGCTTGTAGGTTTTTGCACAATCAGGGATATCAAGCCTGCTCAAAATTCATTGCTTAGGATCGTAGCCACTCTCCCTGCCTTGAGAGGGCATCCTCTCTCCTCATTTATATGAGATAAATGCACCCTCCAGGCTGCTGAAACCTGTAGTTCATAACCTGCAGAAATCCAGCTCTAGAGCTTGCACAGGTTAAGCCCCTCTTATCAACCACTGTGTAGGGCAGAGGTGGGGCAGGGTCCCTTATATGTGTGTGCATACAGTGGGGAAAGCACGCCTTAAAATTTATCATTTGTTTATTTAATGGGCTTACACACTGACTTTTGTCACAGGTGACCTCAAAGCAGTATTTTTTAAAAAATCATTGATTCTAAAACTCAGAGCACAGTTAAGATAATGGTGAAACGTCGGCAATGTCAATATCAATACTAAAACCACGAGGCAGACTCAAGAGACTCAGAATCAGTTTTACCAAACCTGCAGCAAAACAAAAGGGCAGTGAACTCCCAACAAACTCATGGCTGTCCATGCCTAGAGGAGGAGGGTGTTCCGGGGCTGGGGCACCTCTGCCACGCTAGAGCCATTTGGTTTTTCCTCTCCTCCCTCTCCATACGCATCCTACCTGGATTGGCGTTCCATGAATCCAGTCCTCTGCGCGCAGGGAGCCAAATGGTCGTCAGCTCAGTGACTGGCTGCCTGTTCCTCATATGGCTGGAGCTCTTGTATTATTTGTGTTTATTTGGAATTTTGGTTGCTTTATGAAAACGATTTGAACTGATATTTCAAGTGATAACTGTAGACCGCTTTGAAAATGCCTGCTGGAAATGGTTGCATCATTCTTGTTGCTCAGATCTCCCTGTGATCAGATTGGGAGGAAACCCTTCTGCTTTTTCTTTAAAATCACCAACACGCAAGAGGTGTTCACACATTACATTCAAGGGGTGCACAGTCTGTGTGGGACAAGGGTTGTACACGTGAACAGGCGCACACTCTTTCACACACTTAACGCGTGCGTGGAGGCTGCTCATACCTGTGTTCAGCGTATTGTGCAAACGAGCCTTTAGTCCTTGGGTTGTGCTTCTTCTCTAGGTTCACTGAGCTGCTGCCTCCTTTCCAGCGAGTCATACAGCCAGAAGAAATGTGGCTCTATAAAAACCCCTATGTGGAGTCTGACCATGTACCCGCTAAGCCCATGTTTGTAAGTATTCAATCATTCATGCCAGCCGTCTTGGTGCAGTTTAGGCTGTGTTTGTAGTTATGTGTCCTTTGCAGGCAGATGCTGCTTCAGATTTGTCTCCAGTGTGGTACGTGAAGCACACATCTATGTAAGGGTTAGTCATTGGGATGCCCTCCAGATGTTGTGGGTTGCAATCCCTATCATCATCACCATCACCGTTTTATTAAATTTAATGATCATCACCAGAAGCTTTTCTGTTGGGAATTATAGGGACAGGACTACCTAAACCATGGGTAGGCAAACTAAGGCCCGGGGGAATAAGAAAAAGAAATCAAGGTAACAAACTTTTTTAAATAAAAGAATGGAAATGGTTTATTGAATATTTACAGATAAGATAAGAACGTTGGCAGGATTATTGTAATAACCTGTCATTCTCTAAGAGTATATACTGTATATTCCTGCGTATAAGACTACTTTTTAACCCAGGAAAATCTTCTCAAAAGTCGGGGGTCGTCTTATACGCAGGGTCGTATTTCTTATACGCCAGGAGTATATCCCAAACTCTATATTTTAACTGGAAAAGTTGGGGGTCGTCTTATACGCCCAATCATCTTATACGCCGGGATATACGGTATTTAAAGTAGATGAATAAATTAGCAAATTAAGTTAATTTGGATATGCAGAAGATGTTAAAAATACATTTAAGGAACTGCAGAAAGAGGGGTAAGGAAGTCAAGTTTTGAAATGTTAAAATGCTTGTAAAATTAGTGAAATGTATAAACCTGAAAAGCATAAATAATAATAAATTAATAACCATCACCATCCCTGTGCATTGGCCATGCTGACTGGGACTGATGGGAGTTTCTTTTGGTCCCCTTGGACATAGGATTACAGTCTTAATCTAGTTACAGGTAGGTAGCCGCGTTGGTCTGCCGTAGTCGAAACAAAATTAAAAAATTCCTTCCAGTAGCACCTTAGAGACCAACTAAGTTTGTCATTGGTATGAGCTTTCATGCACATGGCCCGAAATTAATCTAGGAACTCTTCCTAACTGGACTCGATGACGTACGAGGTCTTTTCCTCCCAAAGTCGCTTGATTACATCCCTGACCATTGGCCATGCTGCTTGTTGTGGATGGGAGATAGGTTCCAAAACACTTCCTGGAACCATGGGATTGTAGCATTGGGAGAGACCTCAGGGGTCATCCAGACCAACCCCCTGCAATGCAGGATCACAACTAAAGAATCCCTCTACTCCAAGGATCTCCTACAAGCTGGAGAGCCTTAAATACCTCAGTAATTTAGTTTCCATGTGCTGCTCTGGTTCACCAGAAGCGGCTTTGTCATGCTGGCCACATGACCTGGAAGCTGAACGCCAGCTCCCTTGGCCAATAACATGAAATGAGCGCCGCAACCCCAGAGTCGGTCACAACTGGACCTAATGGCCAGGGGTCCCTTTACCTAATTTAGTTAATACTGGATATCAACTATGATTGCAATGTGTAATTGATTAAAATGAACTGCTATCACTTGATTTATCAGGCAGCATAAATTTTAATATAGTACTTACAAAAATTGTGGGCGGCAAGCACCTTTTTCCTTGATAGGTTGTATCCAATGAAGATCTACCCAGAGCAGACCATGTGAACTTATTGAGCATAATTTAGGCCTGTCCATTCTTTTCAATGGGTCCGTTCTAATGCTGAATACAACCCTATAGTTTTGTTGTTGCTCTTGCAGCATGGCTGACTCTATTTCTTGTCTCTTCCCATCTCGTTCCAGTTCATTTCCTTTTTGTCTCCCCTGATCTTGATTCTCCTGGCCAAATTCTTCATGAACGCTGACCAAGAGGATACACGGGAAGCCTGCTTAGGTGAATACATCTTTGCACACCGCAGTTGAACTATGGGATTCGCTCCCACAAGATGTAGCGATGGCCACCAACTTGAACAGCTTTGAAAGGGGGGCTATACAAATTCACAGCGGATAAAGCTGTCTGTGGCTGCTAGTCACAAGGACCTTGTATTGCCCGCAGTGTCAAACCTAGGACTAGTTTCTGGGCCAGGAGAATGCTGCAGGGCTCATATCCTGCTTCATGAGTTCCCTTAGACATCTGGATGGGCAGAAATAGGATGCTAGATGTGAGGGGATCTTAGTCTGATTTAGCAAGTCTCCAGACCCACTTGTAAACTAATTCTAAGCTTTGAGTCCAACTTACCCCCTCCGCAGCAGAAAATGCAAGAATACATTAATGGACCGAAAGAAGGATCATGTATAAACTTAGAACTGATTCGAATGTTCAGATAAACCATCCAGTACTCATCTTTTCTAGCTTTCTGGCTGGGGTGCTAAGACACTGGAATAACTTGCAAGACCAGTTTCTTTTTTAATGTTGCAAAATAAAATATTCCTTTATTTCTACAGAGTACAGTTCAACCACTATTAAACATATTGAGCTTCTTGGGTGGGATTCATCTTACCAGCCCCATCACTGGAAGCCTTGAGCTAAAACTTGTGCAGTGGGGCTTCCCCTCCCACCCCCATCCATTCCCACCCCCCTCTGACAAACTGCAATGCTTGTGCAGATGGAATGATGGGAAGAGCATGGCTTTGAATTCCACGATTGTGTTTTACCTTTGCAATTATTCTCCCCCTTAAGACAGCCCTCTTGCCACAACATTTCTGACAAAGAGCCTGCCTAGGGTTGAATCAGTAAAGATGATGAAAACGATGGGTTCTGCGCTCTTTTTTCTTCCAGCTGCCAGCCTGGCCCTTACCCTGAATGGTGTCTTTACCAATGCTGTGAAGCTGGCTGTGGGCAGGTGAGATCCTGTTTCTCTCTCTCTCTCTGTGTTTTTTCTAGTCCTTTCTGTAGAGAGTGTATTTTTGCATTTTGACTGCCGGTTGCAGAAGGTTGGATCGGGTTGTTTGTGATGCAGAATGAGATTGCATAAATATCCTGAGTGGCAGAGTGGAGAGTAACATTTCAGACTCCAGTGGGTTTGTCTCTGCCATTTTTGAACGCCCACCCGAAATGTGGAATAGTTCCCCAGTGCTAGAGAACATGGCACAATTTATGTATTTATCTTTTCATTAAAACTCTTTCTGCACATATATACACAGTATATAATGCCATCTTTCATTATGAGAAGTGGTACCATAGTGGTCCATATTGAGCAGAAAGCTTGCAGCACAGCACAAGGCCTGTTCTGCTAGTTTTCTACTAGCAGGGACATTCCCACCACCACCAATTCCATAGGGGAGTATTAAAAGGGGGGGGGGTGTTGTATCCAACTAATTTCTACCCAGACTATAGAATCAGAGAATTGTAGAGTTGGAAAGGACCCTCTAGTCCAAACCCCTGCAATGCAGAAATTCTTTCCACGGCTATCCCTGGGTGGGCCCGAACCTCAAACCTTCTGGTTTGCAGCCAGACACATTGAGTAGGCCTATTGAAATGGATAGACAGGCCAACTTAGTTCCAACTCTGGATTTAGATGGGTCTACTCTGAGTAGAAATTAGTTGAATGTGACCCAATGGGTCTACTCTGACTACATGGCTGACATTGGATACAATCCATGATTTTCCTCCACCACTGATCTGGAATCTTAACAATCCAGCAAGCCACCTCGGGATTCTGCTATCACTTGTCACCTAGTTCTGCTCTATGGGTAAGCCAGGCAGATTGTTTCCTAGTAAACGTGGCTCCTGAAATCCCATTTGCCTTCTATTCTTTCATCGTTCTTTCTTAGCTGCTTCTAGGCTACTGCCTGGAGACTAGAGAATGAAAAGGCAGGGCTGGGGGTGCGGACTGGGCAGGGGTCTCCTAGACGTTGCTGGACTCCAGCTCTCATCCTCTCTCAGCATGGTCCATGCTGGCTGGAGGTGATAGGAGTTGGGATTTGGCATTTAAGTCCTCTGCTGCTGCCTTCTCCAGAGCCATTTTCAGCCAAGCAAAGGCCGTTACTTGCAAGACGCCAGGATGGGTTATGGAAGGACCAGTAGTTGTGGAGTGTGCAAGGGGAGCTGCATGGTCAGGTTGTGGAACACAGCGTTAGATTTCGCCTTCCTCTCCACAGTTATCGTTTTGCGTCTCTTCCTCACTCCAGGCCTCGACCGGATTTCTTCTACCGCTGCTTCCCAGATGGCCGGGAAACCCTTCAGCTGCTGTGCACGGGGGACGCTCAAATAGTGACCGAGGGGCGCAAGAGCTTCCCCAGTGGACATTCCTCTTGTGAGTGTGCAAGCTGTCTCGTTTGGGGGATGCAGCCGGGGATGGGAAGCACCAGATGGGGAGATGGGATGAATCCAGGGTGAGTTCAAGTCAGCCATGCACAGATCTCTCCAGGGAGCATCTGCAGAGAGACTTTTTGGTGGCTACATCCACATGATACACTTACAGCATTATAAATCCCCATGACGGCTCCTCTGCCCCATCTCCACCCTTGCATCGTGATCTCTAAAGACTACTCCTAGGTCACGTAGGTCCAGTCTCCAACCCTCCACCCACACAATACCCAAATACTGCTGCTTCGCCTGATCTCCACACACACACACCCCAATGCAATGTCCAGAATCTGCTCTGTTGTCTGCTCCTTTGCCCAATCTCCACCCCGCAAACCCCAAGGAATGCTCCTTTGCTTGATGTCCACCCCCACCCCATAGAACATGCTTATTAAAATACAGGCCTCAGTTTCCCCTTCCACTATTCTCTGTCCTTATTCCTCTCGCTGCCCTCATCCACCCCTTTCTCCCTTCTCTGCAACTGGAACAACTTAACCGTCTCCCTCGCTGACAGGGAACTCTCAGCTGACCAGAACCTGCAGCCAATCTCCTGTCTCCTGCCATCCAGACCAATATACCTGATCCAGGCCCTGCCTAGTAAAAACTTTAAGTGATCACGTTTCCTCTGTTAGAACCTGTCAACACAGCCCTTTGCAGTCACAGAATGTTTCTTCCTTCAAAACATGGAACAAAACAAACCATATATAGAGAATTTCTCCACAGACTCTAACTCCCATCGTGCTTGACCATTGGTCATGCTAACGAGCTGCTGGGAATTGGTCTCCCTGTTAGGGACTATTAGTTCCTCAGGTGTCTATGAATCTGTCGCTAATGTTAGCAGGGTCTGTTTGCCCTGCTGGGTCTTGCAGTGATCATTCCTCTCTTCCAGTTGCCTTTGCCGGCCTCGCCTTTGGCTCGTTCTACATCGCAGGGAAGCTCCACTGCTTTGCGCCTGGCGGGCGTGGGCAGTCCTGGCGCCTCTGTGCCTTCTTGGCGCCCCTCTTTGTGGCGATGCTCATTGCTTTATCCCGCACCTGTGATTACAAGCATCACTGGCAAGGTGAGTGAGACGTTGATGGAGAAGCGAGGCACATGCCACGAAGATAGCAAGTGGCTGTCTTCCTGTGGCTAGCCTGTGATGTTGCTTGACTACAATTCCCATCAGCCGTAGCCAACACGGGCAGTAGTCAAGGAGGATGGGAGTAATAGTCCAGCAACCCCTGGAAGGCTTCAGGATCCCCAACCCTGGAGTAATGGGTGGAGGTTGGCTGTACTCCCTACTTAAGTGCATGCCTGCGTCCAAGCCAGGGTTTGGATCAGGATCGAGGGCTGAATCCCCTTCTGCCCATTACAGGATTTTTACTCTGCATATTCCTCTGGGAAAAAACAGCTAATAGATATGAGGAATCCCTTGGTCCCTGCCTTCAGGCTTACCCATCAGCACACAGGGAAAAGTGATTGGGAGGGAGGAGGTGAGAAGCAAACTATGGCACTGGTCCTTAGAGCAGCAACCACTTGCTCTTGCCACTGCTAGACTTCTGGGTTTTCCCTTCTGGCACCCAGTTAGATGAGCTGCATATCTGAGCAAGCATGATGCCATCTTGTATTTTTAACATCCACTCATTTGGAGAGGGAGCATAGGGCAGTGGCAGAGCACATGGCTTTGTATGCAGAACGTTCCCTGTTCAGTCACTGGTATTTCCAGTTTAAAAGGCAGGTAGCAGGTGATAGGAGTGACCTCTCTCCGCTTGAAGCCTTGTAGAGCTTCTGCCAGTCAGAGTCAACAATTCTGGGTTAGATGAACAAATGGTCCGAACTTCCCCTATGAGGAAGGAAGAACATTGCTTTGCATGCAGAGGGTCCCAGGTTCCACCGCGGGCAATGGAGAGGGAATGTCCGGTCTGAAACTCTGGAAAGCCACTGCCAGTCAGGGTCAGGAATACTGAGCTAGATGGACCAGGAGTCTAACTTCGAATGAGGCAATTTCCTACTCTGCTCCCTACATATGGAGAGGATAGGAGCAGAGTTCTGTGCTGTTGCTAGCCAGCCCCAAGTTGAAACAATCTTTGTATTCTCTCCTCTTTGTGTTTTCTTCCCAAGATGTGCTGGTCGGTTCAGGAATGGGCCTCGCATTTGCCTACCTGTGCTACAGACAGCATTACCCTCCTCTGACTGATCCCGAGTGCCATCAGCCACTGCAGCGCAAATCCAGGTTCTCTGCCCCAGAAAGACAAAAGCTGACGGTCTCTGGTTTCAGCCTTGATGTATAAAGACCTCAGGATCCCCGCTTGCATGTCCTGGGTGCTGGAAAAGGAGGGAGGCCACAGCCTTCTATGTTACTTTGTGCCTGGAAGAGGAGTGCGGTTGGATCACACCATGCCGGCAGTCCAGTTGGGGCTTTGGGATCTGCTCTGGCCTTCCAATCTGTTTGCACAGGGACCTAGGGAACAGTGCTGGACATTGCATGGCAATTCTGGAGGCAATTCTCTCCAACTTGACAGCAGGCCCTTCGCAGCTGGCCCATTTCCAGCCCCGCCCATGCCACTCTTAGTAATGCAGTTGCCCTAAGCCAAAAGGCAATCTGGTCCGGTCCTTTGCTGTAAGGCAAAACCATCACCTGCAGCTCGCCTCCACACAGATCATCAGAGCTCCGTCCCAGCCAGGGTGTCTCTCCTACATGAACACCACTCCCTTAAACATGACCCAGGTTTTATTGACCAGAAGAGTGGGACACCCTCAGTCCCATTTATTCTGAATGGAGGAGAGCTGCTGAGAGCTTCTCTCTGTGGAAGGTTGTTGTGGTGCCTGGCATAGATGCCTTTCCCCCCTCATGGCTGAAAGAAGGCACGCCAACACAATTTTGGGGTCTTGTCCCTTTCTCTGCCCTTTTGTGTTGTACCACGCCCAGTGACAACCCTATTGGGACTAGAGTTGATGGCACATTGTAAAAATTTCAGATGAGCCCACTGGGCCCTGAAAGTTTGGTGACCTCTTCTTTATCTTCTTTAGCATAGACAGGGTCCCTGATCGGTTTTCTGCCCTTTCAGCTACCTCCAGGCCTTCTTCGTTCAACCTGTACATTCCCCCCACAGGTCGGCTGGCTTTTTTGTTCAGAAACCTAGCAAGCCTAAAAGTGTGTGGTAGCGGAAGCATTTGTGGATCTGAGCCCACTTCCTCCATCAGATGCATGAAATGTTACCCTTGGCTGGTGGGGTGTATGGTTCTCGGGGAAGCGGCATGCAGCTTAGTTGGAGAGCATATTCGTTGCATGCAGAAGGTGCCAGGATCAACTCCTAGTGTCTCCAGGTGCAGCTGGGAAACAGCACCTGCCTGAAACCCTGGGAAGCCACTGCAGGTCAGTGAAGACAAGACTATGCTAGAGGGACCCAATGATCTGACTTGGTATAAGGCAGCTTCCTTTGTTTCTATAGTCCTCTCTCATATATACATATGAGAGCCTGTCAGTTGAACCTCGAGCATGTCTACTTAGAAGTAAGTCCCTCCCAGTTCACAGGTGTTTACCCACCAGTGAGTGTCTTTAGGATTGCAGTTGAGAGCAGAGCAAGAAAATTTTGGGGCAAAGTTGCAGCTAATGCATGTTATGATGCAATGGACTAATGAATGAAAGTTCTTGCCATGATGCATTTGATACCATTTTTGGTACCAGAGGACTCTCTCTGCTTTTGTTTGCTGCAGCAGATAAGCCCAGTTTGCCCCTCTGCCACTCAGAAGTATCTTCTCCTTTGACCTCCTGCAAAAGCAGGTTCTGTGCTGTGCAGACCAGCTTTTCCTTGGCTGGATTTAACTTTGTGCATATTCCAGAGGATGGGTGCACAGAGATGCAGCTTGGCGCCCTGAGAACTGAAGCTTCTATTCTGAAAAAGGCAGTTGTGTCCCTAGAGCTAGGGGAAAAAGCATAGAAGCTTTTTATCTGTTGTCCACTTAGAAAATCAAACAGTGCCCCATGTAGCCTTTAGGTGGGCAGGGCTTCAATATATTCCTCATTTTAGACAGGTGGGGAACTTGTAGCTCTTCAGATGTTGGACTACATTGGCCACTATTCCTGACCATTCAGCATTCTGGCCAGGGCAGAGGAGATTCCAGCAACATCTGGAGGTGCCACAGACTCCCCATTCCTGCTATAGGCTGTAACTAAGTGTTTCCCCACCCTCACTGCACATACATCCTGGTTTTGCACATTTCCTTCCCTTGATCCCAGCCCTGAAAAATCTAGACTATGAAAACCTGAGTCTTAGCAACATTAACTTATTATATAGAATGTGGGTAATTTATTCTAAATGTCAAATGTGCACTTTTTCAGTGTTGAGTCAATCCTGCTTTTATCAGGTCATTGCAGACTATGGACTCCAGGCTTGTAGTGATGTATGGAACTTTACTGTGAGAAAATCATGTTCTTTATCTGTTAATGTTTTGTTATCTTCCTAGTAGCATATCTTGATTTCAACAAGATTCCCCATGATATTCTTGTTGACGGATTGGTAAAATGTGGGCTAGATGATGCTAGTGTTGGGTGGATTTGTAGCTGCCTGACAGACTGTACCCAAAGGGTGCCCATCAATGACTCCTCGTTCATCTGGAAAGAAGTGATGTGTGGGGTTCTGTCCTGTTCTGTTATTTGACACCTTTATCAATGAGTTGGACAAAGGACTGTAGGGGATCTTTATCAGATTTGCAGGGGACAGAGCTGAATGTAAAGTTCTGCATTAGTTAGGAGGAATAAGGCACTCGTATACAAGATGGGTGATGCCTGGTAAAAATGCAAAAGATTCAGGGATTTTAGTAGACCAGAAACTAAATGTGATCCCACAGTGTTGTGCAGTATCTAAAAAGGCTAATACAGTAGTACCTCCGGTTACGTAACCCTCTGGTTATGTAAACTTCGGGATGCAAAAACTGCAAACCCAGAAGCATTTGATGGGGTTTCGCCATGCGCGCATGCGCAGAAGCAGTCCTCAGGTTGCAGAAGCTGCGGGATCCAACCGGACCTCTGGAATGGATCCTGTCTGCAACCGGAGGTAAAGGTAAAGGTAAAGGGACCCCTGACTGTTAGGTCCAGTCACGGGCGACTCTGGGGTTGTGGCGCTCATCTCACTTTATTGGCTGAGGGAGCCGGCATACAGCTTCCGGGTCACGTGGCCAGCATGACTAAGCCGCTTCTGGCGAACCAGAGCAGTGCATGGAAACGCCGTTTACCTTCCCGCCAGAGCGGTACCTATTTATGTACTTGCACTTTGACATGCTTTTGAACTGCTAGGTTGGCAGGAGCAGGGACCGAGCAATGGGAGCACACCCCATCGCAGGGATTCGAACCACCAACCTTCTGATCAGCAAGCCCTAGGCTCTGTGGTTTAGACCACAGTGCCACCCGCGTTGCAACCAGAGGTACCGCTGTACAATTCTGTTGCATCAACAGAAAGCTAATATCCAGATTTCCGGAAGTAATAGTCTGATTTGCTCATATGTCTGCTAGGGTACTGTGTCCAGTTCTGGGGTTTAACAAGGATATTGTTGAGCTGGACCATGTTCAAAGCAAGGTGACAAAGATGTCTTGGATATCAAGTCCTCTGAGAAAGGGGTGAAGAAGTTGAGTATATTTTCCCTACTCTCTGGACAATATTATTAAGAGGCAATATGAGAGCCATTAATAAACACTTGAAGGGCCATCTCATAGAACAAGGGAGGAGAGTCCTCTGACCCTCCAGGTGTTAACTGAACTACAGCTTCCATCATCCCTGGTAATTGGCTGTGCTTCCTAGGGCTGATGGAAGTTGTAGTTAAGCAAGCAACATTGGGAGAGCCAAAACCTCCCCACTCCTGACGTAGAAGATAGTATGTGTTTGCTTACTTTTTCTCCAAAGGGTTGGCCCTGAACCAACGGGCTCAAATTCTCAGAAGGGTTTTTGACCAGCTAGCACAGGCATCCCCAAACTGCAGCCATCCAGATGTTTTGGCCTACAACTCCCATGATCCCTAGCTAACAGGACCAATGGTCGGGGAAGATGGGAATTGTAGTCCAAAACGTCTGGAGGGCCGAAGTTTGGGGATGTCTGAGCTAGCAGGAAGAACTTCTTGATGTTACAAGCTGCTTGGCAGTGGAACAAACTATCTCAGAAAGTGGTGGGCTCTCATCCATAAGAGGTTGTCCAGCAGAGGTTGGGTAGCTCCCTGGGATGGATATTGTTGCACCATAGATGATAATTGAGGGCCTAGCCAACTCTATGTGTTATAGCCAATTACGTTCTGTTTAGAGTAGACCCACAGAAATAAATGTCCTAAGTTAATCATGCCCGTTAACTTCAGTGAGTCTACTCTTAAGTAGGACTAGGATTGACTACAACCTGACTCTAGACCTTAGCAGGTTGCAAAAAATGAAACCCATTGACCCATTATAGTAGACTTTCGCAAAGAAATGCCCCAAAATGACTACCTCTCAAATAAATCATTAACCTGTTCGCCAACAGTTGCATGTATACAACCTGCTGCTCTCTGCATCAGGATTTGTGGAAACTGGGGCACAAAGCCAACAGTGGAATTGCAAAAGACTTAACAAGCTGTCTCAAGGCTACTGTTTAAAATCAACGAGCTTAAGAGGCGAAACTCAGGAGATGTGCAGTTGCTGTGAGCTCCCAAATTCCCCCTCTGCAGCTTCCACCATTTGCAAGGTGGTTTTGGTGAGGGCTGTGATGAGGTCTCTGCTGCAAGGTCTCACTCTCAGACTTTTGCTTCCTCTTTGAAACCGTCTTGCACGACAGCAGCTCTTAGGTGGCCAGCTGTCTACTTTGCATGTGCATGCACCATCATGCTGGTGTTCTTTCCCTTCCGTGGAGTTCACGGGGAGCTGTATATTGTTGTAGACTTAACTGCTTATGACCCCTGCTCTCAGTGCTGGAGCTCGTCCTTCAAAGACGCACTGGCCTTCAACCATGTCCACGGCATTTGTTGGTTGGTGCCTGTGCTAGGATTCAGCCGTTGTTAAGTTGGTGTGCTTGGGACAGAGCCAGAAGTTTCTTAATGCTGAGAGCAGATGGCGGTACCGTGACCACAGGCTGGTTCATCTGTTTCTCTGGGATTTGGGACCTTAAATCTGGAGAGGTTTCCAAATAGGTGTTTTTCTTTCAGGGGACTTGGTATGGCGTGGGGGAAACACCAGCAGCATAAACTGCCCTTTCTGCAGGGTGGGCATCCCTCTGAGTGCCCCCATAGAAGGGGTGAGGGAGAGGTGATTAGCACAAGGCTTCCCTCCCTCTCTACAGAAGTTGTTCCACAAGCAGAATGTCACCTTGCTGCTCTTTGTCGTACTGGATGTGCCACGTTGTCTTTCTGCTTGTTGTCACCCAAATAAAATGGTCCTCGCATACCCCTAAATAGGATAGCAGAAGGCCATAACTGGCATTTACCTACATCAGGAGCGGCAGGCTCCCAATGTCAATTGCCCTTTCTGGCTGAGGCTGGTGGGAGCCCAACTACAGCAGGGCTGGCTGCCCAGATGTTGTCGAACTCTGAAACAGAAGTCCTTCTGTTTCAAGTGTATTTGAAGAAGTGTGCATGCACACGAAAGCTCATACCAAAATAAAAACCAAGTTGGTCTTTAAGGTGCTACTGAAAGACTATTTAAGGCAGGAATAGCCAACGGTTTGCTCTCATGATGTTGCAGGACTGCAACTTTCATCATCCTTGACCTGTTGCTCAGGCTGGCTTAGGCCGATGGGTGTTCTAGCCCAACAACTATAGGAGGCAAGCACACAAACTACTTCTGGTTTAAGCAAGGTAACAGTGGCAGGGAGATGGTGGTATTTCTGTGCAAAATGGGAACTATGCACACACATAACATAGGCTAGCACATCAGTTGTCAGCTTGTGGTTTGGCACCCAAAACTGGGTCATGGGCTAATGAAGGGGACACAGTCTTCATTTTATCTTAAACCTCTTTTTAAGAGCAAAGAGACAAGCAAAAAGGCAGAACACCAAGAGAGAGAAGGGGGAGAGAAGGCAGGCATATATCTAGCTAATAAATAAGAAGTTTCATCCAGCTGTTGGAGGTTAAAGGGAGGCCCCAGAACTAAAAATGTTGAGGGACACAGCGAAGGAAAAAAGAAAACTTGTGTCTCTAATGAAAGCAGTTGTGGTATTTTTGAAAGGTGATGAGTAATATTAAAATAATAAAAGAAAGTCTGGTTCAATCAGCCTCCTGTTTCCAACAGTCAGTCTTGGGTGACCTTGAGCCAGCCACTAGCAGCCTAACCTACCTCAAAGGGTGGTTGTGAGGTTAAAATCAGCCGGGATCATGTAAGCTCCTAGGAGGTAGAATAAAAAATTGATAAAAGGGGGAGGGGAGCAGAACGAAATAGTGGCCAAGCAGATGTCTCAGGAATACGCAAAACAATTTATAATGAATGGTGAGGTTTCCTCTGTTTACCCACGTGGGAATCTCAAGGTTTTGCTCCCCTGTCATAGTTAAACCACTATCATTCCTGGTATGGGGCATTTTCGGGCAGTTAATTTTGTCCCTGCTTTGCAGATTGGGCTAGTCTGAACCATTAGTAGGTATGGAAGGATTGTTGCTGTGATAAAATATTATTTTACCTTCAGTTTTCACATTTTGTACATTTTTAGAGGCCAAATCAATGGAGTTGTGTTTTCATTGTTTTACGGTTTTGTTTTTAAAACTGTCTAATAAAAATGCTAAAACTTCAAAAGAAAATGCACTGCTGTATCACTTCTTTGGTCCTCAGATTAGACCCAAATGGGGCATGCAAGGCATTGCTGAATGTGAAACACTAACTTCTCGTTCTCCCTTACCTTGTGCACTCTGTAAAGTAGAAGTACGTACAATCTGTCTTTCATGTTACTAATGAATGACTGCAAGGTGCTATAAACTCGGAAGCTATCAAACTGGAGCTCACAGAAAATATTTACTTCATTTTAGGCTTTCCCTTCAGATAGTTAAGACTGTAGTGTAAGGCAGGGATTGGATTTGGCAAAGGAGGGATTAACTATAAGGTAACAATTCTGCACACTTACACCAGAACACTGCAGGATATGCATCAGAAGAGTGCAAACATGCATCAGAAGAGTGCACTAAACGAGACTTTATAGCTTGCCCCTAACCTGTTTACTGACGTCTGTTTTTCACATTGTGCTCAACATGTTTTGCATGTTCTTTGGAAGAACAGTTGTTTCCTTATACAAAAGAAAAACTAAATTCATCATCCACACATTACTAAGCCTCTTTTTGGCCCGCAAGATCACAGAAGTTAGACACTGTCATTACTAGCATCTGCAGATCTTAACACTGGGGTGCAAGGTTGCAGCAAAGCTGGTCATACTCAGAGTAGACCCATTGAAATGGCAAACAGTTTCATGAATTTCAATGGGTCTACTCTGAGAAAAAATTGGTTGGATACAAACCATGGTTCTAAGAGAAGTGCTACTGCTTTGACTTATTGCACAGTACAACTGCAGTGTGGTATAAAAAGTGTGACAAAAAGGTTTAGGTATGTAGCACAGTCCTAGAATGAAAGCAAGAATTTTTACCTCTGTAAGTATCAAGCTAATGTCTATGATAAAGACACAATATTTCAGCATGTTTTCCTGATGTATGAAGCATCTCCAATATGGCAACTTAGATTGCAGTCAGTGGTGAAACTTACAGATGTACATCCTTAAACATTCATAATTTTAAGGGCCATTTCTGTCATTTGCACTTCAGGATTTTCCTACAACACAGACAAGATGCACACAGAGCAAAAACAACTACTGCCTCAAGTCTACAGCCACAGTGTTTGGCCTCACAGAGGGGAAGTGGGAAAAGGGAATAGGAAATGCAGGCAAGTTCTGTATTTGGGGGCTGCTCCTTGTGGTACTTATTTTCAAACACAGGAACATGCTGGGGAAAAAGATGTGCATTTTTTGCAAGTTGACAATTGCTGGATGAATTGCTGATTTCTGTCACAGTGCACAGAATGACAGATGTCAGGTAACATTGGTGCCTCGCTTAACGAATGCCCTGCTTAACGAAATTTCCGCTTAACGAAAGGTTTTTTTCTAGCGGAGGTTGCCTCGCTAGACGAATTCGTTTTACGAAAAATTTGTCTAGCGAATCGCGGTTTCCCATAGGAATGCATTGAAATTCAATTAATGCGTTCCTATGGGCAAAAAAAAAAATTCAAAAAAATTCAATGCATTCCTATGGGATTCGCTAGACGAATTTTTCGTTATAAGAAAAGACCCGTGGAACGAATTAAATTCGTCTAGTGAGGCACCACTGTATTTGATTAAGCAGTAAGCTATAATCACTTGTGGCCGTTCTCTAATTACACGAGAAAAGCATCTTCACTGCTTTTTTCCAACCTTGCTTGGGTTCTTATATTGGGGACACTCAGACTTCCAAGGTTCTCCTTACAGAGGCCAATAAATGCACCAAAGTCAAATATTTATTGGGAGAAAAATTAAATAACTTTTAAAATAGATATATTTTACAAAGTGCATAAACTTCAACAACTGTTTGGGAATTGATTGACCAAGGCTGGACTCTTCCTATAACTGCTGCTAGAGAGTCTAATCCAGAACTTGGTTGTGACAAACAGCATCACTCGGGGTTCATCCAGACTTCCTCTTTTGTGTTGTATTTCTAGGCAGAGGTCCATGCTTTAAAGCTCCAAAGTGTGCGCTCTCTCTTGCCCCAGCACTTTCCCTATGAAAACCTGCTCTTTACCACTGAAAACAATTCTGCAGAAAACCTGAACTGCTGTTTGTGGGTTTTCCTGGGGAAAGCAGCGGTGGGGGTGAGCGGGGTGGGGGGAGGGCTTGGGAGCTTGGACCTGTGTCTAGGAAGCACAGCGCAAAAGGTGAAGCGTGGATGAGATTATGAACAATGCAGAAACGAATAGTGCAAATACATAGGATGAATAACCAAACTGAATACTGACAAGAGTTTTGATACACAGTACAGAGAGAAAATAGCATGGCACATTGTTTGCTGCTGCCTTCGTAGAAGAGGCTCTTTAAAAACATGAGCAAATCCTCTGAGACCATGCTGAGACACAGGTGAAGTGAGCCCTGCTGAATCTGGATTCATGGTGAATCACATGACTGTTATTTCAGGTTACAGTTCCACATTCCCCCCCCCCCCCCAGCAGCAAGTAAGTCCCTCTTGCCCTCTAGTGTGGACCACCCACCCCCAGCAGTGCCAAGCACTCACTTGCATTCAGCTTAGAGAAACAGCACTGTTTCTTTCCTTACTCAACCTTCAAGGGCAAGTGAAGCAGAAATCGCCTTTCTCCTTGCTTACTACAGGGCTTGAAGAATTGGTAGCAAGGAGAAAATCGGAGGTGAGTAAATATATTAGTGGCCTCCTGTATTCAATATACAGCTCAGCATATCAACTTGGTGAGCAGCTGGCCAACCACCTTCCTGTTGGCCAGCTGCTCACCAATGATCTCCTGTGTAAAAAGTGCAGGTGCAGAGGTACTGCTACCCAGTGTTTTAAAACACAATCTACTAAATGGGCACAGGCCTAGTTTTAATTCACCACCAGGATCTCTTGGTCAGTAGGTATAGGCTTAAAGGGTTGGGAAACATGATTCCCCTTGACCCAGACTTATCCCACCCACCCGCCAACAAATGAGATCAGAATTAGCTGTTAAGTGAGTGGGTTTTCAGTCACAGACACCATCTTTGGCGGTGCATAATCCTTTCCAAACACTCGTAGTAGGGCATCCTATTCTTACTGAACCTAGCTCAGGGGAAGACCCTCCCAACAGCCCAGGCTCTCTTCCTTATTGCATACCTGCTGGATCATTGCAGCTCTTAACACAGCATGGACAGCAAAGATACAGATGAAATGGAGCTTCTCCAGTATGCTAAAGCCACGTGGATAAGAACTACACTAAGCAGACAATAGAGACAATTTCAGAATCTGAGGAGTCACCTGTGCCAGATACAGATTTACAGGGTTTTTCCAAGCACCTGTCTAGTTTATTCCTAAGTGAGTGCCTATGTGCTTTTCCTGTTGTAGCAAGGTTGGTACGGGATGATACATGGGAATTACCAGCACAATAGCGCTTGCTACAGTAGGGACAGGAACTGGCCTTTTTGCTTTGGTCTGTAGCTCCACCTGTTGGGCAAAGCAGCAGCATTAAGGTTTGAAGGAACAAAAATCTACTACTCAAAACAAAAACGTCTGGTGCTGGGTGTCCAGTGCAGCCACAAAACAAGCGTTTCCGTATGCCCACATTCCTCACAGCTTTACTCAGCAAAGTGTGGCATCTCCCCAGTTTGGTATCAACGTCCTGTATCGTGGCTTTCCAACTGAAGAGGAGGTGTGAAGTTCTAGCACCGATTCCTGGCCCCGCCTAGTGCACCACTAGACCTGATGCCGGTGATATTGCAACTTGACACACGCTAGCCTCTAGCCAGAGGACACAGCCCAGAGAGTCAAAGTGCTTGCTGCACTTCCCATGGAATAAGACTTGGGTGGTGAGTCCTCCAGAGCTCCAGGCAGTGGGATTGAAGCATGCTGGGCACAGCAGCAACAGAGGAGACAAGAGGAAGGTGGACAGGAGCCTTGATGAGTTTTCAGTATGGAGCAAATCTAAGGAAGCAACAGGGAAAGATTAGCTAGGCCAGTGCTGGATGGATGGGTGGATGTAGAAATCAAAGAGGGATGGGAACTACGTTATGGCTATTTCAAAACTGCAAACACTGGGTAAAAAAACATTTATGTGTCAACATAGTGACAATTAGGAAAAGGATAGTACTGAATGCATCATGTAGCTCTACTACAACTACCAGGCTTTTAGAGGACATCTGGAGGCAGCCCTGTTTAGGGAAGCTTTTAATGTTTAATAAATTATTGTATTTTAAAACTTCTGTTGGAAGCCGCCCAGAGTGGCTGGGGAAACCCAGCCAGATAGGCAGGGCATAAATAATAAATTATTATTATTTATTATTATAATTATTTTATTATTATTATTATTAATCTCTGAAAAATATAGTCGCATTCAACAGTGTAACTTAGACTCCAAAAATAATTGAAAGACAAAAGATAATGAATTGTTTTAGTGACTTTTGGCTAAAATATTAAATTTGCATTGTTTAAACAAAGTATATTCATTTGGGAGAAGGTTATGTGGCAGTTGTCTACGCTTCTTTTACAAACAGTATAAACAATCAGAAAAACAGGAAATAGGCCTGGAGAAAGGAGAGTGCCTCTTTCTGCCCTGTACTATCAATGGAAAAAGAGATTTCACTCAATCCTGTTACAGTGGTGCCTCGCAAGACGAATTTAATTCGTTCTGCGAGTCAATTCGTTTTGCGAAAAATTCGTCTTGCGGATCGTGGTTTCCCATAGGAATGCATTGAAATTTCTTTTTTTTTTGCCCATAGGAACGCATTACTGTAATTAAATTCCAATGCATTCCTATGGGAAACCGTGATTCGCAAGACAAATTTTTCACAAAACGAATTCATCTTGCGAGTCACCATCAGATTGCAAGAAGCTTTCGTCATGCGAAAAATTCGTCTTGCAGGGCATTCGTCTTGCGAGGTACCTCTGTATATTCTGAGAACAACACAGACAGCCACTGCTATTCCTACCATGTTTCTTGGATGGTAATGGGTGCATCCCGCTAAAACAAAAAACTACCGGTACATAGACATGCCCCTGCACCAGCTAAACATCAGTATGATGAAAATAAAAGTTTGCTGGAATCAGAAAGATTTTGATTCACTGTAATGAATTAACCATTACTTCACTGTATTGTTTAGGATTGTGGAATTAAAGCTGTACTCTTCCTTCACGGCCATTTGACTCTGAGCCACTTTAGCTGTGGACAAACAAGAATGCTGAAGGTAGTATGAGAAATACATATTAATTTGTGGCTTACACATTCATTTCTTGAGTCCTAGGGTCATGCTTGTCCAAACTGGCTTGGTAGGTTTTTGAAGCACTACCAACAACCCACAAAATCTGCAAACAGCATTCATTGTGAGTTGAATGCACACACCACAGCCAAAATAGTTTTTGCACTTTTCGCAACTGGGTGATGAGTAGAAAGACAGGGCAACTTACATTTGGTGCAGCTGATTAGTCTGGCTTTATGGAAGGGGCTGGTCCATGCCGATGCCCATTGTTTGGTAAATCTCTTTCAGCAGCAACAGCACTGTATCCTCTGACTCCCTGGAAGTTAAATGTTTATACAATGAATTACTTACTAGAACTACATATAGAGCAAGCGTGCCAAAGTGGCAGATTTATTTAGGCACCAGGAAAAAGGACAATCTTAACACTAATAACAATAATAATAAATTTTTATACCCCGCCCTACCCAGTCAAAACCGGGCTCAGGGTGGCTGACACCAGTAAAATTACAATAAGACATAAAAGAAAGAAAAACAATTAATTTAAATACGGGTTAAAATACAGTTTAAATTTTAAAATGCAGCCTCATTTTAAAGTAGCCCAAATCAAAACCACACACACACACACACACACACACACACACACACACACACACACACAATCATCTCATCCTACAGCTATAGCTACAATTGTTGAAGACACAACTTTGAATGAATGAAGTGTCCAGGACAAGAATAAGGATGTTTGGATTACTATTGTCAGTTTCCTATGTCCTCCCACAAATTTTCACTCCTGAAAGTGGTTGAAAGTTATGAGAATGTCCCACCCCACCTTCATTCCTTGGCTGAAAGTGGTGGAAGACCCTTGTCTGGGGCCTACTGGAAAGTCTTCAGAGAGCCTTGTTCTGCCTATTGATAGATCTTGCCCCAATAAGGGAGAACATATATATCGCTCTGAGCTTCTTGGAAGATGAGGGAAATTGCTAATTAATTTAAAGACACATTAAAAAAATGTTTACCAGTAGCAGAGATGGCCTTGCAGTGCAAACAGGTACTCATTAAAGCTTTCAATTGGCTTCTCTTGAAGCACATAGTCAATGCGGTGACCCCCATTGAGCATACCCACGTTAACTGGGGCAGGCTCTTCTTTCACTGGTGTGGTTGGTTCCTCAGGTTTCCTATCTGAATTGTTTAAGAAAGAAAGACAGCATTAATATACAGTACACAGCTAAAACTGGTTACCAGGCTGGGTTGGTGAAGGCATGACTGTCCAAGCAAAGGGTCTGCTGGTTTATCTTTAAGGTTTCCAGACTCAAAAGAGAGCAGGGCAATTAAAGGCACAGAAGTCCTGTCCTCTATTGAGTCTGGCAACCCTACTTGCAAGTCATGTTTGCTGCCTAAGGAGGACTAGATGCAGATGTCTTTGCAAGCATCACCATAGGCAACTGAAAACAAGGGGTGACCGCTGCCAAAGCAAAACAAATTAATTTGACATTTTGGCAAAAGAGTTACACCAGTCCATGTGCAGGCCCAGAGATTACAGAGCACAAATTCAAAGGGCACTTGGGGTTTATTTACCCAGTGGAGCAAAGGTTGTCAGTATCTGGCCAAAGGATATCTAAATTAATTGATAAAATTATTGAAAACTCTCACATGGTTGAGAGTCCAAGGAGTAAGAGACCACCTTCTTGCAGAGAGCTGAGAAATTTTGGGTCAGGTTAGTGCTTGAATGGATGACACCCAGGAACCTCATTTATGCTGTCTTTAATGTGCTGTATGTAGGGCTGTCCTTAAAAACTGTTGAGAAGCTGCAGCTGGTACACAAGGCTGCTGCCAGTTTGGACTGACTCAGCCAGCTAGAAGCATATAACACGGATTGTGAATAGTCTGCGCTGACTGCCTATATGCTACCAAGCCCAATACAAGGTTTTAGTGCTGATGTATGGAACCCTGAATGACGCTGAACCTAGTTATCTGAAGGAGCATCTCTCCCTGCCCTGCCAAGGAATTAAAATCTGTTGGGGATGCTCTAGTCGTCGTCATTATCATCATCATCATCGTTTATTATTTATACCCCACCCATCTGGCTGGGTTTCCCCAGCCACTCTGGGTGGCTTCCAACAAAATATTAAATTACAATAGTCTGTCCTACATTAAAAGCTTCCCTTAACAGGGCTGCCTTCAGATGTCTTCTAAAAAAATGAAAGTTGTTTTTGACATCTGGTGGGAGGGCGTTCTACAGGGCGGGTGCCACTACCAAGAAGGCCCTCTGCCTGGTTCCCTATCATCTCTCTGTGAAGCCTGTAGTCTGCAGCTGTTTGGCTCAAGACAAGGCCTTCTCAGAGGTGGAAGCCCAGTTGTGGAACATCCTTCCCCTTCATATACAACTGGTGGTGACGCTGCTTAGCTTCCAGTGTTAATTAAAGACCCACCACTAGCCGGCGGGGGCGGAGTCGGACATGATTGAGGTTACTTATTTTAACACTGAATAGGAGCAGGTTAAGTGAGTTCATGAACTGCTTTTCATTCTATTTTATGTTGTTCACTTTTATGTCACATACTTTTTATTGAATGCTGATGTATGCATTTGTTTTTACTGTATATCTGGGCAGGGCAGTACAGGGAGGAAGATATTTCTTTTAGCCAGCTTGAGATCACTTGACAATGAAGGACAGAATAGAACTTGCATAAATGCATCAATGGAAGCATCTTGCAAGGACTTGTGCAGAGCAACAGGCAAAACTTTCCCTTGGCTGCAACAGGAATAATGGGCGGATTCTGCTGGATTCTGCACCTTGTTCTCCCGTTCACAAACTACAATTAATCCCCTGCTCACCAGTCTGTTTCTCTGAACTGGCTTCAGCTTCCAATACTTGTTCAGTATCTCCAGTGGCTCCTGCCTCTACAGCTGGAAGTGGAGTCCTGGTGAATGACTGCCAGGCTGTTCTCAAGGAGCCCAGTAAATTGTTTTTGAGGTCCATGCTCATTCGCGTGAGGCCTTCCTTCAGTTCTGAAAAGGAGAAGGTAAAAACAGCCTTACAATTAAAAAAAAACCAGCCTGTTCTGAAAGCCTGAAATTAAAAATATGTCATCAACAGGCCAGGATGCATCTTTCTTACCTGTGGACCCCTTATGGCTTATCCTCGTGGCTTTAGCACCAGTCAATTCCTAACACCCTCTTTTTTCCTTCCCTCATCTCTTCAATCCTATCCTTGATTCTCACAATTCCACCATCTGCCTCTCACTCCTTCCTCCCTGCCCCACTGGAACGTTCCTCAACTTTTCTTCAATTCTCTTGTTTCCCTGGATTATTTCTCACAAATTGTTTTATTTCCAGAAGATGGATGGCTGGAATGATTCATCTTCGTACACAAGTGAAAATGTTATTTCAAGAATCATTTGTATCGCTTGTTGAGGTTGCCAGAGGACTGTGGCTAACATTCTGAGAAAGTAGAAACACGTGAAGAGCAACTTTGGGAGGCAAAATGTGATATGGGAACTTGGCATCTAACTCTTGTTTTGTCCCTGGTAGCATGTACTGAGTCATAATTATTAGTGTGAATTGTAGCATATGTAGATAAATTGCAGAAAGAGCATTTTCAGTTTTGGTGCCTAACTGCATAAGCTCAGTTACAAAATTATCTTCTAAGTTATCCAAAGCTTTGAATGTTTTAAGCGTCAAAATGGTAATTGGTGTTTAGTTTTGTTCAATTTCCTATAGGAAAGAACATTAAAAATTCTTCTAATTAGGTCTAAAATTTATTATTTTGTTACAAATCCCACTTGATCTGAGTTAATATAATTATAAGTAATTTATCAAGTCTACTAGACAATAAAGCTATACATATTTTTAGTCCCAACTCTTGAATGTCTCCAGGTATATAATATTTGATCAATTTCCACATTCCACAAAATAACCTCCAATAATTCCAGAAATAATTAATTTAACTGAGCTATTTAGATATTGTTATTTTTTTTAAAAAAAAAATTCCCTGTATGGACTGGAGATTTGTTATTTAATCAGGTTGCTTTTAATCATGAAGGGCTAGCACACAACTTTCTAAATGAAACCTGGGTCTCTCTGGATTCTTCTCAGAATCAGAATAGGTGTTATGATTGCCCAAAGGGAGCAGAAGACAATCTGTATGTCTTGTGTTCAATCACTAGCCAGAAATATAAGGAGGCTTTTTTGGAGAGATTCAAAGGGCGATGAAAGCAGTAGGAAGATTCCCTGTTTTACCTAAGTGCATTCTCTTCCTCCCCTTGTGGTGAGGGAGCAGCATAGGATCAAACTCCACATCAGGGACAATCATGGGCTCAATTCTGTATGCTACTGGATCAAACTGCAGAAGAAAGCAAGCAGGGACACTTCATTCTAATTTATATATAACATCTCCTTTCCAACCTTTTGGTCCCAAATGACCACTAAGTGGCTTATAATCAATTCTATAAACAATATAATGATTAAATTCAAAACAATTCTTAAAATATACTAGCAAAACCAGTGTAACTATATATCTATATATCACATTGCATTTAAAAAGATTTTTTTTCCTTACATTTACTTCCCACCTTTCTTTTGTCATGGCACCTAAAAGCTTATAGAAAGCCCCTCTACTCCTAGACTGCTCCTGGCCAACAATGTACTGGAAAAACTGCAGAGCTGCCCTCGCATTCATGAAATTCTGAATTGTAGCTGACAAGGCAGCTTCAGCATGTCCCCCATACAACAAACTGTTGGATAGCAGAGTAAGTACACCAAGAGAATGCCAGTTCTGTCCCTCTGGCACAGCATCAGTATCTGGTCTGCAAGAGGACTGGTCTCCTAGCCAAGAAGATGGGATTTCTAGTGATGCAACCCTGCCCAACCTTTGCTGGTGCTGCACTGAGTACCTGGAAGGATGAAGGAATCCTAAATTCACTTACTGTATCATGATACTTAAAATAATGAAATAAAATGAACTTCAGGCAAAATTGTCCAAAATGGTCACACTTTATGTTATTTTCAATGAATGAACACTTGGTATTTAACTGGCCACAGAACTGGTAAGTATCTGTTAGTGGTTTTGTTTTCTTCTGTTTTCATTTAATAATATAGATATACTAATTAATGCCAAGTACCAGCATCTTTCCCAATTACAATCCACTTAAATTGGGGTGGAAACATGTGGCCTTCCAGATGTTGTTGGACTCCAAACTGCATCAGCCCCAGTTGCATGGCCAATGATCAGGGATGATGAAAGGAGCAACCGGATTCCTGCCTTTAATGGAAGCTTTGTGGATCCCATGACAGCAGTGCATTCCACATTTAAGTTTACATTCCACATTATGCAGTAAAGCCACTGCAGGGTATCTAAATATCTTGAGTTGGAATCAGACCAAGTTAATTGCACTTTAAGCCCCATTGGAATTAAGGAGACCTAATTTAGTCATTATGAATCTTATAGAGATTCCACAAAAATAGATGTGTGAATAACGTTGACTGCACCCAGTAATTTGACCCTTCGTAGGGGGTGGGAGAACAACGCATTGCTGCTCATACATACAGGATGGAATACATTGAAGAAGCCTTTGCAGGTAGGCAGGCTGTAGTTCGGATCGATCCTTTTCACCCCTCGCACAGTGAGAAACATCCCAATAGGGGAGCCAAAGGCAAAGAAGATCTCTGGTTTGTAGATTAGCTGAGGATAGTTTGCAGAGACCTAATGGAGTTTAAATACAACATATTGTTTCATGCGGGCAAATTTATGAGAGTATATTACTTGAAATTAAGCACATAGCAATTGTGAAACAAGCGATCCTTCCCTGCACATGACACACAGCTGACCTGTGGAACTCACTGCTGCAGGACATTATGATTTTTATTTTACTCTCCTTCCAAGGACCTCCGAGCAGCTTCTCAGGCAATCTCTTCTCCAAGCTTAAACAATTTAAGCTTCAGATATTAACTGGCTCAGGAAGCTTCATATTATCTGGGATAGGCAAATATTTGTTAGACTGAACACCTGAGTTATCATTTGGGATGTTTAAAGACTCAGAAGCATAAAACTTATTAAATCACCAGAATTGAAAACCTCAAACCAAGATACTGAAGGAGAATATAAGACTTCTACTGCAAAAAGCCCATGGAGTCCAGCATCCTGTTCTCACAGTAGCAAACTAGATGCCTATGGGAAGCTTGCAAGCAGGACCTGAGTCCCACAATACTCTCCGCACGATTCTCAGCACATGGTATCTAGAGGCATACAGCCTCCAACAAGGGAGGTGGAATATAGCCATCCATGAATGTGTCTAAAAAGGTAAGGTTAAAGGGACCAACCAAATTTTAAAACCAACCAAATTGGTGGTCCTCACTACCTCTTGTGGGAGCAAATTCCATAGTTTAACTATGTAAAGAAATATCGTATTTTGCTGTGTATAAGACAATATTTTATCTTTAGAAACAATTGTGAAAAATTGTGGGTTGTCTTATACACGGATAGCAGAGAGGGGATGGGCGACTGGTGGCAGCAGCCAGCCGGAGATTTGCAGTGGCGATTGGGCGTGTGATTGGATGCTGTGGCAAGACCTGCTGGCAATTGTTGCGGTCTGTTCTGAATCTCCCAACATTCAGTGTCATTGGATGTCTCCAAGTTCTAGTACTGTATATATTGAGGGAGACAAACTCATCCTAACTCCTTTTTGTTTTAAACACCCTCAACCATTTGGTACCACCAGCAAACCAGGCTACCTCATGGCTCTGCCCTAACTCTAGATCACTTATGAGCAAGTTAACAAGCACAGCTCCTGTCAGTCCTCTCTGACACTCTGTCACTCTGACAGAGAGGATACATGAGAGAGACAACATCGATTTCAAAAAGGAGTGCGAACCATTTATAAACTATAAAAAGACAGTATAAAGATTTGGACTCATTGGCCGGTTTTGACTAAACTTTCACAATTATATAAGAGGTAAAACCAGCAGGGTATAGCATTTGTTTAATAAATCAATACGGAAGTATGGGGGAAGCCAAAGAGGGGGTAGGGGAGAAATATGGATATATAAATTGTTCAATTAAGATTTGTGGAAAATTTGTTGTTACAATTTGAAAATTTAATAAAAATTATTTTAAAAAACCCAAAAAACAAGCACAGCTCGTAATACCAATCCTTGGAAGATTCCCTTTCTACATACCGCCTTTTACACAGAACCCACCATATACCTGTGACTGTGATTTAACAGCTTTTATTTCTAAATTTTAAACTGTGGTAATACACCTAGGAACCGGCTAATGAAGGGTTTAATCACCACCAACCCTCCGTTGGGAGAATTATCCATTTATTTTTACCCTTTGCCTGTTTCTGAACCTGTTTCCTAATCCATAAGAGGCCCGCTCCTTTTATTCCATGACTGCTAAGCTTACTCAGGGTTCTTTCATAAGGTACTTTGAAATAAGCTTTTTTGAAAGACTAAGCACACAATGTCAACATGCTTGTTGACGTAATATAGGAGAATAATATAAGTTTTCCCAACCTAGCTGTGAGACTGGGCCAGGTAAATCCAAAACAAATTTGGCCTGGACTTGTGGAACTTAAGTAATACTTTCTTAAAACAGTTCAAGAGTCACTCAAAGCCCAACAGGTCATCTGTTCATTTATTAGGCTCTTAAATTGAGGCTGGCACAGAGTTGTGTGGGAGGTGGGGGTTACCTGCCCTGTCACAACATCCAGACGCCGGCAACTTGTCTCTGCATTTGTAGGCTTTACAGGTACCTCCTGCTTCGTATTTCCACCTTCCCCAGCAGCTGCAGGTGTCTGCCCTTTAGAATTCTGCAACAAAAATCAGAACACCATCTCTTGTACCATTCCTTTCAAGCTTACTGCTGGCACAACTGCCCTATCCACTAGGCTACTGTAAGAGCAGAAGGCTCGCTTTGCAAAAAGCTTTCCGTGTCGCACAATAATTACCATTTAGCATTTATACACTATAAACAATATGCATTTGCCAATGTCACTGGTTGCTCAAGTAATTGCATTATTTACTTTTTGCCCATGACATTCAAAGGCTTGGGTCAGTTTCCACACAAACATGCACTTAAGATCAATCTCTAATTTAAAAATACAATAGTAACAAATGCAAATGCCTCTACCTTAGTTCTACCAATTTTTATGCTATTTCCCAATATGAATATCTCATCTGGAAAAGCTACTGGAGGTAGAGACATTTTTAAAGGAAAACATAGCAGACAGGGAAATATTAAGCACATCTATCTTACCACTCACTCCAAAGTTCGGCCTCCTAACCGCTTTTCATTTGAGAAATCAAAAAGGGGAGGGGACACTGGGACTTTCTTGCATGCTTGTGTGTATAACATGTAGTCTGTCCCAAGGTATATCAGATAGGAGCACACACATGAAAAAAAACTGTCTCCCTTCCAAAGAGGTAGTCCAAAACAGAAATAAAACCAGCAAAACATATGGTAGCCCCCTCCACATCCTAAAGTATGTATGCATAAGGTATCAGAAATTTATCAATTTCCACTTCCTCTCCAATAAAGAAATAAAGAAAAAAAACACAGAGATAGATTCAGGTGGGTGGGGTAGAAAAACCCCACCCCACCCTCCCACTATATATAAGGGCAGGCATCCCCAAACTGCGGCCCTCCAGATGTTTTGGCCTACAACTCCCATAATCCATAGCTAACAGGACCAGTGGTCAGGGATGATGTAAATTGTAGTCCAAAACATCTGGAGGGCCTAAGTTTGGGGATGCCTGTACAGTATAAGGGTCTGGTGACTTCTGTTTCAGTGTGAATCGGGAAGGGCAGGGTATCTGAAGAAGTGTGCATGCACACGAAAGCTTATACCAAGAACAAAATTAGTTGGTCTCTAAGGTGCTACTGGACAGTCTATTTATTTATTTATTTATTTCAACACATATGGTAGAGATGTAGTGCAAAAATAGTGTGGATGTGTGCAAAATTAAACACACACATATTTATGAAGAAAGAGGACAGAATGGCAGGGTGGAGGAAACCGAGTGAAAGAGGAATAGAACTGGATAGAGCTGGTCTGCCCAATCCTGCCCCAGAGATTATGAAATGTCCTTGCAATGGAGCTGCCTGCCTGGTAACGAACGAGAGTAGAATTGACAGACAGAAGGGGGAGAGAGAAGGTACGATTGCCAAAAGTGGTGGTGGGGAGAGAGCAAAGGGCTGGATGTTCCATTTGGTTCAAGTCAATAAATATTGCCAATATCCACAAAAGGAGATTCAAAGCATTCTGCATTTTTCCAATCCCTAATGCTGAAGGTATGGATTTAAATCACTTGAACAATTACCCCAAGCGTACCTGGTTGTTGCTTTTGTTCCTTAAATAATGCAGAATTTTCATTCTGGGTCCCAGGGGAATTCCCATGTCTTTAAGTTCCTTTTCTGTGCACAAGGCCTGTTACAATAAGAATCACACACAAATATACGAGCTGTGGTTCTACAATAGATAGCGACTTAAATGAAAAGAGGCTTGGACTTTAGTAACTTGTGTTTCAGTGCTGTCCTTTGAGAAACAGAGGGTTGAATATGGTCAAGGTCACCCTTATAAATAAATAAATAAATAAAGCAATACTGGTAAAAGCAGCCTCAGAAACTCTTCATGCAAATATTCTTCCACCACTAACCATCTATAAGACTTGTGCAGCAACTTAGGTCTGTCTTGGTAACACTGTTGTCAAGTAGTTGTTCCCTTCACAGATTGTGCAAGTTCTAGTGGCTCAGCCCACTCCGTAGCTTCAGAGGACTTTCAGTGGGACCTGCTGTCCAGTTGTCAAAAGGCAACACCAGAGAAGATCAAGAATGAGGGCAGGAAATGCTTCCTGAATAATCCTGGCACCATCTGGGCACAGGGTTAGTTTTGCTGCTGATGCCACACTTGAATGCAGTTGTCTTGTGACCACTCCTTGCAAGCCGCTTTCACAAGAGATCCGAGCAAAGACCTGAATGGATTTGTTCCCTCCCCATGCCCCCGCAAACTACCGTTATTGATCTTCATGAAGGAGCCTAGAAGCTGAAGAAATAGACATACAGGAGCAAAGCAAGTAATGCAAAAGTTCTATATTTACCAGTGCTTGTCTGTCCACATTTTCCTTCTCGAATACAGAGCAATATTCAGAAAGCTCAAGCTCTGTCAAAATGTCTGTCACAGATCCAATGCCTTCTTGGCCGGTTGCTGATACTTGTGACTCCTGTTAAAATAGATACCACTTCTGTACAGCTTTTTACTTGCATTGATAAAGCACTTAAGACAGGATCGTTACCGATATATAGCTACTGGACTATACTGCTAGAGTACTGATTGTATCAGAGTGTGTACATTTATTTTATTATTGTTATAAATGTTATCTTTTATTATTTGTTTATTTATTTCTTAGATTTATATACTCCCTTCAACGTAAGATCTCAGGGGTGTTCACAGAATAAAATACAGGATAAAACAAGTAAATAATCAAAAACAAAACAGTAACACCCCCCCCTCTTCCCACAGACACATTTAAAAGGCTGTATAATATCAATCTGCCAAAGGCTTGGTTAAAGAGGAATGTTTTCACCTGGCACCTAAATATATATAATGAAGGCACCAGTTGAACCTCCTTGGGGAGAGCATTCCACAAATGGGGAACCACTACAGAGAGGGCCCATTCTCGTGTTGCCACCCTCTGGACCTCAGGTGGAGGAAGAACATGAAGAAGGGCCTCAGGCGATGAATGCAGAGTTTGGGGTGGTTTAGGGGGGAGAGGTGTTCCTTGAGGCATTGCGGTCCTGAGCCGTTTAAAGCTTTATAGGTCAAAACTAGCACTTTATGGCACAACCCAGCCATGTAAAGCACTTTTAGCATCTAGTATTATCAAAGGGTGGTTTTAAGCATTTGCTTAACTTACCTGCAGTGAAAGAGCAAACACATACATAAGCCTCCTTTATTAAAATCAACAAAATCTTAAAAGTCCTTAGCTTTGGCTATACCAAGGATTTGGAACCTGTGACCCTCCAGATGTTGTTGGACTTCAACTCATTGCCCCATTCAATGCTGATGAGAGTTCTAGTTCAAAACATCTGGAGGGCACCAGGCTTGCCATCTTAGGCCAGACTGTGCAGACATTTTCCCGTTTTCTGAGAAACATGCAAAATAGGAAAACAGCCAGCCCTGACACAGGAGCCTAGGGAAACTTTTTGTGGAGTCACCTAGCTTTGAATAAGTACAGAGCCCTGAGCTTTGAAAAAGCTAATTTGCACAAAAGCAACAAAGATTCCCCAAAACACAGGGAACTTACAAGCCCAGGTTTAAACTCAGAAAGTTGGTGAAACATGCTAACGCATACCTCATTTTTATCTTCCTCTCCATCAGATGTACATTTTTGATTCGTGAGAAGATCAAACAATATAAGTGATCCTAAGAAAAGATTACAGTCAGTGTCTTGGTGGAAAGGTCATGAATATAACATCTAGGGCACCACAAATGTCTCTTCTTCCCTTTCTAGGATGGAGCTAGTTATTGTGTGTAAGCTTATTGAGGCTGAGATTAGGAAGAGGGAGACTGACAGGGAAAACTGCATTTGTATACCTTTTCACCATGGGAACTCCTATCCCAAGCTGCCTTTTCTTACCCAGATGAAAATATGTGGCAGTGCTCTCTTTTTCTCTTTCCCCTTTCAATTGCAACCTCAGCAGCTGTAGTTTGTTTCATTAAATGAATATATATGCACCTTGAGTACAAAAAGAATAAAAGGGGAGCTACGCTTATTAAAAATTGAGAGAGAGGTACAAGGCTTCAAAAAAGGAGAACAAATTAAGCTTATTGCAGCTTTATTCAGCGTTCCTATTAGCCTCTGGGGACACAGGTGGCACTGTGGGTTAAACCACACAGCCTAGGGCTTGCTGATCAGAAGGTTGTCGGTTCGAATCCCTGCAATGGGGTACGCTCCCGTTGCTCGGTTCCAGCTCCTGCCAACCTAGCATTTCGAAAGCACATCAAAGTGCAAGTAGATAAATAGGTACCGCTCCAAGCAGGAAGGTATAAACAGTGTTTCCATGCGCTGCCCTGGTTAGCCAGAAGCGGCTTTCTCATGCTGGCCACATGACCTGTAAGCTGTACGCCGGCTCCCTCGGCCAATAACACGAGATTAGCGCCACAACCCCAGAGTCGATCACGACTGGACCTAATGGTCAGGGGTCCCTTTACCTTTATTAGCCTCTAAATTCCTGGAGGCAATATGTTGGACAGATGTTATTAAGTAGGAGGAGCCCCTGCCCTCTTTGGGCACTAAATCTTGTGTTTGCTGGGACTGATGTACTGATGTAAGTAACACAGGGCAGGTGGGCTACTCCTCTGTAGCCCTTGAGGATCTGCCAAGCCAAAAAACAGCAACAAGAGGGCTGAGAAGAGAAAATTATGAGAGCATTGTACTCCCAGCACCTCCAACAGTCTCCTCAACTGAGACTTCTGAAAACTAGGATATACTGGTACTGTTTCTCCCATCATGCTCCAAATGTAAATTGTCTTACACCAAGCATGGTAGCCATTACTTAAAATGGCAACAACACTATGGCATGTCATGTTTGGCCTGCAGCGGATGCATTTTATATTTAAAAAGAAGCCTATTAAAATAATCATGGAACTAAACATCACATGCAGCTCTGCTCTTAATCATATTTTTTTTAAAAGTTTAAACTTTAGATTATAAAATGATAAGGGTTTTTAAACATTTGAAATAAAAACCAGAGGAAGCAGAACTCTGATTTCTGCACTAACAAACCCTCTCAATCCCATGAACTCATGGGGGGAAATGCATTTAAAATTTGTTGTTGTTGTTGTTGTTGTTGTTGTTGTTGTTGTTGTGGGAAAGTGGAAGAGCGAAGAGGTTGGATATTGCAATGAAAGATATTAAACAGAAATATATTCACATTTTATTTATTTCCATGTATAGAATGTGGGAGTTCTGGTTGCAGATTTTTGAGACAGATTTTGAATGTAATTCAGCCTTCCCAAACCTGTACGCAGCCAGCAGCTGATAAATCTGATATGTAGTCACAATAGCCACAAAATGAGTTATTGACTTGTGAATAGTTACAGATAGGTAGCCGTGTTGGTCTGACGTAGTCAAAACAAAATAAAAAAATCCTTCCAGTAGCACCTTAGAGACCAACTAAGTTTGTCATAGGTATGAGCTTTTGTGACAAACTTAGTTGGTCTCTAAGGTGCTACTGGAAGGATTTTTTTATTTTGTTTTGACTTCTGAAGGGCTGCTTTGATTGGCAACTTATCTTTAAAAGGGAGTGAAACCTTACACTATGAAACTATAAGACTGAAAAAAATGGAATAACAGGTTACAAGGATACAAAGCCTATTGTATTCCAAGACACAAATGTCTCCATTCAATTAAGATGCTAGAAAAGGAAATGGGAAAAGGGAATTTTGACCATATACCTTTATGTTGTTCAGGGACAGGTGACCTGGTCAGGTCCCACAGAAAGAACACCTTTGTGAGGAAGGATGCGATAATAATAGAATAAATAAATAAACATGTTTGCATGCATCAAAATAAGAGAAAGGTTTATACCTAAGCTGTGACCTGCTATTGAGACTCCCCCTTTAAAGTCAGGGTTCCTCTCCAAGAAGAGCAGGTAGATACGGTTCATTTCTGAAGCAACTGTGTCCACAATGGTCTGGCAGTAGGTGGAGCTATTATAGAAGAAAACATCTAGGATGGTGTCATTGATGAAATGACGCAGGCGATTGATGCTTGGCAAGGTGATTCTCTCCAAGTCTCTGAAAACAAAACAGAGAAGGGCATGTAGACTCCCAGATGCTGTTGGACTCCACTGAAGCTACACAGATACCTGATCTTAGAAACCAGATAAAAATAAAGTTTGAAAATGACAAGTACAAATCCAAATGCTGCACTCTGTACTCCATTGACTACACTTGTTCACTCATAAGAAAGCCCCATTGAATTCAGTGGATTGCCAGGTAACTACACACAAGAATGGGCTATAACTAATCCGACATTAAAATGCTCAGCAAACACAATGTCAATGAAAGTAAGATGGAAAGGATCTTTGAAAGACCTTCCTTTGCATCACTGTATTCTAAAGCAGCGTGGGGAACCTTTTCCAGCCTGAGGTCCACATTCTTCCAGGGAAAACTACCGAAGTGTAGAGTTGGAAGGGACCACTAGGGTCATCTAGTCCAACCCCTTGCAATGCAGGCATCTTTTGCCCAACATGGGGCTTGAAAACACAACCCTGAGATTAAGAATCTCCTGCTCTACTGACTGAGCTATGTCAGAGCACATAGCTAGTTATGGGCAAGGCCAGAGGCAAAAGTGAGAATAATAATAATAATAATTTTTAAAAAAATATTTATACCCTGCCCTTCCCGATTCAGAAACCCGGGCTCAGGGTGGCTAACAACAAATTTAAACCACTTAATTGTAATACAACATAAAAGCAGCATAAAATACAGTATAAAAGCATGAATAACAATAAAATTCAAAGTTCAAAAATCAATTTGGGGGATATCCATCCAATAAACATTAGATAGTCACCAGGGTTAGCTGGCTAAATTAATCCTACTTGGGCCAGCGAGGAGGCCAGGGGAGAATTAGCTGTGGGGTCCCAGAGTGGGAAATAAAAGATCAGGCTGAGTTCAAATTAAAGGCCAGGTGGAATAGTCTGTCTTACAAGCCCGGCGAAAGGAGGTTAAGTCCTGCAGGGCCCTAGTCTCATGGGACAGAGCATTCCACCAGGTCGGTGCCATCACCGAAAAGGCCCTGGCCCTGGTGGAGGATAGTCTGACTTCCTTAGGGGCCGGGACCTCTAAACTATGGTATTCATGGACCTTAAGGTCCTCTGTGGAGCATACAAGGAGAGGCGGTCCCGTAAATACGGGGGCCCTAAGAAGAGCAACAAGTCTGAATTTTACTTTTTGTACAGTAGGCTAATTTCTACACACCCCTCTCTATCCTCCATCCAGGCAAGCAAGAAGCATTGTCAGAGTTCAAAAATATATTCCACCCGGGCAAAAGCACTCAATCAATCAATTTTTATTACAGCAAACAGCCAGCATAAGCACTCATGGATGGTGCAAAGCATGTCTGGTAAGGGACTGTGGCCTGGAGAAAGGGTCTCTAACTGAAGAGAATTCCAAGGTCAGAGAGGTCAGAGAGCTGGGGGCTCTCCATCCCTATTTTGAAGCAATGTTTCCCAATATAGGCTGTCTAATACTAGAACAAAGAAGCCTAGGGAGCTGTCCAGTTTTCCAATTAACCCTTGATTAAGCATATGCATGGGACAGGTAGGCAGGCAGATTGTAAGACCTGCTTATAAGGTGTAGTGTTTTGTTTCCATCCTCCAGGCAGCACAGGGTTTTTGAAAGCAGCTCTATTTCTCCAGGTGATTAGAGCAGGAGTGGGAGATGAAATACTTGGCAAAAAGTTTACCAAAGAGGATTTGCTGGATCCTTCAAGCAAAAAGTTACAAAAAAAACTCCCTTATTCCGGTGCAAATTTACTACAGGGTGGTTGTAATTAGGCACTTATTCGCTGAAAATAAATGCAAGTGCCTCCATAACCCACTCTGTTGCCAATACAGAGATTGATCTAGGAGACTGTGGGAGCGGCATGCAAAAAAAATTGAATAGGGGGCAACTATCTTCTGAGTCCTTATTTGCAAGGCTATTCTAGAGCAAAGTAGCAACAGCAAACTTAAAACACCATTTTTGGACACGCTGAACAGAATTAGAGTATGCCAAAAGTCCATAACATGCACTTCCCATTCTGTCTCCACTGCTTTGTCATTATTACCAGCCGTGACAGTTCACACATTGTAGGAAATAGGAGTATTATCATTATTTAATAAATATCTATACTGCCCTTCATCCAAGGATTACAAGGTGGCTTCCAATACAGAAACACAAAAATAAATAACATAGTAACAAACAAAAAAGAATAACCGCCCCCAACACAGTTTAAAAGGCCATGGATTGTTTAATTCAGGGGTAGGCAACCTAAGGCCCGTGGGCCGGATCCGGCCCAATCGCCTTCTCAATCCAGCCCACGGACGGTCCGGGAATTAGCGTGTTTTTACATGAGTAGAATGTGTCCACTTATTTAAAATGCATCTCTGGGTTATTTGTGGGGCATAGGAATATGTTCTTCTTCTTTTTTTCAAAATATAGTCCGGCCCACCACAAGGTCTGAGGGACAGTGGACTGGCGCACAGCTGAAAAAGGTTGCTGACCCCTGGTTTAATTAGCCAAAGGCCTTGGAGAAGATGAATGTTTTTGCCTGGCACCTAAATATATGCAATGAAGGTTCCAGGTGAGCATTCCTGAGGAGAGCATTCCACATTTAGGGAGTCACTGCAGAAAAGGCCTGTTCTTGTGTTGCCACCCTCCAGATCTCTTGTACTTTGGCAAACTCTAGGCTGTCAGCATACAATGACTGGCAGGTTTGCTGGGAACACTCTTGGTTCACTTACACATCTACTCCAGTATGTAAAGTACTGTGCCAGTTCACTGGGAGGAATTCTACTCGGCCAATCTGTTGCTGCTCCTGAGCGTTCTTGAAGTGTGCAGGCAGCATACTCAATGAAACATTGCGGAAGTCATTGACTGTAAGAAAAATAAAATCAATTCTGCATCAAGGCACAGAGCAACCATCCCACATTGAGGGCCCAACTAGATGTAATGATGGGATATGGATAAACCGATCTCCCACGTTTTTCCAAAATAGGAACATCCATTGTGGGGGGTGGGGGGGTGGAAAAGAAGGAGGGAGTATTTAATAAATTCCCCCTGCTCTGTTTTCCCAATCTGGACTGCACCCCAAAGCTGGTATTTGACCGAGGAGAAGGAAGATACTCAAATTTCATATTGCACTTGTACATCCCCCTATCAGGGGGTCAAATAGCAGCTAGGAAGGGGATTCAGATTGGGAAAGCAGAAAAAGAGAGAGAGGCTGACCCCCCCGACCCCTCAGGCCCAACCTCATGTCAGGGCTTCTGTCTTTAGAAAAAGAAGATGAAGGATGGGAGATCTGATCATGGATGCCACAGCATCTCATCTGATTTGCACCCAAGGAGTTTATTAAGTTTATGCATATTTAATTCAAGGAACAATTCACATTTTGAAGGTTTAGTGTTTCTACATATACCGCAATCAGCTTACAAAGCTCATGGAGCATAGCATTGGGAATCATAGCACTGGCCTGTAATTGTAACAGGGTAACTTCATACTTTTTGAGATATAGCCCTTCCAAGAAGCATTTTACCCATCTTATATTGCAAACCAAGATGAACTGAAAACCAAACATTGACAGACAGCTTTGCACCCAAGGTTAACTTCTGAAAAAATATACTCTCTTGTTTTCCTAAAACTAGTTTGGCTGCATATTGAATCACACCTTATTGCATTTTGAGTTGCAGCGTAAAAAGGAGAAGTGTTAGGTGAGCATTTCACTGAAGATGCACCTTTTTACCCTGGCCTCTGACACCCAGGATTATATGTTTTTAGGACCCACCCTATTCGGATTCTAAATTGTTTTAACCAATTTCAATACTGTAGTTTTACACTGTTGTAACCTGCCTGGGTTAGGCCATTTAAGCACTGCATTGTCCTTCATCATGACCAAGGAGGAGCTGCTGCTTGGCAAGTCCTGTTACTGCTGAAACCATAAGAGGCAAACAAAATTACATTCTACCTTTCAGAGAGACATTCCCAAGGCAGTTTACAGTTAAAATAGAAATACAATAATACAGCAAAGACAGTAAAAGGAATACTGTACAGCAGAACAGTAGCAATGGAATCTTGGCCATGTTAAATTATTATTAAAAATAAAAAGCCACACATCAATTCTCCAAATACACAAAGGGTAATGCAGAAAAAATAAGAATTCTGCATTTCTGCAATGACAATAAGTAGATTTCTCATAAAAAGAAAGCGAGCAAAGGTTGCTAATTATAGAAAAAAGCCCTAGTGTAGAAGCAATCTAGGACATACTGTATTTTTCCGTGTACTGGAAGAAGTTTTTTGACTCAAAAATCATGTCAAAAAACTGGGGTCATCCAATACACGGATAGTGGCATGGGGGGGGGGGAGAAGCGGCACGCCACCAGCCAGCCGATAGTCAGAAGTGTGGCTCCCCCCCGATGCTGCAGTGAGTGGGAAGCGATATGGGGGGTGTTTCCTGCCCGGAGCTGTGTGGGAGGGGGAGAAGCTGCGTGCCGCCAGCCAGCTCGTTGGCAAGAGCGCAACTTCTCCCGATGCCGCTGAACGCAGCAGGCACTCCCTGGGTTGTTTCCTCCACGCGGTGTCATCAGGGAAGTGCAACTTCCCCCATGCTGCTGCGCACGGGAAACGATCTAGGGCGGGGTGTCCAAACTTTTTTCAAAGAAGGCCAGATTTGATGAAGTGAACATGTGTGAGGGCCAACCAAAGTTGCTGAGCTTTTTAAGGATTTCCCCCCCCCCCCAAGGAATGAACTGCCACAGGGAAAAGAAGAGGAAAAGTTTGGATTTGATATCCCGCTTTAACACTACCCTAAGGAGTCTCAAAGCGGCTAACAATCTCCTTTCACTTCCTCCCCCACAACAAACACTCTGTGAGGCTGAGAGACTTCAGAGAAGTGTGACTAGCCCAAAGTCACCCAGTAGCTGCATGTGGAAGAGCAGGGAATTGAACCCGGTTCACCAGATTATGAGTCCACTGCTCCTAACCACTACACCACACTGGAGTGTTTCCTGCCCACAGCTGCGTGAGGGGAGCGGCTCAACAACTTTGGGTCATCTCCCCTCATTTTCTTAAAATTGAGTCCCCAAAAATGGGGGGGGGGGTTCCCTTATACATGGGGGCATCTTATAGACGGAAAAATACAGTATTCTTCAACAAAGTAAGCCCCAATGATTTGTTCAGTGGCGGAGCTTCATGCTCTGGCACCAGGGCTGGTGAGCGTCCTGGGGCGGAGCGCGCCGCCCACAGGGGCGTGGCACGCGTTCTGGGGGTGGGGATAGCCGCGATGGCACCCTACCAGGATTGCGCTGCCCGGGGCAGTGCGCTCCCACCGCCCCCCTCTTCCTACGCACCTGGATTTGTTACATCTGTAAACTACATTTGTGTTCTTTGCAAGTTTTGCAACCATCTTGATTACAAAACAAGGTCAAGCAAAGCTGTACTACTTGCAGAATAAAGTGTCGTAAGGTGAAAGGATATTGAAGAACTTTTGCACCTATACTCTATTCTTTTAGTACCATCACCAGTTTCCTGTTGAAAGTATCTGAACTGGTACATGTGCCAAACTATTCTGCCTGATCAACAAAAATTTAAAATGTAATTTCCAGTGCCAGTGAGAACTTATATGTAATAAACATATGTAAACGACATTCTCTAGAGATGTGTTTTGGACCACTAAGCCTTGCAATTTTCCTATTTCAACCCTGATGGAAAGATAATTATATGTAATTTAAGGCTGCTGTAATATGGAGGAACTACTGTACTAGTTTCGTTTGGATATATCCTCCTTGGCAATCTCTGTGAGATCTAAGTGTACATATAACCCTTAGAATCATTAGCCAATTGGTCTGGTGGACAACTTGCTTCTCAATCTCAAACAGAATCAATCTGACTGACTTTCTAGTCAAATACAGTCATCAGTTTATTTCCTCATCATATGAACAAAACATATATTCAGCCTTACACTCTAGCATATAGCTGATATTCACTGGACCAGTGGGCTCTGACATCAGCTGTTTTAGATTCCACTGCTATTGTTTTATTGTATTCATTTTACTGTTTCTGCCGTATTGTTCTATTTCTGTTTTAACTGTAAATCTGCCCTGGGAATGTCTCTCTGAAAAGTGGAATACAATTAAATAATATATAATGGAATAAAATGGTTAAAATATCACAATAACTCTGTCTGTACAACAGACCCACATCTTTTGTGGACCTCCTGGGATGCAGCGCCAACAAGTATCTTTTATACTGCAGACTTACCACACTGAACAATACTCCGGAACCGAATATCACATGCAGGTCCAATTCCATGAACAACAAAAACCAAATGGTCTATCTGCAAAGGTTCCCCTGAAATAAATAGAAATTACATACTTCTCAAGACACTATTTTCAAATGGGAGTGACATTTTCTCAAAATATAACTGGTTTTCTCCCCAAAGCTTAAATTTTTCAAAGAAAAGTTATGGTTCTATACTTGAGGTAAATCAAATATTTGATTATGCTTTGGCTTCCCTAATTTAGAAAAATAAAAAATCATTAATAGATTTTTAAAAATGACAAACATGGCTATTTACTTTTCAGTTATAGTATAAGAATTATGTTCACGTTTGGGTTTGGTTTGGTTTGGTTTGAAGCAAGGGCAGAAGTACCAGGCAGTTTTCTAATCATTTCAGTCACATGTGTTTACCCTGTTTCATGAACAATTCCTGTGTAAAATCATATCAAGAAAGGAAAAGCAGGTAAGTTTAAAATAAGCAAGGGGGAAAAAACATGTGTCATTACCATTAGGGATTTCAGCAGAAATATTTTCCACTCCTCTCTTCACAGTTCTTGGCCGGCCTTGCTCTGTGGGACTTGCGCCCCAGTCATCAGTGGTTGTTACTGGGTGGTAATGTACCATCAACTTGAAAGGACCACAAAAATAAAAGATGTTAGCACTATATAAGTGGGAGAAACAAACCACAAAGCAGAGACAATCAATTTCAAAGGTGGGTAATAATTTAAATGCAACTCCCAAATATGGACATGCAGGAATGCTGGAGGAGACAGACATTCTCCCCTCTCGATGTATGGGCTGTATAAAACACCCATTTTATTTATTTGGAAACTTTATATACTGCTCATATTTATGCAAATCTCTAAGTGGTTTACAACATAGATTAAAACTTTTTTTCCAATGACAAATACAAAGATTGCCAGAAAATGTCCGCATTCTATCAGACAATTAAGAAATAAGCAGAGCATCTTCTTTAGCAGCAAAATAAACATTACATAGGAAAATTAGCTACAAAAATAAAAGGAAAATGCCACATTGTGGAATATAGTACATAGCTAAACAAAATACCCTCTAAACATAGGAAATGAAATATTACAAATGAAAACCAACTAAAAATATATACAGTAAATTCCACATTTTAAAACAGCATGATTGACAACTAGACAAAAGAAAAACCACTTCCCATTTGCAAGCTACCATATCTCCATCGATTATATAATTAAGCAATTAAATTCCCAACAATAAGCACAACATAAATTACAGCTAAAAATGCCTTCCATTCGGTTCTTCTCAAGCACACCTTTACATGATCAATACACTTACATCAATCCAGCATATACATATTATAAACCAATATAAGTATACCTACCATTTTGACACTCCCTCAAATTATACTCTCCACACTCAGCAACCATAGGCATAATTCAATCTCACACCTTCAAACAACCCACATGCATGTCTACACCATAAGACCCAGAAAATGGGTAGAATATAGAAACCCCTTTCTCCAATTTTCTAACAGACCAGGCAATAACACTTCACCTATTCTCCCCTCTAGAAATGAACTTTTCTTTTCAGAAGTTCCTGATTTCCTGAAACAGAGTCAAAACTGTTTATTAAAAGATAGACGATGCTTGTAATACTTGAGAGGCGCAAAGAGCAAACTTTTAAGCTTCACTATACCTTTGGGTTATGCAATATTATGATTTCTCTGGTCGGAGACTCCAGTTTCTTCTTCCACTCATCTAAGGTGACACAGATCATATAGGTGTCCTGAGAATAAGAAAAAATTCTTTAAATAGTCAAATACATGTCTTTTTTTTAAAAAAAAATAAAGCACAATCATATGCATATTTACTCATCTTTAACTGGATTACTATTCTGAGAACACAGTGTACAAAATTAAATGACAAGAATCAGTTCCAAAACAATAGTTTGAAGAACCAAGCCAATGAAGTCCTAATTAACCTCTCGATACATGCCGGCGGGGTGGATGACACGCCAATCGAGACAATTAAGAGAAAAAGCAAAATATGTAGGTATTTTACTGTCTGGGAGATGGTGAGGCAGCAATGAGGGAACAGTAACCAAGAATGCTTGTCTATGTAATAAGTATAAATCTGGGAGCCAAACAAAATGCGGCATCAGGAAATATGGGCCTTCTGCTGTAACTGACATTATTATCAACTGAGGGGAGAGATGATTAGAAATGTAGAATGGTGGGGGGTAGCCTTTCTCCACACACACCATGACCTTGGCCATTTGACTTGTAGGTGAAAATTTACAGATACTGTACCGATATCATACATATAAGTTTTCCCACACAGGGGCCTGTGAGCTCCCATGGTGTTTTACAAAGTTACAAAACTTGGCATATCCAAGATCAAATAGACTTGCCCCAAATGGAAACATTACAATCAGGGTATGCCTGGTGCCTGCCAGAGGCAGCAGTTATGATTTACAGTTACCTCTAGCTCTTCACTGAAGCTTTCAGGGTATGGAATATATCTGTTGTCTTTGTCTCCCTTGTAAAACCAAGTGCAGCGCCTCACTTCAGATTCATCTTCTTCCCAGTAAACAGCATAGCGTAACCTCTTCTTCAGATGTACATCGTATCTTCCCCCCTCTGTTGGAACAACTAGCTCATCACAGTACTTGCCTGCAGAACAAAAGGACTACTATAAAGCAGGTATTAAACCCAAGATAAGGGGACACCTGACCTCCACAGCCCCACATTATTAAGAGAGCTTTTTAAAATGGAAAAGCAGGGCTAAAACCAGATTCTAAAGAATAAGTGGCCTATTTTTTGCTTCCTACAAAATATGGTATCTAATGCAGAATTCAGAAGACTGCAGCTTTATTCTTTAAAGCAAGCACATCATCTTTGTGGTTGAAGAAATAGGTTTCCTGTCCTTCCCCTGGGACCTGCAGTTAAATTTCTCCACTCATTTCTCACACACTTACTTCCAGCCACCAACACTCGCAATGAAGTACAATTGTAAAAGGTAGGTCATTATTTAATAATTCCCTGCTTTTGAAACACACCCTCTGATCACTTGGTATTCACAATTATACTGCAGATCATAGTCTTCAGACTCACTTAGTTAAGAAGCCACTATATTAGTACGTAAATCACTGGCTTTCTTCCTTGTCCTATACCAGAAGTACTTTGAGACATCCAATGAAATTGATTGGCAATAAATTTATGATGGACAAATGAAAAGTACTTATTTGCACAACACAATATTTATAGCATGCACTGCCACAACATATGGCAATGATTATATGGAGTTGGGGAAAATTATGAAAGCTACCTCTGACTTTTTCAATTCCCTGCTTTGTTGGCTTCCCAGGAGCATCTGATTGCTACTGTACATAAACAGAATCCTGGACTAGGGGATTTTTGGCCTAATCCAGCGGGGCACTTCTTATAATCTTAGGGACAAAATAGCCTTCAAATTAAGCCTGAATCCCATATATACTTCATTGGGAGTGTATCTCATTGAACTCAATGGGTCTTATGTCTGAGTAGTGACATACATAGGATTGTACTATAAGAGTGGCCATGACAATGGGCTTCTGGCTTGGAAACGCTCATATTTCAAACCCAGTTTCAAGTCCTAGTTACAGGTAGGTAGCCGTGTTGGTTTGCACACGAAAGCTTATACCTATGACCAACTTAGTTGGTCTCTAAGGTGCTACTGGAAGGGGAATTTTTTTTCCCAGATTCAACTTGTCATCTTACGATTTAGTATTTGAGTGAACCATGCAACCATGCCAGTTAGATTATTTTCAAGGGAAGATGACTTAGAATTGGATATACTCATATTGTGGAAGGCCTCTGAACACCACTAATACAACAGAGGATACCGGGAAAGGTTGCTAACTAATAATAAGGCCTAGTGTTAAAGGATAGCTCCCACCTCTCCAGCATTTCAACTTACTGGATTTGTGAGCGTTTTCTAACTTCTCTGAATCTTGTCCACTGAAGGGAATCCACCTCTCTCTTGAATCTACTACCTTGCAATAAAACCAATGAGGGCAAACTGCCTCATATTTATTGGCTGCATCTGTTTCCAGTGCTTCAGATGAGCTGGCTAAATTGGGCAATGGAGAAGGCTCTGCCGGTTGATGCTCTGCTGCTGACATTGCACTGCCTGGAAGAACACAAGACGGGAAACAGAATATGGTTTAAAATACCTACAGTTTATTTGATAGCAATGAATGAAGAGGTTACATAGGAATAAATATGACCCCAAACAGCACAATTTCTAAGAAAACAAGCAAGATAAAATTGTAAATTGCTACAAATGAGCCAACAGCAACCATACAGACATCAAGCCTCTCAAACCAAATCAAACGTTACAATTTGGACTGCAACTTCAGCACAAAGCAATTCAGTGGGACCACTAACTAAACATCTAAGAGCCCACAACTTCGTCAGAACCACTTTCCCTTCTGCAGCTTTATAAATATTTTTAAATGCATCATTCTAAATTTCATGGACAGGCATATTACCATCCCTTTGAATTACACCTCCACATCTGAGAACCAGAAGAGAAATTATAACTGAATGAAAATAGCTAAATGAATCAAAATACAAATGAAAATAAATAAAACTACATCACTCGCAGACAGGTAGGATTCCCCACCTAACTGACATGAAAATGTACCCCCAAATGATCATTTAAATAAGATACTTACAGCCACAGAATCCTAACTGCTCAGTCTGTACTCCACTACACTGTGGGGGACAGGTTTTATTACTTTAGAGAGACCCTAGGAGCTTGCTAACACATTAAATTTCAGTCTTGGATATACATCAAGATAATTAAATAAGCTAATATTAAGACATTTTGACTTCTTGCTGTTGCAAACTATAGATGGCTTCCCATATTCAGTTTTGTGATGGTTTTGCCTCCACACGGCAAAACACACTAACCTGTCACAAGACAATTCTTCTAAAATACAGGTGAAACTCGAAAAATTAGAATATCGCCAAAAAGTACATTTATTTCAGTAATGCAACTTAAAAGGTGAAACCAATATATGAGATAGATGCATGACATGCAAAGCAAGATATGTCAAGCCTTTATTTGTTGTAATTGTCATTATTTGTCATTAGGCGGATCAATTATAAATGAAATGTAATTGATGAAATGTAATAGCGTTGTTTATTTTTGTATTATTTTAACTATTTGTTTTATTACTGTGAAATTTCAAAAAGAAAGCATTAGTAAAAATAAAATAAAATAAAATATTAAGTTGCATTACTGAAATAAATGCACTTTTTGACAATATTCTAATTTTCCGAGTTTCACTTGTATTTCTCCAGAAATCTCCAATAGAGAAATACAATGGTTTGAATGCACATAAGGACAGTGACAAATAGACTGGTGCTTTCAGCATCAAAAACAGTAAGCTAAGCAAAAATATGCAGAAATTTTTTTTTGGGGGGGGGGTTACAAATTAGCCGTGCAAACACTGCTCTAAATTCTTAGTCAGCAAAACAACAACACTTTGGTCCCTGTGAGGCAGTGACCCCATCTCATTTTATGCACAGGGTATTTACTGCCAAGAACCCAGCTACCAAATACAAAAGCCACAAGCTTAACCAATCATTTCAATTTCAGCACATGCTTCCAGTTTCATAATACTGCACTGGTTGTGCCGAGCAGCAGACAGCAAATGTGACAGTCTGACAGATTCCCTTTAGGAAGAAGAGGCTGGAGAAACACCCATCCCTACAAAATGAGTTGTGCTTTGGCACACACACACACACACACACACACACACACACACACACACACAGCTGCTCCCAGCCATTACTGACGCTACGGATGCCACGTTCCAAGCCCAGCTGCCCCCCTGATCCAGTAACCCACTGTTGCCGTTGTTAGTCTAAAGGCCACCCACCCTGTCCTCCTCAGCACCTTCGCAGCACTGGCCACCTCCTAACTAATCCCCGTATCATCTGTAACCAAGGTTTCTCCTACCTGGTACCCAGCCTTTGAGAACACCTTACAGGAAGGACCCAGGCTATCTTTCAGCTTCTTGACACCCAAACAATCGCAACCCATTTAATGCTCCCCTGACACCATCCCTCCCAAAAATAAAAATAAAACATACGCACTTGGACACTGGGCATCCCCCCCCCCAGTCCACTGCTTGGCTGGGCAGGTATTGATAACCTCCTGTCCGTTACACTCAGGGCGGCAGGTGCAGGGCGCAGGTAAACCTGCGTCTATCTGCGTGCGCAGGGGGAGCTGCTGCGCACAGGCACACATCATTCCCCTGCCACCACATGGGCATCGATGACCTCCCCGCCCCACAGATACACACACGCGCACAGTCACTCCATCCTGTCACTCCCCACGGGAATTCATGACATTTTGCATTCCCCCCCCCCGTCCCTTTTACCCATTGCCGGGAGGCGAACACGCCTAGACTTCAGGCGCAGCGACCGCAGAACAGACCGCGAGTCCCCGCCCTCGCCGACACGCATTCGCTGAACGTCCGAACGGGGCTCATCGTTCCACAAGCCACGGGAGGCTGCGGATCTGCCCCCCGCCCCGCCCGCCCCTCTTCCTCCTGACATCCTAGAGGTCAGAAAGTCCCCTCCGTTTCCTCTTCCATGATGTCCCGAGGAGGCGGCGGCAGCATCCCCTTGGCCGCCGCTGCTTCGCGAGAATCGCCTCAGAGAGGCACCGCGCTCGGCCCTCCGCCCCGGGCTCGCCTGTCGCGAGCAGCCCCAGCCCGTCCTCCCCGCCGCCTTCCTCTCGCACTTACCCCGGGCGCCCAGGCCGCGACGTGTCCTCGCCTTGCCGCTTCCCCGGCCGGCTGAGCTGTCCGACAACAGCGGCGGCGGCGGCGGCGGAGGAGGAGGCTGGCAGAGGCGAGGCGGGGCCGGCTGGGGCGCGCGAGGCAGGCCGGCTCTCCTCACAGCCCGCCTCCCACTGGGCCGGGCCTGGCCGGCCTGGCCCGCCTTCCGCCGCGAGCGTTGAGGGGCCTCGCACCTCGGCAGCGCCCGGCGTGGGAGGCTCTTCGGAGAAGGAGCGCGGGGAGAAAGCAAGGCGGCCGCCGCCGCCGCCGCCGCCGCCGCCGACCTCGCGTGTCTGTTGAGAGGCCGCGGAGGAGCCCCGAGCCTCCCTTGGCCTGGCGAGCAGGCTGCGCGCCCCTCGGCCCGCGGCCGCGCTACCTCACAGGGTTGCTAGGAGGAGGAGGAGAACGCCAGAGGAAGCCCAAGGCCGCTCTCGCCGTGGCCAGGCGGATCGTTTCAAGACCCCGCCTTTGTTATCCCAAGGTGCTCAAGGTGGCGCAGTGACCCTCACAGACAACCCTGCGGGGTAGGCTGGACTGAAAGGCCGCGGCAGGCCCGAGGTAACCCGGCCAGGTGTGGATTTGAACCCAGGTCCTGTGGCGCATATGGGGAAGCCCGCCAGGAGGACCTGCGCACGAAATAACTCTCACAACTTGTGGTTCCCAGTCCCTGACATGGAGAGACATACTCAGGTAGAACCTAGCCACTAAGAGCCTTAAGAATAAAGGGCAAGAGGGAGAGTAGACTCTGTATTTTCCCTGTTACTGGTTTTTAGTGGAGAAGGATACAGTATGGTGTTTTTCTCTTAATACAGTACTAGAACTGAGAGTCACTTAGGACTGGCAGAAGGAAGCAATTCTTCATACAGTACACATTGTTAAACTATGGAATTGGCTCCCACAACATTTAGTGACAACCACCAACTTAGATGACTTGAAAAAAGATTATACAAATTCATGGATGATAAAGCTGTTACCTCTCCTATAGGTGCTTCTGAATGTTGGTTGTTGGCATGCACAAGTGGGAGAGCGCTGTTAATGGTCTCATCCTGCTTCTGGAGCTTTGCATAGACATCTGGGGAGCTGCAATTGCTGTTCTTCATTCAATAAGATTATGTTTATATCCCTTCCTCCAAGGAGCTCAGGGCAACCTTTGGGGGGGGGGGTATATACCATCCAGTTAATCATTCTCTGCTGGGCAGTTCACAAATTAAAAGCAATAAAATACAAATACAAGCAATTAACAGCTGAAACAATAAAAAGGCTGCACCACCACAAAATTAGCATACAACCATATGGAACTGGGGAAGTTCCATAACCAACAAGTCCTGTTAGCCAAAGACAACCCATACTTTTGTTTCAAGAAATTCCGGTCCCTAGCTTTTTGCCCTTTGGACAATTCATTGTTAAAATGCTGATTGTAAGAGCTGCTAAACTTGGGTGCAGGATTTGACTCACCTGCTGTCTAGCACTTAAGTCTTTGTGGGGGGAGTTCATCTTGTCTCTAGCATGGGGCAGGGGGGGGCAGTTGGCCCTCCAAATGTTGATGAGACTGCTGGGGCTGATCAGAACTGGAGCCCCAACAACTGGAGGACTGACTGCAGGTTCCCTACTCCTGCACTGTTATACATAAAATGCATGTGTATGCACAGCCTACTATTATACATAGAGACTCTGAGCAGCCCTAATGCTAAACAAACATTATGTGACTGACACTTAGACTTGCATATTCCACTTCCCTTTCAGTGCTTCAAGGAAGAGAGCTGGAACATCTCTATATTCAACTAACCACATTTTGTCCTTTCATCCAAACCAGGACAAAAGAGTAATATACACTGGTTTGTGGTAACAAAATGTGATTTCTGGTCCTACTTGTTTCAGCTAAATCTTAGTTAAAACTAACCACAGTTGGACTCAGTTTAGACAAAATAGCCTGCACTCAGTTGAAAACAGAAGTAGATACATTGACTGCTTCCTCTAAGTCACTCTGGAAGAGGGAGATAAGAACAGGCTTGTTCATGGTTTAGTATTGTGTCCAAACCACTTAATTCCAGCTTCAGAGGTACATTGCGAATTGTTGGAAGCATAGGACAATTATGTCACCCATCCCCCCCCCAATTGTGAGAGGACTTTTCACTTATATGTTGGTTATGGGCTTCCCCAAAACTGGCCATTGTGGGAACAGAATAGCCTTTGGGTTGAACTAGCAGGTCTGTTTTTCTTTGCTTGACCAAAAGAACATCTCACTTGCTGAGCTTTTGAATCCATGGAAGACAGGAACCATTTGAGGGCATTCAAATGGACAAGGAACGTGTGTGTCCTCTGGCATATCACCATCAAGTTTACAGCCCTCTCTGACTTTCAGGGCAAAGGTCTGTGACAGAATGTCTCCTTTACTCATAGAGGGGCCCTGATTGCATTTTGGACCTTTGCCCTTATACTTGTGCAGATCTGTAAATACGATGGATGATGGTCATGCTTTGGAAAGGGTGGGGCTTAGCAGCATGTCCCTATTCTCCCTTGCATGATTGTTTACACATAAGTAGGGATGGAAGGATCTGTCAGTTTCACATTTTTCCCATCTTAAATTCGGTTTCCACATTTCTGCAGCAATTTGCTAAAAAAAAAAATCCTCATGAAACTGGCATTTTAGTGCAAATTTCTCCTAAACACATTTTTGTATTTTAATTGATAATACATTTTAATGCAGTTTCCTCTAATAAAGGCATTTTTATAAACATTGGTTGGTTGGGGAAGTACATTACAGAATTTTAATAGGTGTGAATTTCAGAGGATTGCTCTGTTTTGGTTCTATTGTGCAGATTTGGTAGTCTCATCTTTAAATATGATCTGAATTAAATTTCTCCTTACCTTAACACTGTTGTTGTTGTTGTTGTTTAGTCGTTTAGTCGTGTCCGACTCTTCGTGACCCCATGGACCATAGCACGCCAGGCACTCCTGTCTTGCACTGCCTCCCGCAGCTTGGTCAAACTCATGTTCGTAGCTTCGAGAACACTTTCCAACCATCTTGTCCTCTGTCGTCCCCTTCTCCTAGTGCCCTCAATCTTTCCCAACATCAGGGTATTTTCCAAGGATTCTTCTCTTCTCATGAGGTGGCCAAAGTATTGGAGCCTCAGCTTCACGATCTGTCCTTCCAGGGAGCACTCAGGGCTGATTTCCTTAAGAATGGATAGGTTTGATCTTCTTGCAGTCCATGGGACTCTCAAGAGTCTCCTCCAGCACCATAATTCAAAAGCATCAATTCTTCGGCGCTCAGCCTTCTTTATGGTCCAGCTCTCACTTCCATACATCACTACTGGGAAAACCATAGCTTTAACTATACGGACCTTTGTCGGCAAGGTGATGTCTCTGCTTTTTAAGATGCTGTCTAGGTTTGTCATTGCTTTTCTCCCAAGAAGCAGGCGTCTTTTAATTTCGTGACTGCTGTCACCATCTGCAGTGATCAAGGAGCCCAAGAAAGTAAAATCTCTCACTGCCTCCATTTCTTCCCCTTCTATTTGCCAGGAGGTGATGGGACCAGTGGCCATGATCTTGGTTTTTTTGATGTTGAGCTTCAGACCATATTTTGTGCTCTCCTCTTTCACCCTCATTAAAAGGTTCTTTAATTCCTCCTCGCTTTCTGCCATCAAGGTTGTGTCATCTGCATATCTGAGGTTGTTGATATTTCTTCCGGCAATCTTAATTCCGGCTTGGGATTCATCTAGTCCAGCCTTTCACATGATGAATTCTGCATATAAGTTAAATAAGCAGGGAGACAATATACAACCTTGTCGTACTCCTTTCCCAATTTTGGACCAATCAGTTGTTCCATATCCAGTTCTAACTGTAGCAGAATTGACCCTCATGGGACCCCAGAGTTGTTCCATATCCAGTTGTTCCATATCCAGTTCTAACTGTAGCTTCTTGTCCCACATAGAGATTTCTCAGGAGACAGATGAGGTGATCAGGCACTCCCATTTCTTTAAGAACTTGCCAAAGTTTGCTGTGGTCGACACAGTCAAAGGCTTTTGCATAGTCAATGAAGCAGAAGTAGACATTTTTCTGGAACTCTCTAGCTTTCTCCATAATCCAGCGCATGTTTGCTATTTGGTCTCTGGTTCCTCTGCCCTTTCGAAATCCAGCTTGCACTTCTGGGAGTTCTCGGTCCACATACTGCCTAAGCCTGCCTTGTAGAATTTTAAGCATAACCTTGCTAGCGTGTGAAATGAGCGCAATTGTGCGGTAGTTGGAGCATTCTTTGGCACTGCCCTTCTTTGGAATTGGGATGTAGACTGATCTTCTCCAATCCTCTGGCCATTGCTGAGTTTTCCAAACTTGCTGGCATATTGGGTGTAGCACCTTAACAGCATCATCTTTTAAAATTTTAAATAGTTCAGCTGGAATATCATCACTTCCACTGGCCTTGTTATTAGCAGTGCTTTCTAAGGCTAACCCATGTTTAATCTGATTTCCGCAGTAAGGCATTTGTTTTCAAGTAAACCAATGCAGCAGGCAGAGAACCACATTCTGTAACATGGCATGCAAGGGAGAAGCCTAGGCAATAATTTTAGTGTGGAAAGTAAGATGTTGCAATCATCCCCATTTTTGTGAAATGTTGGGATGGTGTGCAGCTGTTGCTTCCATGTACTGCCATAGGCTTTCAGGTGGAATTCATTGGCCTAGTGTGGAAAGCCAAAGTTCCATCCCAAATGAGAGATGCAGATTTGGAGAAGGGTTATAGCCCTATGGTACAGCAGCTGTTTTGCATGCATAAAGTCCCAGGTTCAATGCTCAGCATTTCCAGATAGGTGTGGGAATGTCAACTGCCTGAAACCTTGAAGGGCTGCTGTAGACAATACTGACCTAGATGGACCAATAGTCTGACTTGGTATATGGCATCTTCTGGGTTGTATCCAATGTTTGTTCTACACAGAGTAAACCTATTGAAAATTGTGGAAAATTGTTATGTTACGTTATGTTTGTTTAATTTGATATTGTATATTATTTGTAGTTTGATTGATTTAATTTGCCCAGCAAGTTTTGATGAATTTGATTTGCTTATTTATGTTGATTAATTTACGTTGGGTGGTTTAAACATGTAGTTATGTTATGTTATGTTATTTATGTTATGTTATTTATGTTGCTATGTTAATTTATGTTGCTATGTTACTTTATTTTCCCCTGGTGTATGTATACTTTTTTAAAAAAATTCTCAAATAAAGTATATTTAAATCTTTTTTAAAAAAAGAAAGAAAATTGTGGACTTAAATATGTCCATTAGTTCAATGGGTCTACCTCTGAGTAGAACTAACATTGGGTACAAGCCTATTTCCCTAAATTTAGGACAGTTTGTGAGTCCGAGGCAAAGTCTGGTTCTTGCCATCAGGGCTTAGTCTGAGTTACAGAGTTACGACAGGATTAAGGTACCAGCACCCACAATCTGTTGACAAGAAGAGATAGGCTAAAGCAGGTTTGGTCCAACATCAACATAACCCCTAATATCACCCTTCTCTTAGGAAATTCCCTCAAAGTTTCAAAAAATAACTGCATTCAGTTAGTTACCTCATTGTTGACCCTTCGTATGCTTTAAACTGCTGACAAATACAGCTTGCACAACACATTGTTATTTCTGATCCATGGAGCCCATTTTAGAAAGAAATGCTTTGCAATTTGATGCTAATCTTCCTTTTCCAACCACAAGACAATTCACAACCCTTCTAAAAATAGATCATTTTACCGTCTCAGCCCAAAGTCCTACCAATGACAACTGTGTTGGACCTTATCTGCACAGACGGAGAAGAGTTAATGGCTTACCAGACTATTACATATTGCCTATATAGAAATTTTTCATGAGCTCCTGATATTTTTCGGATAGAACCCAACTCCAGCCAATCTGCATCCTTGGCATATAAAGGGGGCTCTGAAATTCAGAAAGGTGGATATTATCAGGGACCACATGCACACACATCCTCCACTAGAAGATTATTTGAAATCATCAGAAATAGTCAACAAAATGGACACATTAGTTTTACTTAAGGTGTGATACATTAATATATATATACATATTGATATATGATTGTATCCAACACTGGTCATACTTACCACTGAAATTAATATACATGGCTAACTTAGGTACAGAGTAGAAGTTATATGCAACCTTTCTTCTACCTTTGCATGTACAAGTTTCTAATGCAGTTGGGTGGAATTAAGCCCAATCATAACTGCTCACTGCCTGTCTCTACCATCACCACACACCACAAGTCTTAGCAGCAGAGCTCTGAACATTTCCCTCCCTAGTGACTGGACTAAATTGAACCTGGGGAGTAGAATAACGTGACAAAGGAAATGTTCTGTCCCTTCCTTGGACAGTCCGCCTGTGCAGTCCGTACGTACTGGCACACGGCGGCCCATGGGGCCGCCATGCGCCAACACCAGCGCGTACTGACTGCACATGTGCAGCATCCATATGGGATGGTGTGCGCCTGTGCAGACATGTGCAGTCCGGGCTGGCGCTGCTGCTCCCGTGGCAACCTTACGAGCAGCAACTCGTAAGGCTGCCGCGTGCGAAAAGCAGCGCGGACGGGGTAGCCTTACGCGCGCTGTTCGTGCATGGCAGCCTTACGAGTTGCCACTTACTCAGCGGATCGTAAGGTTGCTACGGGAGCAGGGTGCCTCCGCGTTTGCCACCCTGGGCAGGCAAGCGGCACCATTCGCCACTGAGTGGTTGCATTATTTTGCAACATGGAGGCAGGAGATAAAACAGCCTGCAGATCTGGCCATGGCAATGACAGATGCCTTAGTTACATCACATCTGGATTACTGCAGTTTTCTCAACATATAGCCTTTGAAGTACGGTTTACGAACTTAATCCATTCCAGAAGTCCGTTCTTAAACCAAAACCATTCTTATACCGAGGCACGCTTTCCCTAATGAGGCCTCCCGCCGCCAGTGCCCTTCCACTGTTCAGATTCTGTTCTTAGACTGAGGTAAAGTTCGCAAACTGGGACACTACGGTACTTCCGGTTTTGCAGTGTGTAACCGAATCGTTTGTAAACAGGACTGTTCTTAAACCAAGGTACCACTGTATGCGCAGAAATAACTTGTCCAGAATGCGGCAGCCAAGCTGTTAACAGGAGCTGAAAATAGGGAGCATGTAATTCCCTTGTCCAGCAGCTGCACTGGCTTCCTATCTGTTTCTGGACAATAGTGAAAAGTGCCGGTAATAAGCTTTAAAGGCTTTGAACCATTTAGGACTGGGATATTCAAAGGATACCTCACATATGAGCCTACTTACCTATTGAGATTATCTTCAGATGCCCTCTTGTGTATTCCAACCAGGGACAAAGAAATGAGATTCAGTTTGCAGTTAAAGGCAACTGCGTTCCCAGCATTCCCAGAAACAGGCTTAGTTCTGAACAAGGCAAGGGCTTTTTTCTGTAGCTGCACCTAGACTTTGGAACTCCCAGTGGAAGCCCATCTTGTCTCGCTTCTGATGGTCTGCTATATCCTTTATTATACTCTCACCAAGTGTGTTGATGAAAGCTGTATTCCAAGACATCTAGAGGGCACCAAGTTGAGGAAGGCCATTGTAAGCTGTTTTACACTGCTGATTTATGGTTTTCCCTTGTTAGCCACCTTGAGTTATTGAGAGGAAAAGCGGGAAATAATTCCATTTTCTTTCCACGCACACCCAAAGGCAAGATGGGTCTTTACTTGTCAGAAATTCAATGAGTGGCAAACTCATTGTGCTAATACATACTGGCATGGAATTGATGTAGATGATGTCATAAAACCCTCATTTACAAGGATCTGAAGACCAGCCAACAATGCACAATTTTCATGCCCTTTTCACTGTACTGTGCTGCCACTTAGGGTTACTGCAACAGGGCAGTTGCATAAAAGGTACCAGTTAGTGCTAAGATGTTTCGCTGCCATCCATTCATTCACAAAGGCTCATAGCTTTCAAAACAAATCAGTCCCAGACCAGTTTTTGGCAACCCTGCTGCTCTTTCAGTTTGTTAGAATCAAGTCTGTGAATTGCATGACGCTGCACAATCTTTCTGCTCAACGGTCTCAGCACAGTTATAAACGGACCGCCATGAAGTGTTGGGTGAAAAAATGATCGTTTGACCCATAAGCTAGTGCAAGATATTTAAGACATTGTTTTACATAACACATACTCATAAACCACATCACACAACAGTAAGTCCACGAAGGATTATTGTATTCCATGCTAGTCCAATTCTGAATAGACCCACTGAAATAAATTGATTTATGTTACTCATGCTTTCAATAGGTCTAGCATAGGCTACAACCTGGAACTATAAACAGTTGTAAATTTGTATCAATATTACAAGAACATAAGAGAAATGGTGAATTAAACCAGACATCTATCTAGTGTAGTGGTGTGATCCCATAGTGGCCATCCAGATGCCCATGGGAAACCCGCAAGCAGGACATGAGTACATTAGCATTTTCCCACTCTTGTTTCTCAGAAAATGGTATTCAGAGGCATACTGCCTCTGATGCTGGAGGCAATATGTAGCTATCGTGACTAGTTGCCATTGAACATGCAAATACAAATATTTAGGACTGGTATGGAGAACCTATGACCCTCCAGATGTTGCTGAACTACAACTCCCACCATTGCTAGGCTATTGGTCATACTTTCTTGGGCTAATGGGAGTTGTACTTCAGGGACATCTGACATGCTTTTTGGACTCTGGGGTCCCATGAGGGTCAATTCTGCTACAGTTAGAACTGGATATGGAACAACTGATTGGTCCAAAATTGGGAAAGGAGTACGACAAGGTTGTATATTGTCTCCCTGCTTATTTAACTTATATGCAGAATTCATCATGCGAAAGGCTGGACTAGATGAATCCCAAGCCGGAATTAAGATTGCCGGAAGAAATATCAACAACCTCAGATATGCAGACGACACAACCTTGATGGCAGAAAGTGAGGAGGAATTAAAGAACCTTTTAATGAGGGTGAAAGAGGAGAGCGCAAAATATGGTCTGAAGCTCAACATCAAAAAAACCAAGATCATGGCCACTGGTCCCATCACCTCCTGGCAAATAGAAGGGGAAGAAATGGAGGAAGTGAGAGATTTTACTTTCTTGGGCTCCTTGATCACTGCAGATGGTGACAGCAGTCACGAAATTAAAAGACGCCTGCTTCTTGGGAGAAAAGCAATGACAAACCTAGACAGCATCTTAAAAAGCAGAGACATCACCTTGCCTACAAAGGTCCGTATAGTTAAAGCTATGGTTTTCCCAGTAGTGATGTATGGAAGTGAGAGCTGGACCATCAAGAAGGCTGATCGCCGAAAAATTGATGCTTTTGAATTATGGTGCTGGAGGAGACTCTTGAGAGTCCCATGGACTGCAAGAAGATCAAACCTATCCATTCTGAAGGAAATCAGCCCTGAGTGCTCCCTGGAAGGACAGATCGTGAAGCTGAGGCTCCAATACTTTGGCCACCTCATGAGAAGAATCCTTGGAAAAGACCCTGATGTTGGGAAAGATTGAGGGCACTAGGAGAAGGGGACGACAGAGGACGAGATGGTTGGACAGTGTTCTCGAAGCTACGAACATGAGTTTGACCAAACTGCGGGAGGCAGTGCAAGACAGGAGTGCCTGGCGTGCTATGGTCCATGGGGTCACGAAGAGTCGGACACGACTTAACGACTAAACAACAACAACAATATATGTGTGAAAAGGTTGGGAGCTCTCATCGAGGAATTCAAAGCAGTGTCAGTATGCTGGTAAGAGTTTTGTCCATCAGAATTGGGAGAGGCTGTGAAGGTGTTGATGTCTGGAAGCAGTGATGCGACTGGATAGGGGCCAACAAACTGAGGCTGAATCCTGTTAAGTTGGAAGTGTTGTGGGTGAGTGCTTCCTATGTCCAGGAATTTAGTGTGCCACATGTTATAGGAAGTGTTGCACTCCCCCTGAAGGAACAGGAATGTAGCCACAGAGTACCCCCTGGATTCCAACTTGCCAACAGTCTCAAATGTCGTCTTGTGACCAATTTGGCCCCACCAACAACCACCACCACCTCCCAATCTACAATTTTCAGCACCCTTAACAGTTTCCAGGATTGTTTGGGGAAACTTGTGTGCTTTAAAGGTGTGTTGAATGTGCTTTAAGTGATCTGCCTGCAGTTTCTGAACTCTGCTATTAGCTTGTTCCTTATGCTATGCACACCCACAGGAATCTTTTTTTTCAAAGGGTCAGGAATTCTCAGGGTTCTTAACAAGAAGCTACTCTTCACATGGGAGCTGCCACCTTCAAAAGGCTTACATTCAGCACTAAATTTTAATTCGGCACCAACTGTAAGCCCTGCTTGCAGAGAAATGATTCTACCACACCCAATGGTTCCTTTGCAACCATGACTTTTCTTGCCCTAGAACTGACACCAGTTATGGGCCTGGTAAGGAAAACAACATTGCAGGCAAATTAGGAACCCAGCTGGCCTAATCCGGCTCATAGGTCCGAGGTTCTCCCACGCCTGCTCTAATCCATCATTCTAGAAGCAGTAAGAACAAGCACAGCTCATTTTAGCAACATCATTATACATCAACATCTTTGCATATGACTAACACCACTTACTGTACTGCCTTGTAGTAAAAGTTTCAAGCTGCTAACAAATATTTATGTATATACTAGGGCTTGATGCCCCTGCTTGCCAACCCCTTTCCCACACACACCTGACCAACCCTGTCAACTATCCTCACACAGCTCACCCAACCCCTTTTAAATGAGGGTGGGTGACACTTCAGAGAGCAGTTTGGCAACCTGCTCTCTGAAGCACCTACTCTCCTTTAAACAGCTTGTCTCGATCTCTTGCCACCCACACTGCTTACCTGATGGTTTTTCATCATGCTGGTGTTACCAAGGCCACAGACATTTGTGTCCCCTCAAACACTACTTATAGAAGAAAGGTGGTGCAACCTTTTGAAATAAAACCCAACAAATCTAAACATAATATTCTGACACTTCATAAACTCACTGCCACGACAGCCAACGGTGCAACTGGGCATTATGGAGGACTACACAAATTTATAGACACTCAATTCAGTAGCCAAGTATTAAAAACCAGGCCATACTTTCTCTTAAGAAAGACGTACCAAGCATCATGCCACAGGAAACAACTTTAGTGTATCCAGGGTGTAATCCCATTGTGCCATTATATATGCCCATCTCATTTATACAGACAGGCATGGGAATGTGTATATATACATTCGCTCATAAAATTGGTCACTCAAAACAGAACACTGCACAATTCATTTAATACCCAATTTATCATTTTTAATGATCTGATACACCAATACTGTTCTTACTTGAAGATGCTTTGCAATAAGTGTATGTTTTAAAACTAAGTGGCTTATTTCTTGTGTTTGGAGCAACAACCACTTTGTGAGGAGTTAAAAGATTCACAGCAGTAGCCTTCCCTGCCACCTATAGAGTTGATCATACTGAATCAGTTACAAGATTAAAAGTGGAATACAAAAAACTGCAACATATGAAGTGACATCACAATTAAGCACAATTGTCCTGATATGCCTCTGGCCCACAGTTCCTACAATCAGTCTCTTATTTGCAATGATCAAAGCATTTCCTTCTGCCTACTTCATGAAAAAGCATTGTGGATTATATCTGCATGATAAAGGAGAAAATATAGCATAAAACATCTATTGGCTTTGGCTGCCATACTGTATGGTTGCACTTTAACAGAAAGTACCCCAAAAGTTACCAAACACTACACAATTTATATGGCAAGGAGTCAGGAAGGCGGAAATAATACACAAGAGCAGCAGCTAGGGAGACGAAGTCTTGGTTTTACTGGCACTGGGTTGCGACTGAAAAGTCTTTGTACCTTACGAATTTTGGCATGTTAGTTGAGCAGCTGAAGTCCTTGGTGTTCCAAGAGATCTCTTCAGAGATGCACGCTCTGGTACCAAAATGTCTTTTACCCAGTGTTTTCCTTCTGTGGCTGGAAAAATGTGGCAATATCCATGGAGGCTGCTATAGCTGAAGTCTTCGGTCACCAGGGTCAGCACTTCATCCCTTCTCCTGCATTCATTGGTAGGATCACCAAGACTTTGGGTTTGAAATCGTCATTTAGTCACAACCAACTAACCAGTGGTGTTATTTTAAAATTAAAATGCAAGTCCCCACTTATTGCTTTGGGTGGTAAAGAGGGCTGAGAATCGGACAAAGCTAGATATCTCTGGGAATTCAAAGACTGGAGGCCTTAGGATTATTACCTACATTAAAGCCCCTTTCTTTCCAGTTCTTCCAGTATGGCCTGGATTCTGTGAACGGCCTCTTTCCTTGCCTGCCGTACATTGTCCTGACCACCAGTCTCCACAGAGTCCAGCTCCAACAACTTCTTGGTCAGCATTTCCTCCAGCAGCCAGTAGTCCTTGTCTGTCTTTTTTCCTACAAATTCGTCCACCTCCTCCTCCAACTGCTCAACCCCCTCCATAACTTGCATAACCTTTTGTATGCCTGATGGCACATCTGGTGTCTCTGATGGAGTCTGAATACTGGTTTTAGATCCTGGTCCATGGTCAGCAGTCACAGATGGTTTCCTATGTACATTATCATACAGCTGGGGCTGCGCACTATACTGCACTTTGGGGTTGGAAGCAGATGGCTTAGTATCAAACTGTGCCGGCTTGTAATCATTCATGGTCCCAGAAGGCAGGTTATTGGCTTCAGAAAAGTAGCCCTGCTGGTCACTTCCTTGCTCCAATTGGTTATAAGAGTCCTAAAGAAAAAAACAAGCGTCTTCAACATGGTGTCCAACTCTAACAATCCCATTACCCCACATCCTGCAGCAAAGGTGCTGTGCACACAGATCCCTAGGCTGCCAATACTGCCAGGCTGCCTCTCTGCTTATCAGTAAGGTCTGCATGCTCAGGATGTCAGTGCAAAAAGGTCCAAGCACTGAAAGACACCAGGGACAGGACTTGCACTTTGAGCCTGTCAGATTGACATCACAATGTGGAATGACATAATAACCTGAATCCCAGGTGACCTGCATAGGCCCTGCAACCCATAAGCAGTTCCAAAAGGGAGGGAGGGGGAGAATACTAGACACTTGGCAGACTAAGCTCTTGAGGTTTTTCTCTCTCAACTGAATAGCAAGAAACAGCTTAGCAGCAGGGAAGTGGGACCTTGAAGAAATGACCAAGAGGCTGCATTCAGCTCATGGACTGAAGGTTGCCCACTCCTGTAATTAATTAAGGGTGACTTCACTAGCCAAGGGGGAAATTGCTCCTATCCTACTGAAAATGCAAACTAGATCTGCCTATGCTATAATGTCTACAGAAGCATAAGAGGGCCTATGTCCTAGCTGAGAAAATCCCTTTGCTGATAAAAGGAACAAGGGCACAAGTTGGCCAGGTGATAATGATGTAGACTATTCTTCTGTACCTTACAATAACAAGCATAGAGGGAAAGCACAGCCCTTCCAAGAAGGTCCAGGTAACAATTCAGAGCTCTGGGAAACCAACAAAAGATCACATCTGTATGCCTATAAGCAAGTACAATGGGAGGCTTAAGGGCTGGAAAGCTTGCCTGTGGGTTCCAAGCTTAGAGACACCTGAGGAGAAAGTTATACTCCCATTTCAGATGGCTTATCAAGGTGGAGCTGGACTAGGCTAGCACCTACCACTTTAGGCTTTGCTAGAGGTGAAAGGTGATCTACAGAAAAAAACATAAGCTTAATATAGCAGCACCAAATTATTCCTTCACTACTTGCATTAAGCAAAGGATGCCAGAACTTCAAGATTTGTTCATGTATGAAGGCCTGAAAGGTATGAGATGTAGGTACCTTAAGAACCACCACCTTCCAGGGTGATTCCCTTCATATCTGTTCCATCAGCCCTACTTTGTATTCCTCAACCATGTGAAGCCTGATGGGTGGCGGCAAGGAGTAGGACCTTTGTGGTGGTGGCACCCACCCTGTGGAACACTCTTAGATGAATTTCATAAAGTCTGACACTTTATGGTTTTATGGGTTTGGTCAAAACATGTTGTTTCAAGAAGAACTTTAGCTGGGAAAACGACTCATAAATGTTAAGGCAGTTATATTTACTCAATTTTCTTCTTTTGTGTGTGTGTTACTTGTTTTCGGCATTTTTTGTTTTTATAATGTTGATTTTTTATTATTGTTAATTCCTTTTTTGCTCTTATTACATGTATATTTTATTTTAAGCTGATAAGAGTGTTTTTAATGATTAAGGTGTGTGTGTGTGTGTATGGTATATATACACACACACACACACACACACACACATACATACATATTTAAAACTGGGCTGCAACATAATCAAATCAGCAGATTAAAAAAACCTTATGAATTGACCAAAACAGTGCCAATTAACTGGGCACCATTTCTCTCCCCCCCTGCCCAAATACAGATGCCTTAAAAACTGCAGGTGGTAGGCATCATCCTAAGAGATATTCTCTCTTCCCTCACACTTAGGCGCAATTGCTCTTCTAAATATGCTTGCTACAATACATTTTGATCTAAAAACAATAATCCTATTTTCTACAGCAATACTTTTGCCCATATACAAATTTATTCAAAAGATAGCCCATTAAATAAGCTAATACTGATGATAAACTTATTTGTTTCTTTAGTTAGGAAGCAGCTTTTATGTAATAGCCATTGATACAAAAAGCTTCCCAACAATGAACAGAGGACAAGCATTGGGGAAAGATAGCCTCCCCTCAAAAATTACCTTTGGATTGTTATTTGGAGCATGTGGAGCTGATACTCCACTAGGAGGCCATGGAGGAGAGGATTCTGCAACATATTGACTCCCATGTCCTGTTGATGAAGGAGACCAACCATACGGAGGATGCATTCCATACTGGAGAGGAGGTCTCCAGTTTGTATCCTGAAGTCTTGGCTGAGGTGGTGGTGGGGGCCTCTGTTGTGGAATGCTGTGATTGCAGTCGCCATACGGATAGGGTGGAACTGGAAAGTTTGGTGTCTGCAGGCCGAAGGAAAAATAAGATATGGTTTCTTCACGTAGCCTATGAGAACACATTAATTAAATGTTGAGACCCACCAAATAAGACTAAGCTGGCAGTTAACTGCAGAAGCAGGGATCCACAATTCTGCTTGCCAAGGCAAGAGTTCACACTTTTTGGTGAGGGTGGTGAGAAAAACTCAAGCCTTGTGTCTCCAACTTAAAGGTAAAGGGACCCCTGACCATTAGGTCCAGTCATGACCGACTCTGGGGTTGTGGTGCTCATCTCACATTATTGGCCGAGGGAGCCGGCGTACAGCTTCCAGGTCATGTGGACAGTATGACAAAGCTGCTTCTAGTGAACCAGAGCAGCACACGGAAACATGCTGATGAATAAAGGCAGGGAATGTCCTTGTAGTTGGGCTGAGCTTCAGAGGGTACAATAAAATGATGGGAGGGAAACACTGCTTCTCTAACCAGTTCCAAACTGAAGACAGGCTAGGGAATATTGTTTGGGCACTGGGTGTAGACAGCACTGTTTGTGCCTATATGACACCTAGCCAAGTCCCTGCTCCCCTCCACCACTATATCAGCAAGAATATGTAGCTTTTCACAATACAGTGGTACCTCGTTTCTCGAACGTCTCCGTTGATGAACATTTCGTAACCTGAACGCCGAAACCCCGGAAGTAAATGCTTCGGTTTTCGAACACGCCTCAGAAGTCAAACAGCTTCCACTGCATGTTTTTTAATTTTCTCAAATGAATTTGCAGACAGCCCTTTGCGCTTCAGTTTTTGAACGTTTTGGAACTCGAACGGTCTTCCGGAACAGATTACGTCAGAGAACCAAGGTATCATTGTATTTGCTAAACTAAAGTATTGTCCTGTGCAGGGAATTTGCAATAAGAGTTTAGTTTCAAAAGTATCTGCTCATGCAGGATACTGAGAGTACAAAATAATCTGTAACTTAAGACATGAATGCTAGGAAGGAAGTCCCATCAACTCAGGAACTCCAAGTAAGCTTACAAAGGATTGGAATGGAGATAGTTACCAGGAAAAACAATAACTTATATGTTTTGGAGCTATAAGAGATGATTGTATAAGCATCTGGCATAACAGGTTAAAGTCTATGAATGTTAAAGACAAGAATAATTTAATAGTACTGTATGTCAATGGTAGAAGGATGCACCCAATCAGTTCAGCCAATGCAGCCAATGAAATTATGTCACCAGCCCACACTAGATCCTTACCTGTGGAGGAGAATATCCTGGTATTTGCCTCCTCACCATGGAACCTTCAGCTGGGCAGTCTGGTGGTGGGTAGTTCCAGTTAGAAGCTGGTGATGGTGATCTATATACATTGGGAGACTCTGTGGAATATGGTGCATGAGGATGCCCTGAGGAATAATAGGCATTTGATTGTGTGATATTGGAATATGGCGGCCCAGTCCCAGGAGTAGAGTATGGAGTGCCATAAACACCATTTGTGTAGGAAGGATCAATTCCCTAGAAGATAAGAGGGTAAATTATTTAAAATCAACCTTGATTGCACAGCAAATCAAGTATTATGTCTCAAAAACTCCTGGACAAGAGCTAGTTATGCTGTCAATCCTGGGCCAAAGATGGTTCCTTTATTTTTTTAACAAATAAAGCTCAGTAGGTGTCATTTCTGCAGTGAATGTAGAAGCCACATTCACTAAGCTTTTTCTTGACAATGACAATGCAGGCCTTCAGTTACAGGTAGCATAGAATGCTGTGTGGGCCCTGCTATGCACAATCCTGTTTCAATGCAGAATTTGTTGCATCCCTCAACATCAATAATTCCCTTTGGAACCAGGCAAGGCAGCATTTCTATTCCAACAGCTGCTAGTACAGACTCTGCTTACCTAAGCAACACGAAAATTGGCTGTCAGATTTCTGCCAAGTGCCAAGAGATCCTGAGAAGTCTGCATTCCTGGTCATTTAGACCACACATTTTCATAGGGTTTGTTATCTGGGCTTAATGAATCCACAGCTCTCTTATTCCTATTGTAAACCCAAAAGGATGGAACCCATCTCCTGGTACTCTACCTTGCAGAGTTACAGTACTCAATAAATGTGAAATGGTCGCACTGCCGAAGAGATGGTAAACCACCAAGTGCCCTCTAGTGGGAATATATTGGAAGTTTTAGTGCCTCTGAGCAGAGATTTTCCATATTTCCATCAGTGATTTCTGGAAATGTTTGAACAACACTTACTTGCAAGAGATTGCACACTGTTGCAGATTTTCTCTGCAATCACCTAATTTCTTGCATCACTGTTCTGAATACAATTTCCCACCCATTTTGGTTGGTTGCTTTCAAGTCACACGTTCTCCAGCTCTGAAGCAAGTTCTGCTTTTAAAAATATATTAAAAATGCACCCTGCTCGTCCTCCAAAAAACTTAATGTGGCAGGTGGGCAGCATGGTTTCATTCTTATTAACAAGCTGATGTGGTTGGCTAGGTTGAGATTTGGTATAAAGTTGTGACCAAGACCCTGGTTTAAATTATTGCCTATGCCCAAACTTCACCTTAAACCCTTCCCATCTTAAATATCTTAAATATGAGACAATGCTCATCTACCTTATAGCCTCAGATTTGTACTAAAATCAGGCCCACTTGTTTAATCCAAAAGGAAAATAAATGTTTGAGGAAAACATTTATAACATAATTTAGTACACAAGTTACAAATATAGCTTACATAAATGTGTATGTATATGATACTTTGCCTAAATCCATTGGTTGATGAGCATGGTCTGAACTCAGTTCTCCAGATCAAAGCCACTATGTCACAATCGCCCTTATGTAGCATTTCTCTATTATTATAGCCCAGCAATAATTAGCAAACTTCAGTGCACATTTACAAACTGAACTCTAGCAAGTTATTTAGTAATCAGATAACAACCTTCATCCGGGAGGTGGCAACAAATGAAATATTTATACTTAGGAATGCACTTTGAAAGGACTATTAAAGGAGAATGGCGTATTACTGGTACACGGTGCTATAAGCTTGGGCAATTTAATTTATCCTTTCAGAATGTATGTAGATGATAGCACCAAAGTCTTGATCTCAAAGACAAAGCTAAACGGTATTAATCATTCCTAAGGCATGCTAACTTTTTTACAATCCTTATTTCCCCAAGAATCAGTTATTAATGCTCCTATCAAAAAGCCTATACTAGTATTCTTATTTTAAAGAAGTAAAACTAAGATATAGTTGTTTCCAAGGATATCACCAGCCTCCAGCAAGGCTGCCTTTAGTAGCAAATGGAACAAGATGTTTTTGAACTATTTGAAGGGTTTATTAGGAACCACACAGGTACTTCGGATAAGGAAGAACTTGTTCTGTCCAGAGCAAGCAGCCTTGTATCAATATTTTTCTGAACAGACTACACTGTTGTACGACAGATCTTTTAATAGGAAATCTGAGACAGGTCATCTAATGAGCTTTACAGGCTGCTGTGAAAGGCAAGGGAACATGTGTAAAGGTCCTCCTTCATCACTGCAACATGATGCGTCATGGCATTTCACACCCGGGTGCTACAGCCACACAGGATGGCACAACTGTAGTTTACGAGGTCTTCCACGAGTAGTAAGCCGTATAATGATCACCACTTGTCAGTATGAAAATAAGTTTAACATTGCTTTAACATTATTTTAACACTGGAGTGCCATCCACTCTGTATTCAATAACCCAATATTTCCATGAGAGACCACTTCTCAGACAAATTGTCCTATGACTATACCTGGCCTTGGAGCTCTGGTCCAACAGAATATGGGCTTGGGTAGGGAGTTCTGGAAGATGAATTCCAGTAATGCGAACCATATCCAGGATAAGGGGGGTGCTCCTAAAGAAAGAAACAAGATATTCACTTCCTGAAAATCATCAACATGTTTTGAAAATGTATCAAAATCTTAGAATCTTCTAGTTCCTTGAATTATTGTATGTAGCCTAAAAGGACTCTGAATATAGAAACTGTTAATGAAGGTTTCAACAGACCTATGCATAGTCAAAAATTATTTTCTTCCAATCCATGGCGATGGAGCTATATTCAGCAGACTTATAGTAATAGCAAGTTTTGCTTCCTTCTTTCTCTTGCAAATACCATCTTACCTCAGCTCCCGAACACCTTGGGAGTCGAACGTTTCGGCTCCTGAATGATCAAAAATCAGAAGTGAATGTTCCGGTTTTCAAACATTCTTTTGGAAGCTGAACGTTCGAAGGGGCTTCCTGCAGCCAATCAGAAGCTGCGCTTTGGAAGTCAAACGGACTTCTAGAACGGATTCTGTTCAACTTCCGAAGTATGACTGTAAAGCCCAGTTCTTCCAAAAAGCAGCTGGGCCAGCCTCTTATACTGTACAGATTAGTCTTATCAGCCAAGCCCCAGTGGAGAGGCAGGTTGAGCCTGACTAAAAAATTGTGGTGAATGGTGCAGTTTAAAGAGTAACAAACTTTATTTCAGGCAAGGGTTAGTACGCAGGGAATGATGCTATTACTTCAAATTCAGGGTGAAACTAGATGTGAATGCAAATAGCAGCTGCCAGGCTGCTATAATTTTTCTGCCCTGCTGTGGTTGTGACAGAAATAATTCCTCTTACACTGCTGTTTGCGTTTATATAGATATAAAAATAGTAGACGGATTCATATCATTGTCCAAATAAGCAATTTCTGATTCACATTAAGAAACTTTGTTTTTAATATTCCCAGGGACAAGGATGAAAACTGTCTACACAAAGAAATTCCAAGTTTTTAAAGAAAAAAAGAAAACAAAGCAGCTTTAGTACACAGAATACTAACTGACAGTTGCAGGAATGGTATGACTTGAACCAGAATAGACTGTTCATATGACAATGTTTTGTTGTAGGAACCCTACTGGTGCTATAAAATTTTAAAATAAGGGCCTGGTTCTCATTTCCAATAATACTGTATTCACTCACCAGAACATTGGAAGGCAGGAGCATATTCACATCTCAGTGAGCAATTACAGAAAAGCTTGCTTGCACACCTCTTGATACAATTTAATCATTAAAAATTCCAATATATTATTATGGCTATCACATTAAGTTGGGTCAACCAAGCTTAGCTACCCCCTCAAAAGTGTCCAAGTACAAAAATCCCAAAATATTAACACATTTTTATATATTTTTATATAATCCTTAAATTTATTTTTCCAGGACAGTTTACGAGACTTCACAAGATAAACAAAAGCAGCAAACAACAATAAAACAGTGAACAATAATATACAGGATTAATAGCAATCCCAGCAGATATAAAATACCTTTGAGGTTAAAAGTTTGGAAAAATAAGATGGTCTTTGCTTGGCCCCTAAAAAGGCGGAAGCTTAGTGGTAAAGAATCTGCTTTGCATGCAGGAGGTCACAGGTTCAATCCTTGGTACTGTATTGCCAGGGAGGGAGGGCTGAAAACATTTGCTGACCTAAATGCTGCAAAGCCAATGCCAGTCAGTGAAAAGTACTAAGCTAGAAGGGCAAGCGGCATGACTCTGTATAAGGGAGCTTCCTATGTTCCTAAAAGACATCAACATTGACACTAGATGAGCCACAAGCTGGGCACTGGAACCTCCACTGTTGCCACCCCATTTTGCTTCAGATAGCAGAGGCAACTGGAGAACCCCATCTGGGGAAGATCTCTGTATACTGTATAGGTATTGTGATATGGCAGAAGATGTTCACTCAAGAATACAGTCACATGCTATGTTGGGCTTTTAAACATCAGCACTTTTGTGTTCAAAAACAGACTGTAAGGCAGCTGAGCTCTTTAAGCACCGGCAAATTGTGTTTCCAGCATCCACTCCTAGTTAGTAACCTAGCAAATGTATTATGAATGTAGTGCAGTTTCTGGATAGCTTTCAAATGCAGTCCTACATACAAAGAACGACAGTAGAACCTGGAGGTAATCAGAGCTTGGTAATTAAACAGCAACATACAAATCTGTGGGTAAAACTGCACTGTTGTATTTCATGCTGGCTTCTTTTTGCAGTACTGTACTTGAGATACCACAAACACAATTAACTATTTTATTAAGTCAGTATAGATGACCTACAGTATATAGATGACCTAACTAGGAATCTGGGTTGGGAAAAATATACCCAAATCAGCAGAGAAAAACTTCATCTTTCCAGTGATTATATTCCCAATCACTGTAGAAACTTACAACAACCAAGGCCTATATGCATGTGCAGCAAGCATCGCTGTGAAGAAGTAGCTTTAAATACAGACACAAAGCAGTCTTCCCAAAATAGCCATTGTACAAGAATCACACACAGTAATGGAAGGAATCAAGATTAGAGGTCAATCTTGCCAGAAAGCTTTGTAGCAACTGTCTTTTCACAAAATGATTTATCAGTTTTGATTTTTTTAAAACACCATATACAGTGGTACCTCAGTTTACAGATGCTTCAGGTTACAGACGCTTCAGGTTACAGACTCTGCTAACCCAGAAATAGTACCTCGGGTTAAGGAACTTTGAGAACAGAAATCGTGCAGCGGCAGTGCAGCGGGAGGCCCCATTAGCTAAAGTGGTACCTCGGGTTAAGAACAGTTTCAGGTTAAGAACAGACCTCCAGAACGAATTAAGTTATTAACCCGAGGTACCACTGTACAAAGCACTGATCATAATTAAGCCTATACAGCACCTTTGTATCATTATGATACTATAAAGATATGTTAACAACGCCAATTAAAATTTTAATGAGAGCAAACTAGCTTGGTTTGGGGTTGCTTCAAATACAATACGAAAGGGTGGTTGAGTATTATGAGAACAGGTCAGGGCAAACCTGAGACTCGTGCTCTTCCTCCTCCGGTGTGGTTACAAGTAAAACGTTTGCTTCCTGGTTCGTAAATATTCCTGGTCAAATAAACTATGGTTTAATGTGAATGCATTCTTCACTGCTCCATTATTCCTACCTGTTTTCTCAGCCTGGAGGGAAATTACAAACCAGAGACTGGTTTCATATTACATACAAACTATTGCCTTTGGTTTGTTCCCCGCCAAGAAACCACTAGCAAATCCTAGCTTACTGCTCATGGGAGGAGAGGAGAGAAACAGCAAGTGCTGTTCATATGTAACAAGAAGCCAGCCTCTTGTTTGTTGCCAATCCCTCCCACTCTAGCCTAGGAAAGACAGGAGTGGAGCCCACAATTCCAGCAATGTGCACAAGCACATTAATATCCTTCAGAATCTTCATTTTGCTCTTGGTAAAAAAGTAATATCATACACTCCTTAACTGAATATATGTGAATCTGTAGCTTCAAATCGGCCACATCTTCAAACTAAATAGGACTGGTGCCTTAAGCACTTTTCTCACTGCAGGTTTGACTATATTTTGGAGACACATGCATCTCCCACAGTCATAACCACACATTAATAAACATGCCTGGCACACTAACCAGTGTGAACAAGTGCTACAATAAAAAAGTTGGTATGCTGTGCATCAAGGAAAATGTGCAAACGGAGGATCCTATTTTTAATATGCCTTTTGACTGATCTACCTCAAAATATGCCTGTTGTCTTTGTCCATGGAGTTTTCTTGGCAGGGATATTGGAGTGGCTTGCCAGTTCTTTCTCCAGGTGGATCACATTTAGTCAAAACTCTCCACTATGACCTGTCCATCTTGGGTGGCCCTGCATGGCATAGCTCATAGCTTCTCTGACTTATTCAAGCCCCTTCGCCACGACAAGGCATTGATCCATGGAAGGACAGATCACGAAGCTGAGGCTCCAATACTTTGGCCACCTCATGAGAAGAGAAGAATCCTTGGAAAAGACCCGGATGTTGGGAAAGAATGAGGGCACTAGGAGAAGGGGACGACAGAGGACGAGATGGTTGGACAGTGTTCTCGAAGCTACAAACATGAGTTTGACCAAACTGCGGGAGGCAGTGCAAGACAGGAGTGCCTGGCGTGCTATGGTCCATGGGGTCACAAAGAGTCGGGACACGACTAAACAACAACAACACCTCAAAATATACATAGGACAAAATCACTTGATTGAAATCATCACATTGTTAAAAAACCACCTGAAGAAAGGACACCACACAACCATGAATAAAGCAAAACACTTTCTCCACTGAAATGCAAACATCCCACATGAAATGAGGTTCTCTTTTAAGGGTGCTTTCACACATGTAATCCTGTGTTTGCATTTTGAGATGGTGCTGCAGTTGTTCCCCCAAACCATGCCACAGAACAGCTAGCACTGGTCACCTCTGGTAGCCAACACAACCATTGAAGGATTTGATACACCACCTCAAAATGCTTTAGACCTAGGCATTTAAAACAAGAGGTCAAAACAAGAGATCAAAACCAGCACTTTGAATTGGGCACAGAAGCAAATTGGCAGTCAGAGCAGTCTGGTTAGGATTGGTGTAATACGCTCAAACTGTTTTGCCCCAGTGAGCAACAAGGCTGCCAAATTCTGCATCAGCTGAAGTTTCCAAACAGTCTTCAAAGGCAGCCCTTTGAAGTAATCTAGCCTAGAGGTTACCAAAGCATAGACTGCAGAAGTTAAGCTATGCCTGCCAAGATAGGAGGGCAACTGGGCCACCAGCTGAAGATGATAGAAGGCACTCCATGCTACCAGAGCCTCAAACAACGGCAGAGGATCCAGGAGTTCTCCCAAGCTATGTACCTGCTCCTTCAGAGGCAGTGTAACCCCATTAAGATCAGGCTAACTCCCAACCATCTGGTCTGTTGGGAAACACCCACTAACAGTGCCTCAGTCTTATTTGGATTGAGCTTCAATTTGTTGGCTCTCATTATCAAGGCAAGATAACGGTCCAATACATCCACTGCCTCACCTGCAGATGTAAAGGAGAGGTAGAGCTGTGTGTCATCAGCAAATTGCTGACAACGTATTCCAAAACTCCGAATGACCCTGCTCATGTAGATGTTAAATTGCATAGGGGAGAAAATTGAAGGCTCCATGGGGCTGAAAAGCACTCCCCAAGCAACATCCTCTAGGAGCAACCATCCAAGTAGGGCCAGAGCAGACGCAAAGCAGTGCCACCTAACTACCCCCAACTCAGAGAGCCACTCTGAAGGATACCTTGGTCGATGGTATCGAAAGCTGCTGAAATGCTGAGGAGAATTAACAAGGACACATTGCCCCTATCTCTCTCTCCCGACAAAGGCCATCATACAGGATGACCAAAGCAGTTTCTGTGCCAAATTTCACACACCATAGCACAGCTCTGCCCTTAGAAACTGTTAATCAGTTTTTGCAATCCTCCCACCTGCACACAAGTGGCTCCAATGTATTAAAATGACAGCTTGCAAGGGGACAGGATGGGCATCCCACATAATTAAAAGGAGACAGAAAGCAGCATAGACCCAGTACAGTATCACTATTACAGCCATCAGGCTTGCTTCCCACCCTCCTCCTCCTCCTCCCTTCCAACGTCTTTTCCTTTTGTGCCATGCTATTTAGACTGTAATCCCGAGGAGCAGGAACTGTCAATAGCAGTCATCTGTTCTGTTCTGGACTGGACTGGACTGGAGTGCAGGGCAAATCAATTTTTTTAAGTACGTAAGAGGGGGGGAGGGGGGAATCGCCTGGATTGAGACTACAATTATACAGTACAAGACTTACCATTTTACTAGTGTCAAGCGGATTGTTCTTATTTTTCTCTCCCCTCTTTCCCTTATGTGGACCCAGCCAGGTCGCCTGTCCTTAGTTCAGTTTGAGCGTGAAGTGAGGAAAAGCCAATGCATCTGCCCTGCATTAACCAGCACACATTTTCCTTTTAGCGATGGGCTGGCCCGGGAGGACCAGTCCTCCTTCCCTCTCGCCCCGCTTTGACTCCCCCCCCCTTCCCAAGGCGGTCGAAGCAGCAGAGGAGACGTAACAGATGAGAGGCGCACGTGGCAACGCTCAAGCCTCGCGGACACCGGGAGGGGGGCCGCCTACGTCACAGACCCTGGTAAAAAGGAGGGGGGAAAGAGGAGGGAGGACTCGGCCGTTACCTGAGAGCCGCCATAGCCGGCCCGAACCGTTCTCTCGCTGCCGCTGCCGCCGCCGCGATGCCGCGGGCACCTGCGACCCTCCACGCCCCACGGCGGTGGCGGAGGAGGCTCGGGCTCAGGTCGGGCCCGCTCCACTTCCGCTCCGTGTAACAGTCTCCTCAGCGCCGCCGCCATTAAGGGCTCTTAACTCTCTCCTAGTCCCCTTGAGAAAGCAATGCGCCTGCGCATCTCATTCCTGTCATAGACACGCCTCCTCCTCCCTGCCTTATCGTAAACAGGCGTTTCGCCAGCTATAGCATTCCCGGATGAGGGGAGTTCTGAAAGATTTGTGTGGGGGTTTTTGCCTCTGGGCGACGTCACCAGCCGTTGCTGACGTCTTGCGAACGAGACCCGCAGAAGCAACCCGCGCGAAAGCATCCGATCAGGAAAGCTTTCGCCTCCGTCAACCAGTTTAGGGTAACCCTTGAAGACCTGGAGAGAAATGTAATGGGTCAGCAGTGCACACCTTACCTGGGAGGAAGTTCCATTTACTTCTAAGGAGCTTGCTTTGCTGCTCAGTAGACATGGACAGGTGATTCTATTGTACAGTTATGCCAAAACAGGCATTCAAAAGCGGTAAACTGACCTTTAAAGGAGCATAAAAGTGAAACTACCACACTATATCTATCTATCTACCTATCTACCGTATATATAAATGTCTATATATATATTTAAATGTTCACACTGCGTGCGCAGATGTGACACCCTTCCTCCGTAACCATTTCCCGCTGTTCTCCTGAATGGAGAAAAATCAGAGAAATCCCCCGGATTTCCTACCTGCCAGGGAGCCTCCATTTTGGGTGCCACTGTGCCCATGTGTGGGCACCGGAAATCGGGCAGAGTGGCACCGGAAGTCGCTTCTACACATGCCCGGTGGCCATCTTGGTGGTGGCCGCATGCGATTAAAATCCGGGGGTTTCCCGCAAAAAATGGGATACTTGGCAGTTATGCCTTTCATACCTAAAATAATGATTAAACACAAAAAAGTGGTGCCCAAATTAGACATCACCAGCAAAAGCTCTGAAGACTCCAGCAGCATCCAATAGAAAGGCAGATCTCCGAGGGCGGGGCCAAATTGTTACATCATCAACCACCATCCAACAACCGCCAAAGCAGCCATTCCACACCCAAAGGCCAAGGACAGATCCCGACACCGCCACACCTACCCCAGGATCCAGGCCCTACCCCGACGTCCCCACCACCCCCACCAAAGCCACAACGGCCATTCCACCTCCAAAGCCCTAGGACGTAAACCACCAAGACGGCCATTACCAGACAAAGGCAAACGCAGAGCCAAACGCAGAGCCACAGCCACAGGACACCATAGCCCACAGCCACAGGCCGCAACCCACAAACAACCCCTCCCCCACAAACGCTCACATAACAAGCAACGCAACTAGCCCAAACACTCATCCGCAAAAACCCACAGAGTCAGGCCAGGGCCAAGGAATGGAGATACAGGGCGGAGGCCTCAGCTCGCATTTAAATACCAGCCCAAGCCAAGGCCAACAGACTAGGCCTCAGCTCTACTTTATAGCCTACAGACTAGGCCTCAGCTCAACTTTACAGAATACCCCGAGTGGAGCCCTGGGTGGAGGGCAGGGGCGTAGCCAGGATGAAAATCAGGGGGGAGGGGCGGGCCAAGGGGCGGGGGAGGGGCCACAGCGGGGCAAGGAAAGCTTCCTTTTCCCTTGCCAGCTTTCCCTCCTCCCGCCCCGGTGATGGCGGAGGGGGAGGAGGGGATCGGAGCAGCCCGATTTCGGGCTGCTCCGACTCCCTCCTCCCCCTCCGCGATCGGCAGGGGTGAGGGGGAGCCAGGATCAGCCCAAAATCGGGCTGCTCCGACTCCCTCCTCCCCCTCCGCGATCGGCAGGGGTGAGGGGGGGAAGCCAGGATCAGCCCGATTTCGGGCTGCTCCGACTCCCTCCTCCCCCTCCGCGATCGGCAGGGGTGAGGGGGAGCCAGGATCAGCCCGATTTCGGGCTGCTCCGACTCCCTCCTCCCCCTCCGCGATTGGCGGGGGGAGGGGGAGCCAGGATCAGCCCAAAATCGGGCTGCTCCGACTCCCTCCTCCCCCTCCGCGATCGGCAGGGGCGAGGGGGAGCCAGGATCAGCCCAAAATCGGGCTGCTCCGACTCCCTCCTCCCCCTCCGCGATCGGCAGGGGCGAGGGGGAGCCAGGATCAGCCCAAAATCGGGCTGCTCCGACTCCCTCCTCCCCCTCCGCGATCGGCAGGGGCGAGGGGGAGCCAGGATCAGCCCAAAATCGGGCTGCTCCGACTCCCTCCTCCCCCTCCGCGATCGGCAGGGGCGAGGGGGAGCCAGGATCAGCCCAAAATCGGGCTGCTCCGATCCCCTCCTCCCCCTCTGCAATCGCCGGGGCAGGTGGAGGGAAAGCCCCAGAGCCGCGCAAAGCGGTTGCCTGGCTTTCCCTCCGCCCGCTCCACAGCCAGCCAGGGAGAAGGGAGACGGCACCGGGCGGGCAGCCGGGCATGCTGGCCAGCGGCCCTGCTTCTAGGGGGGGCAATTGCCCCCTCCTGCCCCCCTGCCTACGCCCATGGTGGAGGGTGGGGGGAGGAGGGGCCTGAATAGGTCATGGGTTGAGATAGGGTAGAGGGAGTCACAGGGATAACCCGGGGGTGGGGTGGGGGACAAAATACCTCATGGGTTGCTACAGGATGGGAGTAATCACAGGGATGAGACACAACAACGGGGGTGGGGGTGGAAAAACACATAGTCCAGGGGCGGACGGGAGGGGGGGCAGGATACCTCATGGGTCGCAACAGGATGGGAGGAATCACAGGGATGAGACACAACAGGGGGGGACATAGTCCAGGGGGGAACGTACACATCCTCCCCCTTTCCTGGGAAACAAGGAACCTGAGTCAGGCACAGCAACGCGTCATGGATCGTCACAGGGTGGGGGCAGCCACAGGGATAACCCACAGCAATGCGTGGCAGGGCCAGCTAGTTAAATATAAAACGGTTTAAAAATGAAATTTGATTTCTACAAAGGCATACATCCAAAATTATCCAGACTTCATCAGAAAGCTCTGTGCTTTCCTGGAGTCCGTGCTGACTCAGAACAAGTTCTTGGAAAGCTGTATTTTCAGAATCTCTGCAGGTGTTGCTACTACCGGTATGGTACTTGCAAGAAAATGAAACCTTCCCTTAAAGCTTTAGAATGTATAGCATATATAAACACAACAAACCTTGGGGAGCTGTTTAGATCTTCAGAAATTAGAGATTACACACAGACCAATTTTGAGTATCTTAACCAGGTAGTCAAGGTGTAGGGAATCTTTTGCCCTCCAGATGTTGAATGACAGCTCTGATCATGCCTGGCCATTGGCCAAACTTGCTAGGACTCATGGAAGTTGTAGTTAAGTACCGTAACGTCTGGAGGGCCAAAGATTCCCCACACCTGATCTAGTCCATATACTCATTAAGGCCAGTTGGTGATTTGTAAATCCAAAATAAGCCCCTCTGAAACAATGTAGTGGGAATCCTTTGAGTGCCATCATTTCCAACAGCTTTAATGGTAGAACCTCAGTTTGTGAATATGCAACTTAATCCCACCTGCAAAATACGAAGCCTGAGTGAGTTTGTGGGGGGGAAGTAGGCGACCACTAGCAATGATGACAACTGTAGTCTGTGAAATCTTCTGCCATCATACAATATATGTTAGTCTTTGCTGCAAGAGACTAGCATGCCTATCCTGGAAAGAGTTATGATGCTAAGAGTGCTAATAATAATGCCAACACAACACAACTTTATTTGCCATCAGTATATGCAGTAATGTTGAGCTAAACCATTTACATAAATAAATGAAGACAAGCTCTCACACATACGTGCATATATAAAACCCATAAGCTAAACCACATCAACAGAGACAATACATGCCCTGTTTGAATGCACTTTTCAATGGTTTGTGTACAGTCCAGAAGACCTTGTTGAGCAGTACAGTGGAACCTCGGTTTATGAACACCTCGGTTTATGAATTTTCGGTTTATGAACGCCGCGGACCCATCTGGAATGGATTAATTCATTTTCCATTACTTTCAATGGGAAAGTTCGCTTCAGTTTATGAACGCTTCAGTTTAAGCTGTCTGGAACAGATTAATCCACTTTCCATTACTTTCAATCGGAAAGTTCGCTTCAGTTTATGAACGCTTCAGTTTATGAACAGACTTCCGGAACCAATTGTGTTCATAAACCGAGGTACCACTGTAAATATTGTCACACAATTAAAGGAATAAATTTTACAGATTAAACAAAGGGCTAAGATTGCAAGGCTTCAAATCTAGGCCCTCTTGGGCACAAGCCTAATTGAGGAGCAGGGGGTCTGTGTGTCTCCAGATGTTGCTGAGCTGCAGCTCCCACCATTTCCAATTCACTGACAGTGCTGGCTGGCGTTGATAAAAGGAGCCCAGCAACAGACACCTGTGATTGCAGTTTTAAACTGATCCTATCTTTGTTGCAGTGCACCCGCCTAGCGTGCAGACCTCGGAGAGGTGCAGTACTGTACTGACATTTGAGGGCCAGCTTTATACGAATTAGTTTTTGTTACAACTTTCTGATAATATTTTCATTTCTCCTACAAGACATGTTTTTGAAAACTGAGGTTACCAATATGAGGGGGGAAGGGGGTGCGAGCAGTTAGTCTTGCCTTGGGCGCAAAACAGCCTGGCACCGGCTCTGTGTGCACTGTATATGCACACGTGCTTGCTCAAAAGGAAGCCGCCGCTGGGTTTAGCTAGACCACGATGGGAGAACCGGCGACCCTCTCCGTATACAGTACTGTATATGCGTGTGCGTCAGGGGAGGCCTCCTTCTGAGTAAGCACGCATAGACTCGGGGCTGCCGCTTCGCGCTCAGCGGGCCCTATTTCGGGAGGAGCAAATAAGCCATTGCAAGGGTTGCCAGCGACCCACTTCCTCTCTTCTCGCTCGCTTCGGCTGCGTGCGCGCAGCTTCCCGCAGGCGGAGGTTCCGCAGCTCCGACTGCGCTCCAGCGGGGCCTTTCGGCCGCCGCGCGTCCCGCTTACTTAAGCCTGGGCCCGGCCTCGGCCAAGCCCCCTCCCTCCAGCATGCAGCCGCCCTCCAGCGAGAGCCGCCTCCTCCTCTCTCCCCGCCCCGCCGGAGCAGGCGCTTCCGGCCCGGGCGGGGACAGGGCGCGGGGAGGTTCCGCTTCTCCCAGGGCAGATGCTGCGGGCGGCGGCGGCGGCGGAGCATCCGCGGCGTCTGCGGGGAAGATGAACTACATGCCGGGCACCGCCAGCCTCATCCAGGACATCGACAGTGAGTACAGCGGCGCGACGGAGACGCCTGGGCGCCTTTCCTCCACCCGAGCCCGGCGCTCGGCGGCTCCTCCTCGGGAAGCCGTGCCAAGCGCCGCCCTTTCCTTCCCGACGCCGCCTCCTCTTCCCTCCTGGCTTTTCGCTTTCGTTATGCCCCCATTTCCCTTTCCCTTCTGCGACCCCTTTTTCCTTTCCCAAGGCTCCCCCCCCCCCGGCTGCTTGGAAACAACAGAGGCTGCCTAATACATCTTTGCGCGCACGCTGCACCTTCGGAGCACATCCCTCCAGCTCCTAATGCCTCGAAGAATTCTGGGTACTGTAGTTCTCTAAGGGTCGCTGGGCGCTGTAATTAGGTGAGAGGGGCAAACTACAGCGCCCAGGATTCTTTGAGGGAAAGAATGTGATTCAGAGGTATAAGGCAGTAAGCCTTATCAGACTGGGTATCCTTTAACTGCAAACGCGTGTTTGGGGTCCAGTTTCAAGCCCCATGGGTGTTTGGCATTTGTCTGTCTCAGCAGACAATGGAGGAGTGTGCCTCTGGGGGTGAAGTCAAACCATTGGAGAGTTACAGCGCCTGCTGTGGCTGCAAAGATGTTTTGTTGCAGGTGGGGCAGATGAAGGCACCCCATTTAGCTGCTGCAGGGGGACCACGGCGCTTCTCTCTGCACTCCTCCCAGCAGTCATTCCTCCTCTGGTCAGGTGGTACCTCGGATCAGTCCGTGACTCACCAAGCCAAAGACCGGTGGTATAGTACACATGCAACCCCCCCAACTACGTTGGGTTAGTGTTGGCCACACTGGCTGGCAGCCGCTCTCAGGCTTCCAGGCTGGGAACATTCAAAGCCCTATGTAGAGATGCTGGGAGGATTCCTTTGGATCAGCCCATTCCCCCAAACATAGGAAGCTGCCTTATAGTCAGAGCAGAGTTTCTGTCAACTGATCCACAACTCCCCCCCCCCATTATGCACCATTCTGCAAGGATGGGGAGGCTGTGGCCCTCCAGAAGTTGCTAGACTCCCAATTCCTATCGGCTGCACCCAGCATGGCCAATGGACAGGGACAATGGGAGCTGCAGTCCGACCACATCTGGAGGGCCACAGCTTCCACCACCCTGCCCTTTTGGATCACACTTCCAGCCCAGCACCTGGTTTTCCCCATAGCCAACTGGAGATCTTTAGGAAGGCCAAAGCAGGGCATACGGCTCTCCCACCTATGTTCCCCAACAACTGGCATTTCAGCATTTTCCGTGGGGAAAACTTCAGTAATCTAATAAGCAAACCTTTAGTTGGCGGAGTGGTAACACTGGCCGCCACTAACCTGCTTCTACTGCAGAGCTGAACTTGTGGGTGGTTCTTCTCGCAGCATATAGTCAAACTATGGAACTTGCTCCCCCAGGAGGCAGTGATGTCCACCAAGTAGGATGGCTTTAAAAGAGGGTTAGACAGATTCTTGGAGGTGAGGGCTACCAGTGGCTACTAGCCAGGATGGCTATGCTCTGCCTCCATAGTTGGAGATATTAATGCTTCCGATTACCAATTGCTGGAAGCCATGGGAGGGGAGGGAGCTCATGTTCTGCTCCCTGGTTTTCCACAGGCATCTCATTGGCCACTGTGAGAACAGGATGCTGGACTAGATGGGCCCTTGGCCTGATCCAGCAGCCTCTTACATTCTTATGTTCACTAATGAAGCTTTTCCTTTTTATTTTGCCCCAGAGAAACACTTGGTCCTCCTCCGGGACGGTCGAACGCTGATTGGATATTTACGCAGCATCGATCAGTTTGGTATGCCAATGTAAACTTACCTTTTTGGGTGCTACCCTGTTTCATTCCCCTTTGTATTTGTACTTGGCCATGACCAGGAATCCAGCAACAGAATATGCGTGTGTGTGTGGAGGGAGAACTTTGCATTATGATTTATGTGACTGTATTTATTAATTGCATTTATATGCCACCTTTTGCTTCCAAGGAACTCAAGGTGCCGTGCATGGATCTCCTCCTCACCATTTCACCCTCAAAGCAACCCTGTGAGGTAGGTTAGGATAAGAGATGGTGAGGGGCCCAAGGTCACCCAGTGAACTTCATGGCTGAGTGGGGGACTGCAGCAGTTGCTGCCCCCAAAGGGAGTGGCCATGGAATAGTTGTGAAGACCTGAGATACAAATCAAGAGGTCTCTGATCACACTCTCATCCTTTCCATGAACACATCAGGTTTGACTTAGGAGAACTCCATTCTTTCCTTAGCCCCATTTCCCATTGTCACATAAGGTCAAAGTAATCTCTTAGTGTTAACATTAAGCATAATAAGATGAAGGTGATGGTGATTTATACCCCACCCATCTGGCTGGGTTTCCTCAGCCACTCTGGAGAGCTTACAGCACTTTAAAAATTGTAAAACATTAGACATGAAAACTTTTCCAATACAGGGTTGCCTTCAGATGTCTTCTAAAAGTCAGATAGTTGTTTATTTCCTTGACATCTGATGGGAGGGCATTCCACAGGGAGGGCACCACTACCAAGAAGGCCCTCTGCCTAGCCTAGTTCACACATAGCAGTAAATTTCTGCTTATTAAACTGCAGTTTATTAAACCACAGCTTTGCGTTCTAGGCATGAACCTAGCTTAATTGGGGTTTGTTTACTGCCAACAATATGAAGCTGTGGTTTTCTTGACTGTTGCACCCCAAACATTCACCAAACTACCAAGGCATGGGATAAGAGCAGCTGGAAAACAAACTAAACTTTAGCAAAATGGGGTGGGGTTTGTTTGATCTTTTGTAGGGCAGCTCATGGTTTGTTAGAAAGTATTGGAGGGTTTTGACCAGGTGGCAGATGTGGTGATGGCTGCTTTCACTCACTTCTCGTGACACATTGCTTCCATCATTTGTGTAAGAAGTTTTGTGGAGTCTCCAGGAAGTGCTAAATAAAGATGGCAGATCGGACTCCGATCTAAGAGCAGGGGGCTGGGGAACTCTTCATTAGGTGGCCACATTCTCTCCTGAGCAACCTTCCAGGGGCCACCTGCTGGTGTGGCCAGAGGGAGAAGTGGGCATAATAGGGGATATGGCTTTGAGCAGTAGGCTAAATTTTAGCCCCACAAGTCAGGTTTCTACACACTTCCTCCCTCCAGGCTCCCACATCTCTCCTGCCATCCAGGCAAAGAAGCATTCTCATGGTTTGAGGACATATTCCAGCCAATAAAAGCACTCAGGGAAGGTGTAGGGTAAGACTGGGGAGGCGTGTGGCCTGGGGAAAACCCAAGGACCAAGTATAAAGGTCTGGAGGGCCACCTTTGGCCCCTGGACCCGAGGTTTCCCACCCCTGTCTTAAAAGCGTGCCCACACACTCAGATCTGCACCTGCACAGTTGAGATGGAGTTGGAGGTCAGACTGAGCAGCTGCTGTTTGTCCTCCCTCAACTAATTATGATCAATATGAAGCCTGGTGCTGCTTGTATGTGTATGCATACTTTTGGGAAAGAAAAAAGCCAGCTTTCTGCTTTCTGAACACCACATGAGGCCTGGGAGAGCATCCCCCCACCCCGATCAGATCAAGGTCAGGGAATCCTTGAACCTCATGTGGAGCCTTCAGCAGATATCAGATCTTTCCAAGGCTGGCTACAAGGTCAAACATGATTTTTTCATGCAAGGTTAAACAGGGTTTTGTTTTCCTATAGCCTGCCCCCCTTCCCAGGAAGTGAGCTTATCTTGTACCAGTGGCAGGGATGCCATCTTAAATTTCCCACAATGCTCTCAGAACAGTGCTGCGTTAAGTGCCCTGGGGCATTATGGGGGATTTAAGATGGCAGCTGCTTCCTGCTGCTTCCAGGAAAGCCTGAAGCCAAGAAAAGCCCACAACAGACATTGGTGTTGGTGGGTCCAGCTGAGGTGTTGAGGCCCTGGCAGCTAGTCAGAGCACAAGGGTTGCGCAAGGAACTAGAGGTGCCCAAAGTACCTCTAAAGCTTAGCAGGATGTTTGGGGGTTAGCTAGAATTCCGTGGTGGGGAGTCTGCTTGCATGAAGAATGTCCCAGGTTGAACCTCTGCTAGTTAGAGGGATCAAGCATTATGGAAGATGGCTGTGTGAAATCCTGGAGAGCTGGTTGCAGTCAGAAATGAGGCAGTCCTGTAGTCTGACTTGTTGCAGGGCAGCTCCCTCCTTGCATTTATTTTATTAGGTTTTCATTGCACTTACTGTTTTATCCCAACCTTTTCCCCAAGACATATGCGGTTAACCCCTCATTTAATCCCTGCAACAACCCTGTGAGGTAGTTCAGGCTGAGAGGCTCTGGCTGGCCGCAGGTGACCCAGTGAGCCCCATGGCTGCTGGGCAGGATTTGAATCCTGGTCTCCCAGCTCCTAGTCTGACACTTGAGTCACTATACCACACTGGACCCTGGGGACAAAAGTGCTGCAGCTATGGAGATCTCTATCAGCCTGCACCACTAGAGGGAGCCTTATGCTTAAAAAAGAGCCTTTGACTCAAGAAAAAAAAACCCAGGAGTCTCATTTTTAGATGAAATCCTTGTACAAGGCAGCCCTAAAATATCTGGGTAGGCCTTTTAAGAAGTGGGACCATGGAGAGAGTTGGGCCGCATCCAACTGAGTTTTGCTCAGAGTGGCTCCATTGAAGCTAACGGATCAAATCATTGGGTCTACTCTGAGCAGGACTGGCATTGTGCCCTTCTAAAAGCTTGACACAGTGCAGTTAAGATGCAATCCTCCTCTAGCTCTCTTCAGAAACTCCGCTGCAGCCCTTCCTTCCCTGTAAGGATGAAAGTTGGATTTTGAGAGTCAGCAGAATGGATGTTGGGTTCAGGGCTTTAAATCCCTGCTCTGCCACAAAGGCGACTGGTTGTCCTTGAGCAAGTCCGGCTCCATCTTCCTAAACTAACCCAGCCCTCATGGCGGTAAAATAATATTTTGCCCGCTTCCTTTCTCTGAAGGAAAGGTGAGGTAATAAGAGCCTTGCTGGATCAGCCATAGGTGAACTTCATCCAGAATCCTGTTCCTATGATCGCCAGTCTGATGCTTCCACGAAGCCCAGAAGCTCGGCTTGAAGGCAATAGCTCTTTCTCACGGAGTGCCTCCGGTTATTGGTGTTTAGAGTCATATTACCACCACATTCACAGCATACATTTATAAAGCCCTATGATACCGCTTTAAAGTCATAGCCTCCCCCAAAGAATTCTGGGAACTGTAGTTTGCTAACAGTACATAGAGATGTTCCCGTCACGTGGCAACGATTCTAGGGGTTTTGCAGTTGATCCCTCTTTCCAAGGAACTGGTAATTGTAGTTCTGTGAGGAGTGAATAGGGGTCTCCTAACAACTCGCAGGACCCTTTCTGTATTGGGTCCCCATCTTCTTTCCTCTGGGCCAGATAATTAGATCTCTTGCTAAGAACACAGTTGAATTCCTACTGAACAAGAGCCATTAGGTTCATGAAGAAATCATTACGATTACTCCTTGTTGATGGTTTTTTAGACCCTCTTTTCCACCATTATCCAGTGCTGCTCAGTTCAAAATACAAACTTTCGACCAGCACTGCAATTTAGAAATTGGGTTTTTTGAATGAACAAAGTTTGAACAGAATGTGCCTAGCTTTTAGTTAACGGAAACTAATTTACATGGAAATTCCTAATAGGATGAATCCTCCATACTCTTCTCAGTTACTTATAAACTAGGAACTACTTAGATCAGCTATAGGAAGGGTGGGATACAAATTGAAAAATATATAAAAATAGACTTGCAGTACACCCATAATTTTTGAATTATTGTATGATGATGCTAAGGGGTTTCTAAGGACAATTTATTACTGCATATGCTTTAGCAACTAGCTTTCTTGAATTGCCTCTGTTGGTGTTTAATAGGAGACGAAATGAGAGCAGGGCATTGGCAGCACTGGTGTAAAAAGTAAGGAGCTTCAAATGTGAAATGCCCCCTTTTGATTGGATTTGATTGATGATATTAACAGTGAAGATATAATAGAATCCCTCAGTACTAAATTGGAAGGGTTTAGTCTTAGTGTGTTGTCTTAATACTGGTTTCATGCAGCCTTGCTCATCATGCTATAAAATCAGATTAACCATGGGCAAATGTAATAGAACTAATAAGAGACATCATGTGTCATATTGTGCCAGTGAATCCTTTGGTTGTCTTGTTGGGTTATGTGGAACAACACATAGCTAAGGAATTCAAAGAACGGGTTTTGCATATAAGAACATGGGGGTGGCGTCATGACTTCAATAAAGCCATTGGAAGTCCCTGCAAAAGTAGACTATGGTGGACTTCACAAAACCAGCCAACTTGATTTTGATCAGAAATGTAGGGCGAATGAGGGGTGTTGTGGCGATCAATAGAGTTTTGGCAGGAAAAATCTCGAGGTTTGTGCCATCTTTATATTTATCATTTCACAATACAGGTTCTCTTTCTTTGTTAAAGAAACTTGTATCATTGAACTCATGCAAAGCCATAATAGATACCAGCTTTGGTAAGGTCTCTACTGCATCATGGTCATCATTTGCTCCTTTGGGGGTATTAGAATTTGCATACGGCTGTTTTCTGTCTACACTATGAAGAGCGCAACTGGGATTATGACATCTGGTTTAAAAACTTCCAGATCCAAAGGTTTGGTCCATTTTTCTTAATATCTACACCAGGCACCCCCAACCTGCGGCCCTCCAGATGTTTTTGCCTACAACTCCCATGATCCCTAGCTAACAGGACCAGTGGTCAGGGGTGATGGGAATTGTAGTCCAAAACATCTGGAGGGCCGAAGTTTGGGGATGCCTGATCTACACCATTGGTTTTCAACTAGTGGGTCCAGAGAACTCAGTACTGTGTCTCAGGTTGACCTAAGGTGGGCCATAACAGCAGCATTATCACCGCACAAATATATGGCAAAAGAAGTAAGAAATGAAGCTACTACTCACTGTCAGCAGCTCTCCAGAACTTTTTCAGCAAGTCTTTCCCAGCTCTGCCTGGGACCTATACCAGGAATATTGAACCTGGGACCTCTGTAGGTATCCCTGTATTTGGCCACCGAGCTACAGACCTTCCATGTGAAGGAGCTCCAGTTGAAATGGACCGCCTCATGATGTCCAGTCCTCCTCCTCCTCCTCCTCTTCCTCCTCCTCCTGGAACGAGGGCTTAATGCTTTCCCATTCTGTCCTGAAAGTGTTTAATTTTGAAGAAGGGCTGTAGCTCAGTGGCTCAGTGTGTACTTTGAACATAAAAGCTTCCAGATTCAATAATTGGCATCTCCAGGAAGAGTTGGGAAATAATCCTTAGACACTGGAGAGCTATGGCTTCCTGAAGATGAGCTGTCAGATCCAATGCAGCATCTAGTTTTTCAGAAAAGTTTTGAAATCTATGGGCCACTGTGTGCCAGATGAAGCTTTGTCCAAGGCACAGACACGAGCACAAGCTTCCTCTGTCCTTGCCTTACCTAATTTCTCTGCTGCTGGCTATTGCTCCGTGCCCCTTCTTTACTTGAAGACCTGCCACATTGCCAGAAAATACAAATATGCAAAAATCAAAATATTACAATACAGATATATGATAATTTGCCTAGGAAATTCTGTATAAAAATTTGCCTTTTCTAAGGGGAGAGTGCGGGGTTTGTTTTGTTTTGTTCCTGGGACAAAATACATGCCAGAATGTTTTACCTGTTAAAACCAAAGATTGCATTCAGCTAAGGCAGGGGCCAGCAAACTTTTTCAGCAGGGGGGAGGTCCACTGTCCCTCAGACCTTGTGGGGGGCCAGACTACATGTTTTTTTTGGGGGGGGAATGAATTCCCATGCCCCACAAATAACCCAGAGATACATTTTAAATAAAAGGACACATTCTACTCATGTAAAAACACACTGATTCCCAGACTGTCAATGAGCTGGATTTACAGGTGACACTCAGATAATTAGAATATCGTCAAAAAGTGCATTTATTTCAGTAACGAAACTTAAAAGGTGAAACCAATATATGAGATAGATGCATGACATGAAAATCAAGATATGTCAAGCCTTTATTTGTTGCAATTGTAATATATACTCGAGTATAAGCCTACTTTTTCAGCACCAAAAATGTGCTGAAAAAGCTGCCCTTGGTTATACTCGAGTGAGGCGGGCAGTGGTGGAGAAAGGCACAGGACCGGGGGTTCGGAGGAGTGCTGCGCTGCGACTCTCCGAACCCCCGTCCTATGCCTGCTCTATGCGAGGAAGCGGGGAGGGAGAAACGGCGAGGAATGGATCCTTCCTCACCGCTTCTCCCCCCACCCCGCCGCTGACAGCTGGGAAAGGCATAGGACGGTATTTATTTTTATTTTTGAAATTTAACAGTAGCTGCTACATTTCCCACCCTCGGCATATAATTGAGTCAACAAGTTTTCCCAGTTTTTTGAGGTAAAATTAGGTGCCTCGGCTTATATTCGGGTCGGCTTATACTTGAGTATATACGGTATTTGTCATTAGGCGGGTCAATTATAAATGGAATGTAATTAATGAAATGTAATAGCGTTGTTTATTTTTGTATTTTTGTAGCTATTTGTTTTATTACTGTGGAATTTCCAAAAGAAAGCCTTTGTAAAAATAAAAATAAAAAAGTTGCACTAGTGAAATAAATGCACTTTTCGACGATATTCTAATTTTTCCGAATTTCACCTTTAGAAGGCGATTGGGCCGGATCCGGCCCCTGGGCCATACCTTGCTTACCCATGAGCTAAGGCCTACTCTAGAGTACACCAGTTGAAATTAATGAACTTCAGTTAGTCATATCCATTAACTCCACTGGGTCTCCTCTGAGTAGGACTAGCATTGAATAGCGCACAAAAAACATTCAGCAGGCTCTTCTTTTATTGCTGTGAAAAGAAAGAAATTCAGGAGCTGGACTACTAATTTCTGTCCACAGCAGCAGGGCTGTGACATGGTCCTCGAAATAATCTCAGGCCAGGAACATCTTGAACACTTGAAATCTGAGTCTCTAAACACAGATGAGGGATCTGTGGTGGTCTAGAATACAACTCCCATCATCCCTGAGCACTGTCTTCTTGCTGGTTGTGGCTGATGGGAGTTGTAGTCCAACATCATCTGCAGGACCACAGATTCTCTGTCCCTGATCTAGAGGGTGCCCTAAGCCCTCAGAATGAGTCTCTGCGTGCCTGTAGCCAGGAACCAGCAGTCAACGTTCTTATCTGAATAATCTTCCACTTCACTTTACACGTTGGGAGCTTCTGGCTTTCTTCAAGATGAACTAGTTTGTAATTAAGGCCTCACTTGGCAAATAGTTGGGTTTTTAGTCATATGCAGCGCATAAGAACATTGCTCAGTAATTTTTAAAAGCCCTTGTAAACACTGAAGATAGTGTCAGGATGTACTCTGGCTGGCTAAAACCTCTTGAAAGCTGCCTAACACGTCCTCGTGATTTTTTGGTTCTTTAAAAAAAAATACTGTTGCCAGTTGTGACGTTAGAACTACAGGACTGAAATAGTTCTCTTCTCTGCACACTCCCCTCTCCCATCCCCAATCATTAAAAAAGCAACCACCATCTAGGCCATTGCTCTAGAACAGGCATGTCCAACAGGTAGATAGTGATCTACCAGTAGATCACTGGACATTGGTAGATCACTGGCTCCCCCCAAAGAAGCTCAACAACTTTGACTGCCCTAAAAAATGCGCAACATTTTAGCCCTTCCCCCCCCCCAAACAGGGCTTTCCTCCCACCTCAGAAAAGCTCAACAACTCTGACCTGAACCCCTTAAAAATGGGCCTTCCTACTTCCTAAAAAAAATCTCAACAACTTTGACCTGAACCCCTAAAAAACGGGGCTTTCCTCCTCCCTGAAAAAAAGCTTAACAACTTTGACCTGGAAACCCCCCCCCCCAAAAAGGGGGTAGATCACTGCCAGTTTTTAACTCTGTGAGTAGATCGCAGTCTCTTCGGAGTTGGCCACCCCTGCTCTAGAACAGGCATCCCCAAACTTCGGCCCTCCAGATGTTTTGGACTACAATTCCCATCACCCCTGACCATTGGTCCTGTTAGCTAGGGATCATGGGAGTTGTAGGCCAAAACATCTGGAGGGCCGCAGTTTGGGGGTGCCTGCTCTAGAATAAGCAGTATGAAATGGCTTCTTGTGGCATCTTCCTGGTTCTGTGTTGTTCGTCACCATAGAATAGAATGTTTGATAAGATGTGCTTCCCTCCCTTGGCTTCTCTTAAAGCCTTCTCAAGAAAATTGTGGCTGGCTGCTGGCTTACTTGCATTTTTCCCTTGGAAGAGCTGGACATTGTTATTCTGTTATCGTGCATTTTTAGTCCTCTTGCTCTTATGACTGTTTTTAATTTTTAATTATTATTTAGCTTGATTTTTGTATTTGCAAGCTGTTCGACAGTGGAGCTTGCTGCCAAGGAGTGTGGTGGAGTCTCCTTCTTTGGAGGTCTTTAAGAGAGTGAAGTCAAATGGGCCTTAGAAAGCACTGCTAATAACAAAGCCAGTGGAAGTGATGATATTCCAGCTGAACTATTTAAAATTTTAAAAGATGATGCTGTTAAGGTGCTACACCCAATATGCCAGCAAGTTTGGAAAACTCAGCAATGGCCAGAGGATTGGAGAAGATCAGTCTACATCCCAATTCCAAAGAAGGGCAGTGCCAAAGAATGCTCCAACTACCGCACAATTGCGCTCATTTCACACGCTAGCAAGGTTATGCTTAAAATTATACAAGGCAGGCTTAGGCAGTATGTGGACCGAGAACTCCCAGAAGTGCAAGCTGGATTTCGAAAGGGCAGAGGAACCAGAGACCAAATAGCAAACATGCGCTGGATTATGGAGAAAGCTAGAGAGTTCCAGAAAAACGTCTACTTCTGCTTCATTGACTATGCAAAAGCCTTTGACTGTGTCGACCACAGCAAACTATGGCAAGTTCTTAAAGAAATGGGAGTGCCTGATCACCTCATCTGTCTCCTGAGAAATCTCTATGTGGGACAAGAAGCTACAGTTAGAACTGGATATGGAACAACTGATTGGTTCAAAATTGGGAAAGGAGTACGACAAGGTTGTATATTGTCTCCCTGCTTATTTAACTTATATGCAGAATTCATCATGCGAAAGGCTGGACTAGATGAATCCCAAGCAGGAATTAAGATTGCCGGAAGAAATATCAACAACCTCAGATATGCAGATGACACAACCTTGATGGCAGAAAGTGAGGAGGAATTAAAGAACCTTTTAATGAGGGTGAAAGAGGAGAGCGCAAAATATGGTCTGAAGCTCAACATCAAAAAAACCAAGATCATGGCCACTGGTCCCATCACCTCCTGGCAAATAGAAGGGGAAGAAATGGAGGCAGTGAGAGATTTTACTTTCTTGGGCTCCTTGATCACTGCAGATGGTGACAGCAGTCACGAAATTAAAAGACGCATGCTTCTTGGGAGAAAAGCAATGACAAACCTAGACAGCATCTTAAAAAGCAGAGACATCACCTTGCCGACAAAGGTCCGTATAGTTAAAGCTATGGTTTTCCCAGTAGTGATGTATGGAAGTGAGAGCTGGACCATAAAGAAGGCTGATCGCCGAAGAATTGATGCTTTTGAATTATGGTGCTGGAGGAGACTCTTGAGAGTCCCATGGACTGCTAGAAGATCAAACCTATCAATTCTTAAGGAAATCAGCCCTGAGTGCTCCCTGGAAGGACAGATCGTGAAGCTGAGGCTCCAATACTTTGGCCACCTCATGAGAAGAGAAGAATCCTTGGAAAAGACCCTGATGTTGGGAAAGATTGAGGGCACTAGGAGAAGGGGACGACAGAGGACAAGATGGTTGGACAGTGTTCTCGAAGCTACGAACATGAGTTTGACCAAACTACGGGAGGCAGTGCAAGACAGGAGTGCCTGGCGTGCTATGGTCCATGGGGTCACGAAGAGTCGGACACGACTAAACGACTAAACAACAAACAACAAGCAGAGGCTTGACTGTCAGGAATGCTTTGATGGTGTTTCCTGCTTGGCAGGGGGTTGGACTGGATGGCCCTTGTGGTCTCTTCCAACTCTATGCTCACAAATATTACTGGCCTGCTAAGAGGCTAGCATCCTACAAATCCCTTCTTCCTTTGTATGGTAAAGGTAAAAGGAAAGGACCCCTGGGCACTTCAGTCCAGTCAGACGACTATGGGGTTGTGGCACTCATCTCACTTCAGGCCAAGGGAGCTGGCATTTATCTGCACACAGCTTTCTGGGTCATGTGGCTAGCACGACTCAACCGCTTCTGGCGCAATGGAACACCATGACGGAAACCAGAGCGCACAGAAATGCCATTTACCTTCCCGCTGCCGCAGTACCTATTTATCTACTTGCACCGGTGTGCTTTCGAACTGCTAGGTTGGCAGGAGCTGGGACAGAGCAACGGGAGCTCACTCCGTCGTGGGGATTCAAACCACTGACCTTCCGATCGGCAAGCCCAAGAGGCTCAGTGGTTTAGACCACAGCGCCACCCACTCCCGCCACCATGTTGGAAGCTGCCTTATACAGTTAGGTCCCTCTACCTTGGCATTGTCTATGCTTAGTGGCAGTCTGGGAATTGAGACAGGGGTGCTAGAAGCCTGGATTAGCGGGCTATCATGGGCTAGGCTTTATTTGGGTTGCTTTGTGGTGTTACCCCCTCGCTTAATTTCCTTCCCCTTCTGCAGCTTATCTGCATCTGTTTTTGGTTGGGGCAAGGACCTGCCGTGCCTGTTCTTCGCAAAGTGCCACGTACATAGGTGAAACCAACATCACTTCAGTATGTTCACTTCCCAACACACATGTAGTGACAGTAAAATTCAAACCCCATATATCTTCCACCCCAGTTTTGAAGCTGCCCAAAGCAAGATGGCCTTTACTTATGGTTGTCCTGTAAATTGTCTGGTAACCTTGGAAGGAAAACAGGCATCTCCTTCAGGTCACCAGGCCTGAGAGCTTTTGGGGAACCATATGGGGGTTCCTTCATGCGGTTGATGTTAACTTCACAAATGACTGAGATTGATGGGTGTATTAAGAACAGAGAGTGTCGTTGCTCTTCCCATAGGCATCTGGTTAGTCAACATGATCCTGGGTGAGATAGGCCTTTGGTGGGATCTAGGAGGGCTCTATATATTTTATTTGGTTTCTGACTTGCATGGGACTTTGGCATATGAACATGGCATTACTCCTTGATTGTGTGGCCTTTGGCTCATCTTGCCTAGTACTCTATCCTGTGGTCTCTTGCAGGAGCCTTTCCAGTTAGAGCAGGCATGTCAAACCTGCGGCCCTCCAGATGTCTTGGACTACAATTCCCATCTTCCCCAACCACTGGTCCTACTAGCTAGGGATCATGGGAGTTGTAGGCCAAAACATCTGGAGGGCCGCAGGTTTGACATGCCTGAGTTAGAGGGTGTGTGAAGGAGGACAGGGGTGGAACCTGGGACCTTCTGCATGCAAACTACGGCCCTCTCAGAGCACTCACAAGACTGCTGGCAATCGCTGCCAGAACATGAGGGGGTTATGTCTTTTGGTTCTGGTGCCATTCCACGCCAGGGGCATTTTGAGAGAAGATGGTTCTTAGAAGCTTGGATCATATTGGAGGCTGATAGCTGCACATTCGGTTTTCAATGCCTGCATTGCCACACATTTCAGTCTGATTTTCCATCTCCATTCCTCTCTCTCTGTCTCTCCCTGAACCTTGTAGCAAACCTGGTGTTGCACCAGACAGTGGAGCGCATTCATGTGGGCAAAAAGTACGGTGACATCCCTCGGGGCATCTTTGTGGTGAGAGGCGAGAACGTCGTACTTCTGGGAGAAATTGTAAGTAAACCCTGTCGCATAGACTTCCTTTGGGGCTTAATGGGCAGCGGTTTCTTCTGCCGTGCTCAGTTTTGTCAGTGGAGAAAGGCTTGCCCTAAATGTCATTGCTTCTTCTCGTGCAGCCCTGCAGTTAAACACTAGCCTAGCAAGTGATTATGAATAAATTGGGATCCGAACTTGCAAATGATGCTAACCAAATTAATAGAGAACTGGTAATTATATAATTGTTTATACTGTGTTGGTTATGTAAAGTGCTTTATTAATGTCAATCTTATGTTAGTTTGCATCATTTGGAGGTTCAGGTTACAGTTTGTTCTCAATTCCTTCCCTTGGTTTGTTAGAAGTTCCTTCTTTTACGATAAGCACTAGCCTGGTAGCCACAAGGAATTGCATGCAGGCAAGTGAGTAGGCTTGTAGAAGAAGGAGAAAGTCCTTTGTGCTCTGCATAGAAACCAAGCAGTTTCTGCATAGAAGCCCCCTTTTCCGCACCAAAACTGAAATTCAGTTCTCTATCCCTCCTCTGCCATTCACCAGAAAGACCTGTGTGTGTTGGCAGGTTAGTAACTTTAGTAGGCTTACTTGTAAGGCTGTTCTAATACTGAGACTAGGTGATCCCGTGCAAGCAAAAGAGGGCCACTTAAAAGGATGGTAGTTTATGAATGCCTGTGATATATGGGCTTCCAGGACCTTCCAAATGCTGGAGATGAGCATAAGCCACACCTACACAATATTTTAACAGTGTTTTGATGCCATTTTGACAGTTATGGCTTCCCTCAAAAGGGAACTGTAGCCTTTTAAGGGTCCTGAGGATTGTTAGGAAGACCCCTATTCCCCTCGCAGAGCTACAGTTCCCAGAATTCCCTGGTTGATTGTTAAACCATTCTGGAAATGGTAGCTCTGTGAGGGAAATAGGATTCTCCTAACAAAACTCTCCTCTCCTCTCAGCACTTAAGAAACTACAATTCCCAGGCTTCTGTGGGGGAAGGTATGGCTGTTAAAGTGGTATAATGATTTAAATGTATGGTGCAGATATGGCCCAAATAGGGGGATATAGTTCTAGGCTAGCCATCTCTCTGGTAATGTTAGTTTTGTAGATGCATGAAATTATTTTAAAGTGTGGAAATGCATTCCGGTTATGAGTTGCACAAGACACAGGATTGCAACCACCCTGTGAAGTAGGCCTGATTCAAAAGCCTTGTCTGATGGGATACATCACATTCTCAAATCTCAGAGCCCTGATCCCATCTGCAACCGAGGCCATATGCCATAGGCACTTTTCACACAAGTTTTAGATGGTCTTGCATTTTTTTCTGGATGAGGGATAACCAAATCATGTGATCATTGCATCCATTCATTTTGGAAGGCTCTTTTCTGCTTCGCCTTAACCACTGTGATGAATGATATTCCCCCTGTTTAAGGGGGGGGGGGCTTGTAATTGCTTGCTCTTCTGACAGCACAGAGACTTGTCAATTGTAGTTCATCTCAACAGACAAAGGGCAAAGTTTGGAGTGGCAAGGAGCCATGAGGTTCTTACCTTTCTTTACCTCCCCCCTGGGACTTTTGCATTAAGCATAATAGAAGGCCCTATTTTTTGAATTCTTGCACTATTTTTGGTACCTTGAAACAAATCGAGGCCTTTTATTCAAACCATGCAGATTGCTTGCATTCAGTCTCTATCTGCTATGTTATCCTGGTGGAGAGCAGCTTGGTGTTTGGACTCCCTTATAACCCGTCAATTCCATTGCTAAACTGAAAGATTATATCCTGTTTTTTTTTGGGGGGGGGCGGCACACAACTTGATACCTCTTGGGTACATGGCTCCCTCAGACACCCCTTGGGGCCCACAAAGACCCCCCTCCTCCATCTCATTTTTAAGGGGAGTTGGTCTGTTTGGGTTGGTGTGTGTGTGTGTGTGTGTGTGTGTGTGTGTGTGTGTGTGTGTGTGTAAAATTTTCATTTGATTTGGGATGTAGGACAGATTTCTTACCCCATTTATAGGTTGGCCCATGAGACAACTAGCCATTTTCTCTCCGCGCCCCCCCCCCAATATCATGCATTGCTAAACTGTCATCTGTTGTTGTATCTTGGTTGTAGCAGGAGCAACAAAAACACCTTGGACAGCTTACATAGTCATTTATTTATTTATTTAGTGTATAAACCCCCCTCCTCTGCCCAGTGTTTAAAAAGAGCTGTTGCAAACAGCTATTATCCATCATGGCTCAATAAAGCCATCCTCAGAGCGAGTATATCTCTGTGGACCAGATACTGGAGACGTCCCTTGCCTTCATCTTCTGCTTTTGATCACTTGGTTGGCAGGTGGCTGGCAGCTTTGGAGGGCACAGTGTTGGCATCAATGGCCCCTTCCTGTGAGTAATTAGCCAGGCATCTCATTGCAGTTCGACTTTGTCCTTTCCATGGAAATGAAAAATCTTCTCCAGGCATTTTACCATTCTCTATACCAGGGGAAGGGAAGCCTTTTCCAGCCCACAAGCTACATTGCTAGTGGCCAGAGGCAAAAGTGGCCAGAACAAATCATGTACATTTGGCCTTTGTACAGTGGGCAGCCCTTTCTTTCTTCCAGCCAGGCAAGCAAGAGGGATTGTCAGAGTTCAAAGGCACATTCCAGCCAGGGAGAAACACTAAGTCAGGATGTGAAACAAAGCTGATGAGCAGTGTTGCCTGCAGGGAGTTCCTAGGGCTAGGTGTTGAGGTCTCGGGGTCCACATCCAGCCCCTTGGGCCTGAGCTTTGCCGTTCCTGCTGTGTGCAGGATTTTACGCTGCTGAAAGTGGGGTGGAAAAACTTCAACTCTCCTCTCCTTAACGTAAAGAAGGTGGCGTGGATTGACAAATTTGAGTGGCGGTTGACCCTTCCTTTTCTTTTGCAGGACCTGGAGAAGGAAAGTGACACCCCTTTGCAGCAAGTGTCGATTGAGGAGATCCTGGAAGTGCAGCGAATAGAGCAGCAGGCCAAGCAGGAGTCGGAGAAGCTGAAAGTGCAAGCGCTCAAGGAGCGGGGCCTCTCCATTCCACGGGCTGATACACTAGATGAATACTAGGCATTCAGTCCAGACAATCGCAGCTGCCCCAAAGATTGAATTACCATTTAGGCCCCCTCGCAATATGCATTTCACCACCAACACATCCCCCCCCTTTCCCTGCACCCTGAGTGCGAAACACAAATTAATCATGGTTTCTCGTTGTTGCCGAAGACCTGAAAAGATCCCAGTGTTACGTAATCCAATGTGATGGAGCAGCTTCAACAATCCTGGCTAGGGATGAAACATTTTTATATATAGTTTTCTTTCTTTTCTTTTTCCTTTTGTGACTTTGGAGGAGGTGGAATTAAGCCTCCCCTGATATGTAAATAAAAACTGACTCTGCGAACCCGGGTCTTGCTTAGGCTAGAACCCTTTGAGAGTTTTGTGCGTCAACTCCCCGAAGTGCTTTTCTCTAAAAGTGTAAAGCGAATTCAGTGAAGGTACCTTTGCCTCTTAAAAACTGGGCTGGTGGAGATTTTGGTGCCTGAATTGGAGGCAGGTGCATGGAAAATCTGTGCCCTTCCAGAGGTTGGTAACTTGTGTTCAGAAGCTTGGGACTTAGAAATAAGAACCTGGACTCAGGCTATGTTTGTTACATTTATTTTAGAGTCCTTTCCTCTCTCACAGTTCCATATGGTGGAGTTCTCTGTGCATCCTGGGGTGGACAAGTCCAAGCTTAACCCAGAGCATTCTGGGAATCCTGGTCTGGATCAAGCAATGGATCCTCCCATAGACATTGCAATGGCCTATGACTCCTACCATCCCAGACAGTTGAGCCCTGGCTAGGGCTGATGGGAATCGCAGTACGGAAAGACATCTGGAGGACTCGACTATAGGTTCCCCATCCCCGCTTTAAAGATGTCCGTCTTGTCAGTTGGGACTGAGCAGGCTTAATAACAGGCAACTAAGTGAATCTGTAGGGACCCAGGTGGCACTGTGGGTTAAACCACTGAGCCTAGGGCTGCTGATCAGAAGGTCGGCGGTTCGAATCCCTGTGACGGGGTGAGCTCCCGTTGCTCGGTCCCAGCTCCTGCCAACCTAGCAGTTCGAAAGCACGTCAAAATGCAAGTAGATAAATAGGAAGGTACAGCGGGAAGGTAAACGGCGTTTCCATGTGCTGCTCTGGTTTGCCAGAAGTGGCTTTGTCATGCTGGCCATATGACCTGGAAGCTATACGACGGCTCCCTCGGCCAATAATGCGAGATGAGCGCGCAACCCCAGAGTCGGTCACGACTGGACCTAATGGTCAGGGGTCCCTTTACCTTTACCTAAGTGAATCTGTATTAATTCCCAGTGATTGGTATTGGCATTGATCTTTGTGGAGTGTTGGTTGAGATAGATAAATGCCTTCTATTCCTCTATGTGCATCATACAGAGCATATCTACAAGAGCCCTTCTGGGCTGTGTTCTCCAATATGCAATTATAATCATTCAGAGGGGGAAAGTGGGGTCACTCTTCCTGGGCCAGCCTCCCATTGCCCCACTGTGAGCATCTCACATGCTTTAAGGATAAATGTAGCAGCAAGCAACCAAACGCTAAACCACATAGGGTGCCTAATGCTTTACAACAGGCTTCCCGCTTTAGAAGTTGCCTTCAAAACATGTGACAGGCTCACAGGCCAGGTAACAGGAGGGTGTCCCAAGAAGCATGTCCTTGTTCTCTCCCTGTGCACAATTTTTGCTACCTAAGGGGGGATATATTATTATTATTTACCTTTTGTACACTGCTTTTCCATACGAATGTACTCGAAGCAGCTCAAAACGCCAACAAAAATGCAATCTGTACCTCATTGCAATAAGAGTCTAATCATTTGGAAACAAAGCGTTCCATCTAAAAGTGGTTCTAGTACAGATGCAGACTGGAAAAAGACCTCTCCTTAAAAGACTTGTTAGAAGAGGAACATCATCAGTAGGTGATGCTTGTTCTTTCCCACTTCGCAATTATGTGCCGCCTGTGTGCTCCCAAAGTGGCTTACGAAAGATACTTCATTTCATACTTATCCTTGTTTATTTAACTAATTTATAAATAGCTTCGCAGCCTGAGGTCATCAACAAGATAGAAAATTCCCACAACTGTGGAAAATTCCCACAACCCTTTCTACAAACTAAGAACCATTCCTACAAATGTGCAGTTAGTATTTCAGAAATTATTGGGTCATATCTCTGGGAAAGCCTTCTGAAAACCAAACCCTCTTCAGTATTGTCTAAGCATCATGGCACAAAGAGCCTGTCTAATTTCAGCTGGTCGTTGAATTTGAGAGGGCTGGAGCTGCAACACTAAGAGCCTGATTTCTTGGGGCATGCAGTATTCTTGGCTGTGCCCCATCTGAGGAGCACAGTTGCTGGGCAGGCAGGCATAGGGCAAGGCAGCCCCTTAGCTATCCTGGGCCCAAGTTGTTTGGGGCTTTAAATGCTAGACGCAAAACATGCTCAGAGCAGCCCATGCTGCTCTCTCAGCATGGTGTTGGAAAAGCCCAGCCAACAACCTAGCTGCTGTGTTCTGCACAGGCTACAGATTCTGGGAAGAGCCTAAGGCAGGGTTCCCAAGCATCATTCTAGTGGACCACATTGTGTCTCCGGAGTCTATGACATTTGAATGCTAAGACAGCATATACAAAATAAGCAATAAAAACACAAAAAATCGTGCAGCATCCATGTGGATTACAATTGCTACCCTTTTTGTTTGTTGGCACCTGTCTCAAGAGACAATGGAGTGTGCCTCCAAGGGTGAAGTCAAACCATTGATTCCATTAGCAGCACCAACGTGACCTTCCATGACACAAGCCTGGGTAGTGTGTATGGAGGTCCTAGGCTGCCCAAACAAGACCCCTCCTCTTGGCCTCACAGATGTGGTCCAAAGGAAAGCAGAGCAATATGTTTGGCACCACCATGGCTGCAGGAGTGGCTGGAAGGAGGAGTACAAGGCACCATCCAACCAATGTGTAGGGTTCACCCCTTTGATTTTCCTTCTGAAGATGTCCTGCAAGGCAGTGGAGGTTTAGGAACCGTGTTTTCCTTCTACATGGGCTGCCTTCCCAAGTTGATGAGCCCCATCTGCCCCTCACAATTGCTTCAACAGGCAATTAATCAAGACACCATTTTTAAGTGTTCTCTGGGCAGTGTGGGGAGGGGGGACAACTGACCTTAAGGAAGACCCACATAGAGCACATTTCACTAATCTAATCTGGAAGTTGCCAGAACATTCCACCTCAATCATCTACCGTGTTTCCCCTTTTTTAATACGTAGTCATAAAGTAAGCCATGGCAGGGTTTTTATGCATTCGTGAAATATAAGACATACCCCGAAAATAAGACGTACCTTCTTGCTTTCCTTTAGAGCCTCGAGAGGCTTGAAACCAGTTGGGAGGGGGTGCATGAATTGAGCGCGTCACCAGGCGAGCCACGCTGGGAGCCTTCCCGCTCTTCCCAGGACTTTTTTTCCACTTGGCCCGAGCGCCCGGACGGGAAAACCCCTCGGCGTCGGGAGCCCTGCTGGCCCCTTCCGCGCCGCCGCAATGTTGTGGTATGGCCCGAAGCAGAGCGGCGGCGGGTGACAGGCAGCGGCAGGAGCCGCGCCGCCGAAACGTTCTGGGGCCACATGGCCCGAAGGAGAGCGGCGGCGGGTGACAGGCGGCGGGAGGAGCCGCGCCGCCGAAACGTTCTGGGGCCGCATGGCCCGAAGGAGAGCGACGGCGGGTGACAGGCGGCGGGAGGAGCCGTGCCGCCGAAACGTTCTGGGGCTGCATGGCCCGAAGGAGAGCGGCGGCGGGTGACAGGCGGCGGCAGGAGCCGCGCCGCCGAAACGTTCTGGGGCCGCATGGCCCAAGGCAGAGCGGCAGCGGGAGGAAGCGGGAAGTAAAGGGCAGAGCCGGGCAAAAGAGCTCGACACTTGCATGTTGGTTTGCCCTGGTTCCCGCAGACCCCTTTCCAGCAGAAAAATGGCAGGGGCAACCGTGGTGGTGACAGCATTAACGGCGCCAGGAGGAGGCGGTGGATGCAGTCCAAGGCAAGGCGCTGCTCCGCTCGCCGCCTGGCTCAGCTTGTTGCTGCGGTCGGCTTGTGTGAGTGGGTTTCTCGTGTCTGGGTCAGCGCGCCTGAAAGGGAAGGAGGGGAGCCAAGGAGGGAGAAAGCAGGGCGGGAGAAAAGCCTTTCCTCTTTCCTGCCTTCATTTGTAGCGCTGCTTTCTTAAAGCAGTGTACAGTTCTTACTAGTCGTAAGGAGGTACTTACAGTAATAATAATAAAAAGACACCACCACCACCCCGAAAATAAGCCATAGGCTTATTTTCTTGAGTAAAATTAATATAAGACGGTGTCTTAAAATGTGGGAAACACGGTATATAGTATTGAAGCTAAGCAGATTTTGGTCTGGTCAGTGACAGGATGGGAGACTGCTTGTGGACCCAAAGTATGCAGCTTTGAGTTTCCTAATGGCAGAGAGATTGGGTATAGAAATACTAAGGAATCTGTCCCCACGGAGCTTCTATTCTTTTATAAACATTTGATATGGTTCTGTCACAGTGGCCGGAGAGGACTACTTCAGAGTAACGACGCTACGCAGCTCTGCATTTTATTCTTTTATTGGTGCTGCGTATTTACAGTGCTCAAGTCATTGCTATTTACACGGAGCGATGTTGTCAGTCGGTTTCAGAACCTCCTAATGGCTTTTGGCGCGTCTTTCTCCAACACAAAAGCTTTGGCAGACCCATCCTCTTGCCCCTCCTCTTCCTGCGTAATTCTGGAGTTGGGGGGATGGGTCTTCCCCCCTTACTTGCCCCTTCCTGTCCCACCTGGGACCCTGGCTCCTCTACCTTGCCTGAGCCTCGGACACGACTTCCTGCTTCCCCACTGGAATCGGAACTCTCCCTGCTTTCCCCTTTGCTCGGGGACGGGCTTGAACTCAGGAGGGGAGGGACTTCGCGATATCCCCTGTCCCTCACATCCACCCCCCTCCCAAGCTCTCCTTCACCCCTCCCCAGGCCCCCTCCATGTGTCGGTGACGACTGGAAGCCTAAAAACTCGGTGCTCTCCGAGCCCGTTGGTGTGAACACCTCCCCCCAGTCCTGCGAGCCCCCCCCTTCCGCCTGGGAGGACGGGAATCCCAAAAAGTCCGTGGCGTCAGAGCTGGTGGGGGTAAAAATGTTTTGCCAATCTGCTCCTTCCTCTGACTGGGTGGATCTTGGCGACACCCATACCTCATCCTCTGGTTCCTCAAACTCCGCTTCCCAGCGCCATGGGGAGCTGCTCTCCCGTGCCTCCTCCTCCTCCCCCTCCCTTTCCCTGTGCCAGGGCTTGGGTCTGTGGGGAAAGAGGGCGTGAAATTCTTCCACCAAGAATTCCTCCTGTATCTGAGTGGCGGGGACCCATTCATTCTGGGACGGTGGAGCATCCTCCCATGCCATGAGGTACTCCAGGCCCCCCACCCCCCACCTTGAATCCAGGATGGCCGTGGCCTCATTGAGTTGCTCCGTGCCTTCCCTCTCCCCCCCTCCCTCGGGGGTTTGTTCGCTGTCTCGGAGCCTGCTGCTTTCCCTGTACGGCGACAGCAGCGATCTATGAAACACTGGATGCACCCTCATGTCCTCTGGCAGTGCCAGCCTGTATGCCACCGGGTTGACCTGTTGCGTGACCGTGAAGGGGCCCAGCCATTTGGGTGCCAGCTTTTTGCACCTCCCCCTGGTGGGAAGGCCCTCCGAGGACAACCACACCTTGTCCCCCACCCTGATGACCTCCCCTTGTCGCCTGTGGCGATCTGCCCCCTTTTTGTACGCTTCCTTGGCCCTCTCCAAGTGTTCTCTGAGCTGCTGGTGCACCGTCTCCAGTTCCTCTGCCCAATCCTCAGCCTGTGGGCCCTCCTCCTCCTCCTCCCCCTCCCTTTCTGGGAAAGATCTGAGGTCGCGCCCGTAATTGGCCTTAAAGGGCGACACCCCTGTGGAGACGTGCACTGCATTGTTGTAGGCAAATTCTGCTAGTGGCAGGCGATCCACCCAGTCCGTTTGCCGCTGGCTGACGTAGCATCTCAGGTACTGCTGCAGAATGGCGTTGACCCTCTCCGCTTGTCCGTTGGTCTGCGGGTGTCTAGCCGTCGACAAGCTGACCTCCACCTGCAGGAGGTTCATGAGCCGCCGCCAGAACCTGGAAACAAATTGGCGGCCACGATCCGAAATAACCCTTAAAGGTAATCCATGCAGTCTGAAAACGTGATCAACAAACAGTTTGGCTGTCTCTTCTGCCGAGACTGCCCTGGCACACGGTATAAAGTGACACATTTTGGACATGAGGTCCACCACCACCAACACTGCAGTCTTACCCCTGGACGAAGGCAGATCTGTGATGAAGTCCATGGACACCACTTCCCACGGCCTGTGTGGTGTGGCTAAGGGCTCCAGCAACCCTGGTGGCGCTGCTCTGACCACCTTCGCCCGCTGGCAGGTGTTACAGCCCCTTACATAGTCTCGAACATCTTCCCTCACCCCTGGCCACCAGAAGTGTCTCATGACTAGGTGAGTGGTCTTGTCCCTTCCAAAATGCCCCGCTGTTGGGTTGTCGTGCATCTGCTTGAGGACCGTACGTCGAAGCTGGTTGGTGGGTAGGTACAGCGCACCCTTGTAGAAAAGCAGCCCTCTGCGTTCTGCAAAGTCTTTTGCCTGCTCCCTCCCCCCTCTCAGTTCTCTGAAGATGCGGTTGGCAAATTCATCCGCTGCCGTCAGTGCTGTGAGTTCTGCCTCGCTCACCACTGCTGCTCCGCAGGACCATGCCGACGGGGGGAAAATGTGCCTTGGGGCTGGTGGCGCCTCCTCCTCCATGTACTCTGGCTTGCGGGAGAGGGCATCCGCCCTGACATTCTGCTCTCCCGGGATGTAATGTATGGAGAAGTTGAAGTTCGAGAAGAACTCTGCCCACCGTATCTGCCGCTGGTTGAGCACCCTGGCAGTTCTCCAGAACTCCAGGTTCTTGTGGTCTGTGCACACCTGGATGGGGTGCTTGGCGCCCACCAGGAAGTGTCTCCAGTGCTGGAACGCCGCGTGGATCGCAAGAAGTTCCCGATCAAAAACTGTGTAGTTTCGCTCGGGCTGGGTCAACTTCCTGGAGAAGAAGGCACAGGGTCTCCACTCTCTGTTGGCGTCCAGTTGCAACAAAATGGCGCCCACAGCCTTATCCGAGGCATCTGTCTCAATGCGTAGGGGCGCGTCCTGAACCACGTGGAACAGGTTCTGGTCTGAGGCGAACACCCTCTTGAGGCTTTCGAACGCTGCTTGCGCCTCTGGTGTCCACCTGAACTTCTGCTTGCCTCTCAGGCAGTCAGTGATGGGAGCCGTAACTCGAGAGAAGTTCTTGATGAACTTCCTGTAGAAGTTGGCAAAGCCTAGTAGGCGTTGGGCATCTTTGCGCGTCCTGGGGCTGTGCCAGTCCAGGATGGTCTGCACCTTGTCCTTGTCCATCGCTAGCCCCTTGTCTGACAGCTTGTAGCCCAGGAAGTCCACCTCCTTGGTGTGAAACTTGCACTTCTCCAGCTTCACATACAGGTGGTTCTCCGTCAGGCGCTGTAACACCTCCCTGACGTCCTTCACGTGCTGCACTGGGTCGTTGGAGTAAATAAGGATGTCATCCAGAAAGACCAAGCATTTCCTGAAGAGTAGGGACCCCAGGACGTGGTGCATGAAGGCCTGGAAGCATGCTGAGCCCCCTTGCAACCCGAAGGGCATCACCAGATATTCAAAAGAGCCCAGAGGCGTGAACATCGTGGTTTTCCACTCATCGCCCTCCCGGATCCTGATCAAGTTGTACGCCCCCCTCAGGTCTAGCTTGGTGAAAATCTTGCCCCTGCGTGCCGCTGTCAGGAGATCATCCACTCTGGGCATGGGGAAAGCCACTGGCTCTGTCACCGAATTCAGCCGTCTAAAATCCACCACAAGACGGCGCTGTTGCGTGTCCTTCTTGTCCACCCAGAAGACCGGGCTGCCCCCTGCTGCCTTGCTTTCTCTGATGAACCCCCGCTTGAGGTTCTTGTCGATGAAAGCGCGCAGATCCTCCAGTTCCTGGTCTGACATGGCGTACAGCTTGGCTGGGGGTATAGTTGCCCCTGGCACCAGGTTGATCTGGCAGTCAAAAGGCCTGTGTGGGGGCAGGTGGTCGGACTCCGCTTCGCTGAAGACCTCCTGCAGGTCCCAGTATGGTTTGGGTATCGCCTCACCCCCTTTGACGTGCATGGTGGCCACCGTGGCTATCGGAGGCCCCTCCCCTGGTTGGTGCTGCCTGCAATGTTCCAGGCAAAAGTCCGATCCAAAAGTGATGCATCTCTGATGCCAACTTATGGAGGGGTCGTGGCGCGCCAACCAGCTCATGCCCAAAACGATTGGGGGGTCTGAGATGGTGGTGACGTTGAATGCCAGTGTCTCTGAGTGCCTTCCAACCGTCATTCTCATGGGGGGGGTTTGATGAGTGATGGCCCCTCCCAGCAGCTCTCTGCCGTCAATGGTTGCCACGTGCAGAGGAAAATCCAGCTGCAGAAGCTGGATCTGGTGCTCTTCTGCAAAGTTCCTCGAGAAGAAGTTCGCTGACGCCCCACTGTCAATTAAGGCGAGGACTGTCAGGGGATAGCCATTTGGGAGCGTGAGCGTCACTTCTAGAACCACTCCTGCTCTGGGAGGGGTGGGCTGGCTCTGCTCCTCTCTGTGCGGGTGGGTGGGCTGGGGCTGTTGTCTGCTGACTGTGCCTGGCTGCCGCCCCTTGTCTCCTGCAGCCAGGCTTTCCCGTTTCCCTGCTGTGGTGCTGCGTCAGTGGGGGAGGGCACAACCGTTCCCGCCTTTCCTTGCCACTCCCTGCGATGTGGGCAGTCTCTGACGAGATGCTGGGGGGAGTTGCAGAGAAAGCAATTCCCACCCCTTCCTTCCTTTCGCCTTGGCGCCGCTGGGGTTTGAAAAGCCCGCGCGCGCGCGCTATCAATCTGCATGGGTTCCTGGTCCTGACTGGCCCCAGGCGTGGCTTGAAAGGGTTGTTGAGGGAGTGGCTTCTCTTGCGACCGTGGGAACCAAGCCCGCTTTGCGCGCGTTGCTTGCTTGTCGCTCCACCTGGATTCCTGCCTCACCCCCACCGCCAGAGCCGCTTTGCTCAGTTGATCCATATTACTGGGCTTTGGACCTCTCGAGAGCTCATCCTTCACCTCCTCATGCAACCCCAAGTAGAACGCCGCTTGCATTGGGGCCGACTGCAGATCCCACCCCAATCTGTGCACCAGCATGGTGAATTTCGCCCAATACGCGCGAACTGTCATATTTCCTTGGCGTAAATTATGAAGTTCCTCCTTAGTCTGGTCCATATGACTATCTGACGAATACATCGTTTTCAAACCTTCTAGAAATAGTTTGACATTCTTCATGCAAGGATTCCTTGTTGCAATTAACGGTCTTAGCCACTCCCTGGCCGCCCCTGTAAGGTGCTCCACAATAAACGCTACTCTGTGCTCATCATCAGGGAACTCATCGTGGTGCAGCTCAAGAGCATACACAATCTCAGTCTCAAAGCCCTGAAACTCCTTCGGGTCTCCATTGAACTTGCTTACTAGGGTCCCGGCTCTCCTTCCTGGCAGCACTTGGACTTGGGGTGCCCCTCCCGCCTTGTTTTTCTCTGCATCCAGCTTGTTTTGGAGGTCTACCGCCACCGCCCTTAAATGCTGCTCTTTTTCCTGAAGCTCTCTCACCTGTTCCGCAAGTTGTAGCCGGTCGTCCTGGACCTTCTTAGTCTCCTCTTTAGCTGCCTTCAATTCTCCCTGCGCCTGCAGCGACAGCTGTTGCAGTTCTAGCTGGGCTTGCTCAGCGATCTGCCGCCACTTCTCCGCCTCTGACACGCTCATCCCGGCGACTCCAAAGTAGCCCAAAAATGATTAGGAGGTTGCTGTCACAGTGGCCGGAGAGGACTACTTCAGAGTAACGACGCTACGCAGCTCTGCATTTTATTCTTTTATTGGTGCTGCGTATTTACAGTGCTCAAGTCATTGCTATTTACACGGAGCGATGTTGTCAGTCGGTTTCAGAACCTCCTAATGGCTTTTGGCGCGTCTTTCTCCAACACAAAAGCTTTGGCAGACCCATCCTCTTGCCCCTCCTCTTCCTGCGTAATTCTGGAGTTGGGGGGATGGGTCTTCCCCCCTTACTTGCCCCTTCCTGTCCCACCTGGGACCCTGGCTCCTCTACCTTGCCTGAGCCTCGGACACGACTTCCTGCTTCCCCACTGGAATCGGAACTCTCCCTGCTTTCCCCTTTGCTCGGGGACGGGCTTGAACTCAGGAGGGGAGGGACTTCGCGATATCCCCTGTCCCTCACAGGTTCTCTCTCTTGCCTGCGTTGGTTCAAAAAAGCATTTGTCTAGGCTTGGTGAATATAGTAGAGAGGAAAGTGTAAAGATCACCTGCTCAAAAACCAAACTTGCGATCTTTGGGAAGAAACACCAGAGACTCAGGCGGTCAACAGATGAGCAACCAGTTTGCCAAGTATCTTAATCTTAAGTATCTCGGAAGTTATTTTAAAGATGAGGGGTAATAAACCTTTTCCAGCTTGAGGGCTACAGTCACTTGTGAATCTTAAGAGGATAATCTCTTGGGAAAGTCGATAATTCTGCCCCCTAGTGGTGTGGTTAGAGTGTCAGACTAGGACCTGGGAGGCCAGGGTTCAAAAAAGCTGGAAAACTTGTTTTCTAAATGTTGTTACTTGAAGTTACTTATATAGTGCAGGTGGAGAGAAAAGAAATCCTAATAACACTTTACTGAGGAAAACAGTACAGTGGTACCTCGGGTTAAGAACTTAATTCATTCCAGAGGTCTGTTCTTAACCTGAAACTGTTCTTAACCTAAGGTAGCACTTTAACTAATGGGGCCTCCAGCTGCCACCGTGCCGCCACCAAACGATTTCTGTTCTCATCCTGAAGCAAAGTTCTTAACCCGAGGTACTATTTCTGGGTTAGCGGAGTCTGTAATCTGAAGCGTCTGTAACCCAAGGTACCACTGTACTGTATACTAATTTGAGGAGAAAGGAACAGAGAGGGTTTGCCTTTCTTTCTTCAGACCTTGCATGTAGCATGGATACGTTCAACCAAACCTATAGAGCAGGGGGTCAGCAAACTTTTTCAGCCGTGGGCCAGGCCACCGTCCCTCAGACCATGTGGTGGGCTAGACTATATTTTTTTGGGGGGGGGGATGAACAAATTCTTCTGCCCCACAAATAACCCAGAGATGCATTTTAAATAAAAGGACACATTCTACTCATGTAAAAAAATGCTGATTCCTGGACCGTCCGCGGGCTGGATTGAGAAGGCGATTGGGCCGCATCCGGCCCCCGGGCCTTAGGTTGCCTACCGCTGCTATAGAGGAAAAACTCAAAACTACCTAGTATGCTATCTCAGCCAAGATCATGCCACTCTGCCTGGTTGCTAAGCAACACCACACCCCTTCCTCTCTTGGCTAGTTGACTAACACAAAATTAACCCTTAAGTTGTACACAAAATGATCCCTGCTGTTGTACCTCCAGCGATAAGAAACTCCCAATATTGTTGTCTCTGCACATTCTTTGGTCACGCCCAATGCACATGTTAAGCTCAAGGGATAGGCTTGATGTACAAAGCACAATTTCTGGTATAAGTTCAAAGTGTTCCTGGTCCTTTTGGCAGCATTAAAATTGGAACTTCAGAATTGCCTAGTCAGTTAATTTAAGCTAATGTAAGCCTTTGTGGCTATCTGTTCTGAGACTATGCTATTGGCCATGACTGATGGTTGATATTGTCAGACTCCTTATTACCCACAAAGATAGATCTACAGAAATCCTGAGATGGAAGGTCTCAAAAATAAAAAAAACGAACTTTGAGAGACAGTTAAAAAACAGAACTAGTTCTTGAACTCCCACTTTTACCTCAACTCCCTGCCCCACTTCCTGCTTTGTGTATCATCTTACTTGGCAAAGAATTCTTGAGAACCTGAAAGCTTGCCACACTTCTGTGACATTTCATTGGCTCCCAATAAATGTATTGCCCAACTGTGGACCTGGAAATTTTTCTTCTTTTTATTTTATTAGGCTTACCCTAAAAAACCACCCCAGAGAAAAATATACTGACATTTCTGTGACTTAGAGTTTTTCCTCTTGCTCTAGTCTAGCTACTGCAAGGATCTGTGCAAAAGTGCCAAGGGGTGCCTTGCTTTCATGATAATTTTATTGCCTTTTTGCCATATGCTTGAGTGTTGGTTTTTTCCTATTCTTTATGTTACTGCTCTTAAAATAATCACTCTTAATTCTGGCTTTTATGCACTGTGATTCATATACATTACCTTCTTAGTATCTGCAAACACGATTTGATTGCTGTGCACCAAGAACTCTTCTATGTCGGTCTCTACAGTCAGAGCAGCTGCTGCAACCTTTCAACTGTTTGACTTCACCCCCAAAGGTCTGCTCCAACCAACTTTGGGGAGTGGCTGGATCTTTGCAAATATTTTTGACCACAAGCAATGCAGCCATGACCCACGTACAAAACAAATGAACCTCCTACTATTGTGCCAAGCTATGGGTTGTTTCCTATACTCAGAATAACCCCAATGAAATTAATGGACCTAAGTTAGCAATGCCTATTAATTTCAGCGAGTCTTCTCTGAGTGCGGCTAGTATTGGCTTCAACCCATTGGAGGGCTGAGTGATCCATGTCCAGCAATTGTTCAGGCGTGTGAAAGAAGCCACAATGCAGAAAACGTATCCAAGATCCTCCAGAGCCATAGAATGCCCAGTACATTGTTCAAGCTAAGCTGGCCTTAGCATGGGCAGTGCTGAGACCACTAGTGTCTGAACTGGGGCAATCTTCTTAAAGAGGGAGATGGAACAGGGTGTACAGAAACATGTAGAAAGACTGGCAAAAAGGCGCAAGGAGTGGAGTCCTGCATCTAATGTGACACAAGGAAGATCAGACACATTAATCACAAACACACCTAGTTTTGTCCTGGGCACTTCTCTGTCGGCTGCTGCTTATTTACACCTATCACAAATGGAAGCGAATGGCAGCCATTCCAGGCAGTCTGTATGTGCACAAGCCAAGGCCTGACTTAGGGCAGGCAAGCACCACACCCACAAGCACAGGAAGTTGCACCTTCCTTAACAGTTGCTTATGACCACAGGGGCAGAGCGCAGAGATGGCAAATTTTTCAGGCTGCAGGACCCAAGTGGAATGCCAGGTTTTCTTACAAGGAATCCACACCACACAAATTGTAGGGAGAAAGTTTGACGCAAGTTAGTTATGGGCGTTGCAGATCAGCGAATTTGCACCCATAAACTAGCGGCACTTCCTCTAATCCAGAGGTCCCCGAAGTAAGGCCCGGGGGACAGATGCGGCCCAATCGCCTTCTCAATCCGGCCCCCGGACAGTCGGGGAATCAGCATGATTTTACATGAGTAGAATGCGTCCTTTTATTTAAAATGCATCTCTGGGTTATTTGTGGGGCATAGAAATTCGTTCATTTATTTATTTTTTTCAAAATATAGTCCGGCCCCCCACAAGGTCTGAGGGACAGTGGACCGGCCCCCTGCTGAAAATTTTTGTTGACCCCTGCTCTAATCCATCTAAGGCGTTTTGTTCTTGGGCCTTTTTATTCCTGGATAAAGGGAGCAATGGGGAATGAGCTTTGCCGCAATAAAAAAAAAAAGATAAGAAACTAATGTGATTGTGCACAGGAACTCTGACCGGATTTTTGTAAGGTTGTCACAACTTGGAGTAACTGTTCGGTGTTGCTGGAATCTCTTAATGACCCTGGACTATGCCATTTTCACATTTCAGAAGTAGCACTACTTGAATAGGTGATGCAGGGGGGTGGGGGGAAGGCATCTGCATACCCTGCCAGTCTGGACCGGTAATTACTTTTCTCCATGGTAGATGTATAATTTAAAAATTTTGAGTGATACATTCACACTCTTCTATTAGGCCAACTAGCTTAGAGCTCCAGGTTTGCAAAGCTTACATGCCAGGGACGCAACCTATGTCAAGTTATTAATTCTCTCACTGGTTGTAAGGGTAGAATTATAAGCAGTGAAATCAAGGGAACTTAAAATAGCTCAACTTGAACTGGATTGTACTGTGTGAGATTTTACCTAGTAGCTCCATATATTCGGAGAAAAAAAACACCGCAGGATATTAAAAGTGATGTTCTTCCAGTGCTTGACTTATCCACTGACACTTATTGCCAATAGCTTCAGCACAAGAGAATGGCTTTCTCCAGGCAATACAGAAGTAGTCTTGGGGGGGGGGCAGTGAATTTAATAAGCTAAGCTAAGTAGCAGCTATTAACTTAGGTGGCTTTAGCAAAAGTTAAGTCTTATACATTAAAAAAGGAGATTTTTTTAAAAAATTGTGCAGTAGCACTTTAGAGACCAACTAAGTTTGTTCTGGGTATAAGCTTTTGTGTGCATGCACACTTCTTCCGATACCAACACAGCTACTTACGGTACCTGAATTAAAAAAGGAGAAACAAAATAAAAAAATTCCTTCCAGTAGCATCTTAAAGACCAACTAAGTTTGTCATTGGTATGAGTTTTCGTGTGCATACACACTTCTTCAGATACACTGAAAGGAGAGTTCAATGAGCAACTGTTAGCCTTCAGAGATGTAAATGAGCCTCCACATCTGGGAACAATATATCTGAGTACCACAAGCCAATGACAAAATAAGTACCATCTTCATCATGCCCTGCAAAGGAGAAGCATCTGATTGGAAAATGTGGGTGATAAGAAGACTAGTTAGTCAATTTTAGTGCAAAGACCTTTACAATGGACGGCAGAGAATAAAAGGAAAATCAATACAATACTGACAATACTGGTCTAGGAGAACCTCTGGCCCTTCTGCAGGTTGTTGTAAACTGGGTTAAAACCAATAATCTCACAGTTCACAAGCCTTCCAGTTGACAAGTAAACCTCTTGAAATAATTACAGGTAGGTAGCCGTGTTGGTCTGAGTCGAAGCAAAATAGAAAAAAATTCCTTCAGTAGCACCTTAAAGACCAACTAAGTTTTTATTTTGGTATGAGCTTTCGTGTGCATGCACACTTCTTCAGATACACTGTCGAAATAATGTAATTGTTGTGATATATCAGAACAGAATACACGGTGAAGGTTGATCCATTGGGGCCAATGAGGCACTACCACACCAACCCCTGCCTCCAGTCCTCCAGACCCACCTGTAACTACATCTCCATCTCCTTCCACCCTCCATCCAGGCAAGCAAGCAAGAGGCATTATGTTTCAAAGACATGTTCAGCTAGACAAGAGCACGAGGAGGGTGAAGATCAGCGCTGGTGAGGCAGGGTGTGTCCTGGGGAGTCTCTTGACGACCAGACAGAGAGGGGCCTGCAGTTGAGACCCGTGTGTGTTTGTGTGTGTGCCGAGCTTCTCCTTCCCCGCAACCCGCACCTGACTAGTGTGACCTCGAAGGGAGAGCCTTTCGCCGGCGATTGCCTGCCTGTTCTTTGTGCGGGACGCTCTCTGGGCGCAACCTAACGACGGCGAACTACATTTCCCAGGATGCACTGGAGCGCAAAACTTTTGCACGCGCTCTCTCTCTCTCTTTTGGAAGAAGGTGGGTAAAGGAGGTTACATAAGTCTAGAACGTTGACACATCGCTGCCCCGCCCCCGGGGAGTGACGTCACTAGCTCGGAGCCCCGCCCTCGTGGAACGTTTTGTAGCCAGTTTCAGATTGCTACAGTCGCGCTCCCGTCCATGCTATTTCCTGCTGCCGCTGGGGGGGTGGAAAGATTCCTGCGCTCTTGCTCGCCGTCTCCCCCCGCCGCACCGCCAGATTCTTGCGTGGAGGCCCCGGATTCCTTATCCCCTTAAACAAAAATAAATCCTGCTTGCGGGGGAATCAACGTACCGAGCCTCTAAGCTGCGCCTCCACATCACAAGGGCTGGACTTAGGGTCTCTTCGTCTTCTTTTTTCTTTTCCCCCTCCCCCCCCATCTGGGCATGGTGTGCTGGGGAGGGGGGTGAAGGGGCTTTTCCTCAGCGCTGCTGACCCCCCCCCTCCCCAGCCCTACCCCGAGAGGGTTTTTACCGGCGCCGGAAAGCCTCCTTCCAAGGGGAGGAGGGGCGGTGCGCGAGGGAAGGGATCCCTGGATCGCATTGCATTGCGGCTGTTGCTCCTAGCGGGGGGAAAGGCTTTGCTCCTTTTCGTCCAGCCTTTGCCCACTCCTTCACCCTCCCCCTTCCCCATTTTCTCTCCACTCTTTTTTTTTAATCATCTGTTCGATTTCGCCTCGGAAGCAAAAGGAATGTATATGAATGACTATGCTGCCTTGAGGACTCGGATGCTGGCGGCCTCTTTTTAAAAGGAAAAAACAACAACAAGGAGGCGGGGAAAATCACCTTGCAGAGGATCTCGAAGAAAACAGCTGCCCCTTCTTCTCCCTCGTTTTCCTCTCGACCCTGCCGCAGCATCACTCAAGCTGGAGCATTATGGAGCTGGAGAATATTGTGGCCAACACAGTCTTGCTCAAAGCCAGAGAAGGTAAGAGATTGGGGGGGGGCGTGTGATTACAAGCTGTGTCTTGCTCCTGGGCGAGCGGGGAGGCGGCTCGTTTCTCCCCCCGCTTCTCTCTCTCTCTTCCCCCAACCCAGAACTGGCATAATGGTTTTAGCAGAAAGAAAGTTGGGCTCTTGCCTCCGGCCGTTCCTGTGTGACGATGGGGGTTTCCTTGGTTTCCCTGGAGCGCCCAGAGAAAGAGTGTGCGCCGCCCGTGGGTGTAACTTTGTGTCGGTGCAGGTAGGTCGTGCCCAGAGGTGGGAACTGCTGGTCCAATGGCACCCTGTGGAGCTACATGGCTGAAGAGGGATTTGAACTCTGGCCTAGGCCAACAAGTGGAAGGAGGGGAGCCCAGGGTCCTTCTGCAGGGAACAGGTCCGGAATGGTGGACCAGTAAGAATGATTTTGCTTCCCAAATGAAAATGGCCAGAGAAAGGAGCCACTGCCTTCTTTGTGGAAGTGAGATCTTAAATTAGCAGTATAACCCTAAGCATACTTCTTTAGAACCAGGCTTCTTGGAGTTCAGTGGGGCTTATTCCCAAAAAGTGTGTGCAGAATCATAGCCTAAATGCTGTGACCATTATGGCAATTTAGCAGTCTTTAAAAGGGGAGGTGGACTCTGTTTTATATTCCTGTGCCCACCCGTTAGGTTTATTATTATTATTAATGGGGATAGACACAATTTTGAATTTGCCTGAGGGTTCAAATCCCTCTGCAGCCAAGGTCCTGTGTGTAGGCCTTAGGCTAAAGTGCAGACTCTTAGCCATCTGTAAACTGGGACTTTTAATCATAGTCTATCTTATTATATGGGACCCAGGTGGCGCTGTGGGCTAAACCACTGAGCCTAGGGCTTGCTGATCAGAAGGTCGGCGGTTCGAATCCCTGTGACGGGGTGAGCTCCCGTTTCTTGGTCCCAGCTCCTGCCAACCTACAGTTCGAAAGCACGTCAAAATGCAAGTAGATAAATAGGAACCGCTACAGCGGGACGGTAATCGGCGTTTCCATGTGCTGCTCTGGTTTGCCAGAAGCGGCTTTGTCATGCTGGCCACATGATCTGGAAGCTATACGCCAGCTCCCTCGGCCAATAATGCGAGATGAGCGCGCAACCCCAGAGTCGGTCACGACTGGACCTAATGGTCAGGGGTCCCTTTACCTTTACCTTTATCTTATTATAATGCTTTGCAAGGATGGGCAAAGTAAAGACTTTAGACATTGAAAGCATACATCATTGTCGTCGCCATCATTACTACTACTACTACTATTATAAAATGCTTTGGACATTGAAAGCACACATTATTATTATGATTAATATTTTGATTACTATTACTACCACTATCATCATCATCATCATCATCATTGGTGCCCTTACTGGGCACCTTTTGCAAATGAGAGCAAGGAAGTGCATCTCACTTTGGGGTCCACATAGCACACTGCACCAATTCCTGGATCAGTTATAGAGCATCTGTTCTGCATGCAGAAGGTCCCAGGTTCAAGCAATTGCTGCCATCTCCAGGTGGGAGAGAACCCTGCCAGAAGGCATGGAGAGTCACTGCCAGTCAATGTAGATAATACCGAGCCAGGTAGATCAATGGCCTGACTCAGTATCCATCAGCTTCCTATGTTCATGCATGCTGCCAGGATTTAAATGACATTAGGTATAGGCAGGGCACATGCTTTACACAGATGAGGTGTGTTTCAGTTGCTTCAAACTGGGGCTGATGAATGCATTGAAAATAAATTCTAAATTTCTCAGATAAATTGTGTCCAACACAGTAAATACTGTGTATATATATCTCTCTCTCTGTATATATGGCCATTTGGTGGTTAGGGATGGAGATTTCACATATCTCTCAGAACTACGTTGCCACTTACATGAGTAAGCTAAATACTACCATGGCAATTAGACAGAAAGCTTTACCTGATGCTCACAGCTCTCTAAAATCTTGACATTTTGGGAGAGAGAGTCTGAGTACCCTTTGCAGAGCCCTTTGATTATTCCAAGAAGAAAAAAACCTACGGCAAATCACAGGGAAACAGGTGCTGCAAGCTTTATCTTTACCTTCTCAACATTGGTATTAATCTTCACCAATATGCAGCAACACCAGCATGTTGATTTGATCCGAGTATCCATGCTTCAGCTAACTTGCTGCATTGGTCATGTTGATATGTGTGGCGGGTCTGTCGGGATTGTTTGTTTTCGGCATGCTCAGGGCAATTCGGAGGAAGCACACCCCTCTGGTACAGTGAGAACATTTTATTGACCATTGGAATGAATGGGGCATATGATGCAAATGTAACTCATTACTGCAATACTGGTTGTCCCTACATAACCTTTATAAAACAGAATATAAAGCAGTTCCAGAATTCCTAAAGGTTTTGTAATTGGGCTTCAGGCCTCTTAGAATGACTAATTTTGTTGGGAGTCAGAGCCATAAGTTCTGTCTGGTTACAGTGTTTCTGAAACAAGGAACACATTTTTTCCAGGTTTGAAGGGCACTTTTCCTGGAAAGCCAAAATTTAATCCAGGTGGGAGGTATGTTGGCAGCATGTGAAGCGATTGGAAGTGGTATCCTCTCCCATGGGGTCCTGCCCTGAGTTAGATGTGTGAACAGGGAATGACGGAAGCAGACTTGTGCCAGGCCAGGCCACTGAGCCATCCAGTCCCGTATTGTCTATGTGTGTGTGGGCACTTTAGCCCTCCAGATGTTGTTAGACTACAACTCCCATCTTCTTTGACCCTGATCATTCTGGGTGAGGCTAATGGGAGTTGAGGTCCAAAACCAGGAGGCCACAGTTATGTCCCCCTTGTCCACAGTGACTGGCAGCGAATCTCCAGTGTTTCAGACAGATTTTTCTCAGGCCTGTCTGGAGGTGCCAGAGATTGAACCTGGGGCCTTTGCTGCAAGGCAGATGTTCTACCACTGAGCTATGGACCTACCCTTATTTGCTCTACACAAATTAGAGGTTTCACAGGACTGTCGGTAAGGCTGTTCCATGCCCGCCCATTTGGCAAATGGGCGATATTGTTTCAAGAATGTTTCATGCGCAACACATTTCCTATGCAGCTGTCACTTCCACGGAGGAAATTGCTGTAGCTAATGTGGCTGATTCTCTGAATATGCAAACAGTGGGAAACCTTGACCAGCAAAGATCACACAATAGGTACACACTGTAAAATGGATGTGTGTGTGTGAGAGAGAGAGATGCACCAGGTGCAGTTTCATCCCCTGAAGTGATACAAGCAGTTCCAACCTTCCCAACCATTCTAGCCAATCATAGAAAGGAGGGAGCTCAATTGTGGTTGCAAGAAAACAGCCAAATCTTCTCAGCCACCTTTGGAGGGAGAAGTGGTGTAGCTGGGAGGTTATCAAAGACCCATAAGAAAGCTGCAAGGACTGTAGCTCAGAGGTAGAGCCGTATATCCAGAAAGTCCTAGGTTCAATCCCATATATTGCCAAGCAGGGCTGCTGCCAACCTGAGCTACATAAACCAATGGGACAAGGCAGCTTCTATCTTCCTACACAAGAGTGTGCCCTGAAAGGGAATGGATCTATGTGCCGACATGCTAGAGGCTGCCACTTGCTAACACTCGTGTTGCCTTGCAAATAGGAGGGTTGGATTCCACTCTGTCCAAACCTGCATTTAAATCTAGTTTAAGAAAAACCATTGTGGCATAGGGAGTAGTGTTGGATTCGGAAGGCTGACTGCATGATACTGGGCCAATCTCCATCTCTCAGCCAAGCCCCACTTAAGGAGGGTGGGGGATTGTGAGGATAATGTGGAGCAGGACACCCAGCCAAGTGTGCTTTCTTAGTTCCTCCATAACTATCCCGAGGATGCACTGAAATGAATGTGCTTAGCTGTCTCCTTGGTGATGGAAAGCTACAAACACATCGGCTGTAGGATTGAGCTTTCTGCACAGTGAAAATAGCCTCCACCCCATATTTCGAAAACTCTATGTTTTCCCCCTCTCTGTTCATTTAAAATGAATACACCATGTATGCCTGCAGCTGCAAACAGAATTTTGAATAGGAAAGTTTTTTTTCTTGAGGTATTTAGTGAATAGTTCTGTGCAAAAGAGTTGCTGTCATTAGGGCCTGGAAGGAATTTGCCTCCTGAGTGGTCCTGAGTTGGCCAGCTTTTAGTTGTGCCTTAGCTGTTTTCTCACTTTTTCTATACATTTAGAGCACTTTAACAGTCCTGGCTTCCCCCAAAGGGAAGTATAGTTTGTTAAGGGTGCTGCAGGTTGGTAGGAAACCCCTGTTTCCCTCACGGTTCTCAGAGTAGTTTATCAATCCCTCTTCCCAGGGACTTCTGGGAATTGTCACTCTGCTAATATTGTTTCCTTAGCACCTATTGGCATGCATCTTCGATCACTTGGCAGTTTCTTTTAACTAAAGCAAATGGTTAAATATACAAAGCTGTATATTTCTCCTTCTCTCGTGAAATAGCCCCAGAATGTGGTCATTCTTGATGTTTTCTTTTCCTCTCTGCTCATCCTGTCACTCTCGATGCCATTGGCTGGCCTGCTCTGATATACTGTAATAATAATTGCGAAAAGCCTCTGGCAGATCTTAAGACGTGGGCAGGCTGCTACAGGGACAGACATTCCTCAAGGAATTAGGTTACACCAGGGGTAACCCATGTGGGGGTCTTCCCTTTCTGGACCACATGGTCCCTGACCATTGACCATACTTACTAGGTATTATGAGAATTGAGAGCCCAAATTGTATGGAGGGCAGAAAATTAGATACCCCTGGGTATATATATCACACACACACACACACACACACTTCTTCTTCTTCTTCTTCTTCTTCTTCTTCTTCTTCTTCTTCTTCGGCAATCACTCGTAGCCGAGTAAGATTGTCTTCCATGAACACGGTTTTAACAATGGGTCCATAAGTGACTGTGGAGGCCAATTCTGGATCCACACATCCTTCCACAGTGGGGACATTGGTTTCCAGGCAGGAGTTGATCATGGTGTGGATTTGCCAAGTGTGCCTTCCTCTTAGCACGTTTCTCCCTTGTGTCCTGAGATCGAGTTTCTTCAAAGCCCATGCCACATTTGGTAAAGGCTGTTCTCTAACTGGAGCGCTCGCAAGCCAGTGTTTCCCAGTTGTCAGTGTCTATACTACATTTTTTTAAGATTTACCTTGAGACAGTCTTTAAACCTCTTTTGCTGAGCACCAGCATTACGCTTTCCATTTTTAAGTTCGGAATAGAGTAGTTGCTTTGGAAGACGATCATCAGGCATCCGCACAACATGACCAGTCCAACGAAGTTGATGTTGAAGAATAATTGCTTCAACACTGGTGATCTTTGCTTCTTCTAATACACTGATATTAGTTTGCCTGTCTTCCCAAGTGAGGTGTAAAATTTTTCGGAGAAACCGTTGATGGAATCTTTCGAGGAGTTGGAGATGGCGTTTATAAGTGGTCCATGTTTCACAAGCATATAGTAAGGTTGGTAGTACAATAGCTTTGTAAGCAAGCATTTTGGTTTCCCTGCTAATGTCCCGGTGCTCAAACACTCTGCACTTCAATCGGGAGAAAGCTGCACTCGCAGAGCTCAGGCGATGCTGGATCTCGGTTTTGGAATGTAACTCATTCTGAAAGACCGTTCGACTTCCAAAAAGTTCAAAAAATGAGAATCAAGGGGCTGGCTGCAAAGTCAATTGGGGGGGGGGAATGAAAAACGCGTATCGGAAGCTGTTCGGCTTCTGAAAATCATTCGAAAATGGAAGCATTCACTAACGGATTGTCGGCGTTCGGGTTCCGGATTGTTCAGCTTCTGAAGTGTTTGACAACCGAGGTTCCACTGTATACTCAGATTTCTTGTGGAAACAAACAGCAGTAAAGCAAAACAGTGTAATTTCCTCTTAGGAGTCATCAGTTGTGGACACAAATTTTGTAGGGTCTTGTCCTTCATGCCAGATTCTTTATGGCAAGGTCTAACCCCCCCCCCACCCTTTTCAAGGTTTGTAGGGACATGTGCAGGAGTAAGTTAACAGAAGTTTCCAGGTATATTCACACTTCCCTTCCCAAAGGCCAGTAATTTTTCAATGGTGGCTCTCCGTGTGTGAAATGCTCTCCCCAGAGAGGCTTGCCTGACACTACTGTTAAATGTCTTTAGGTGCCAGTCAAAAAACATGCCTCTTAACCCAGGCCTTTGGCCATTAAATAATCTATGGCCTGGTAAATCTGCACTGTTATTATGATTATTTTATTATTATTATGCTATGTATTATGGTTTTTGTTATTATTATGCTGTGTAAATTATGTTCTTAATGTTGTACTCTGCCCTGGGTTCTTTGGATAAAGGGCAGTATATAAATCAAATAAATAAATAAAAATAATAGTCTCAAGTTGGGTTCAGCAGCAAAGTCCTGTCTTTTAGGAATCCAGTTGAAACTGGTTGGCAGTAGCTTGTGGACAACTGAAGGAAGTACTTACTTGCCTCGACACAATGTTGATTGTCAAAGCAATTCACATTTCTTCTAGATGTGGTGATTGTCAGAGCTGTGTGTGTGTGTGTGTGTGTATGAGTATGAGAGAGAAATGAAGGCACAGGTACCAGATACTGTTCTACAATGAGCATAACCTTCATAAATGAGAGTAATAAGATCCTATGGGATCAAGTAGTGAGAGTGCTGCTGCGCTCAGGTCCTGCTTCCCAGCTTCCCACAGGCATCGGGTTGCCCACTGGGAGAACAGGATGCTGACCTATGTGGGCCACTGGCCTGATCCTGCAGGCTCTTCTTTTGTTATTGGGTTAATAGTCTGCCCTGGTGTAAAGGCTTTTTCCTATGTTCCTTAAGTCTGATCTGCTGAACTGATTCCAAATTAAACCTGGAAGTTTTTCACTTTTGTTTTATTCTGAGGCCTCCTCCCACCAATATTCACTCTTCTTCCCCCCTCCCCCTCCCCCGCACTCCCAGGCCCCTGGTGTTAGCAGGGGGATGAGACCCCTCCCTGTGCTAAGCGAGGGTTTTACTCTGTTGAAGCTGATGCAGATAAGGATCTAGAAAGACCTGCACTCTCCAGTGCCCTAGATGTAATTCTGATAATTAATTTGCATTGCCATTTTATTCATAGTAGTGAGTTATATCCTTCCCAGAGGAGCACTCTCAGCTCTGCTCTCTTGGTGGCCTGCAAATATCTGTACAGAGCAGCATAACTGGGGTGAGGATTTCTGTGGCTTGCTTTTACCTTTTTTTAGGGTGGGAGAGGAAGGCACCAGGAGATCACCGTGCATATTGCTTTGGAAAGTGGGAAATATGGGTAGCTGTCCGTGTGGCATGTTGTTGTTGTTGTTTAGTCGTTTAGTTGTGTCCAACTCTTCGTGACCCCATGGACCATAGCACGCCAGGCACTCCTGTCTTGCACTGCCTCCCGCAGTTTGGTCAAACTCATGTTGGTACCTTCGAGAACACTGTCCAACCATCTCATCCTCTGTCGTCCCCTTCTCCTAGTGCCCTCAATCTTTCCCAACATCAGGGTCTTTTCCAGGGAGTCTTCTCTTCTCTTTTTTAATTTTTTTTAAAATAATATTTAAAATAAACTTTATTTCTCGTCTTAAAAGAACAACAAATCAATAAACAAAAAATACAAACCTATAAACAAAAGAAAGACAAACAGACAAATAACAAATACAATTCTACAATTCTACAATAAAACCATCAATACACTCCAATTAAAATTTCTTCCAAACCATTTATATATTGCTTTCCTTATGTATTCTCCTATTACTTGCATTACCCTTTTATTGTTCTTCTGCTAGCTCTAACTTTCTCCATCCTTAAAATTCCCTTACAAAATATCAATATAAGTATAAATATATCCCCGTGTGACTCTAATCCCAACAAATCGCTAACTCAGTTTTTATATTCTTTTTCCTAAAATACACTTCTACACTTCTCTTCTCATGACGTGGCCAAAGTATACAGACACCTTTATATAATGGGAAGCTTTTAGATTGTGATGGTGTGAAACAGGGGTAGGGAACCTTTTTCAGCCTGAGGGTCACATTGCTTCCTTGGTGACCTTCTGCGGGACACAGGCCCATGGTGGGTGCAGCCAGGAGCAAAAGGGGGTTGGAGCGAGCAAGAACCATTACACCAAGTCAGACCATTGGATTGGCTGGCTGGAACTTTGACATGGCTGGGACCTCCGGTGCTGCTCCCTGCCATGGCACCCGCCACAACCCTCACCCTTCTCCCCAGGCCACATCCCTCGCCAACTCTACTTTGCCCTCTCCTGTGAGTGTTTCTGCCTGCCAGAATGCTTCTTTGAACTCTTATAATGGTTCTCGCTTGCCTAGACAGAGAAAATGGAGGAGAGGGGTAAATTAACTAGTTGCTCGCTCCACCCCCTTTTGCTCCTGGCTCCACGCACCAATGGTCTGACTTGGTGTAAGGCAACTTCCTATGTTCCTATGCACAATTTACCCCAGTATATGCAGTTTCGTTACTTGGCTGGAGAATTGCATTTCAAAGTTTGGAGAAGTGTGAATTTTGAAGGCTGGCTGTGTTTCGGTTTGCGTATTGCTTTGGAAAGTGGGAAATGGGTAGGTTTGCCTTTAAACTTCTCCCCCAGCTGCAGTCCATTGTTTCTTTTCCTGCCTCCCTTTTTTTCTGGCTTGCCCAAGTATTGGTGAATCAATCTATTTATTTACCTAGAATTTGAAAAGCTCCCTGGCAAAATTGCAGTGGGTTTTCTGCCCGTACATCCCTGTCCCGTTCTGCCTATTTGCTTCCAGACCTTTTGATCAATTCGCTCACCTAGTTCTGTTTATATCCTGCCCTCTCCTGAGGGCTTTGGCCGGATACCGTATTGAGATGCATACAATACAAATAAGATAGCTAATGACTTTAAAATGCCACTACCTGCCTAATGCAAATTAACAAACATTCTAGCTTGGACTGGCATTTAACGGGCTTCCACCTTGCTCCATGTACCCCTGAAAACTGTTCATCTTTGAACATTTACTATCATTAACTTTTATTATAAGAAACAAATCATATTCTCCTTCCCAAATATGTACAGCATAAACACACTGGAACCTCAGGCTTCTCCATCAGGTGCTCAGTACTTTCCCCCTGCAATGCTGAACCCTGGGACATGTCCCTAAACAGCCAAGCTGCAATCCCTCTTTTTTTCTTTTTAATGGTTTTTATTACATTTCAAATTATGCATTTCAAAATAAACATTCTACACAATGCCATATATCCATTGATTTCCCTTCTTTCATGGGTCATTTTACTTATCTATCATTCCTGCATATTATTTTAGTAATTCTCCAATTTACATCGTTCAGTTAATCACGCTGTTGAATTTATCATAGTGCTGCCACCGTTTTCAGTTGTGCACACTTATTTTCTAAATAATCAGCAAAGGTGTTCCACTCCTCTTTAAATAAGAATTCTTCTTGCTCTTGCAATCTATAAATTAAAGCTGCTAATTCCGCAAATTCTGTAATCTTAAATTGCCAATCTTCCTTACTTGGGACCTCTCTCACTTTCCAACTTTGGGCTAGCAAAACCTGAGCTGCTGATGTTGTGTACATAAATAGATTTCTATGACATCTGGGAACTTCAGTTCAAACTATTCCTAACAAAAAGGCTTCAGGTCTTTTTGGGAAAGTTGTTTTGAACATTCTTTTCAACTCCTTATTAATCATCTCCCAATATTCCTTAACCTTGTTACACGTCCACCACATATGAAAAAAGGTTCCTTCCATTTCTTTACATTTCCAACACATATCTGATTCTGCTTTATACATCTTAGCTTGGGGTTAAATACCATCTATGAATCATTTTCATATAATTCTCTTTCAATGTATAACATGCAGTGAATTTTAAATCATTCTTCCAAAGTTTCTCCCAGAGGTTTAAATCTATGTTATGCCCTATATCCATTGCCCAGTGTGTCATAGAAACTTTAACTAGCTCGCCTTTTGTTTCCCATTCTAGTAAAAGGTTATACATTTTAGACAATAATTTATCCTTATTCCATAATAACTCTCTTTCAAATTGTGAGCTTTGGTCCATAAATCCTTTTTTTGGCCTGTTTTAAACAAATCATATAATTGATGGTCCTGTAACTTGGTTCCTTACTTCTTCCATTGGTTTCAACCTGGGTTCACTACCTGTAAATTCCAATAAATCTCTATATGTTGACCATTTCCTATTCATATTAATTCTCTTAATTTTGATCGCCTTGATGGGGGATAACCATAAAGGTGTTTTCCCCTTCCTACAATTTTTTGTATTTCTCACAGACTCTATACAGATTTCTCATAATAATGTCATTCATAATGCTTTTTAAAATTTATTCTTTCCCATACCAAAGACATGCATGCCAGCCAAACTTTAAGTTACAGCCCTCTACATCTAAAATATATGTGTTTTCCAATACAATCCATTCCTTTAGCTGGCATAAGCAAGCAGCCTCATAGTACAATTGTAAGTCTGCCAGGGCAAAGTCTCCTCTTTCTTTTGTATCAATCAAAATTTTATGTTTAATTTGCAGCTTTTCCCCCTGCCAGACAAATTTATAGATATCTATTTTCCATTCTTTGAGGCAACTTAAGTTGTTGACAATCAGGATTGATTGGAATAAAAATAACACCTTAGGTAATACATTCATTTTAATGGGTGAGATTCTACCCAGTAGGGAAAGCTTCATCCTTCCCCATACTTCCATCTCCTTCTTAATCTCTTTCCACAGTTTAGTATAGTTATCTTGAAATAGAGCTGCAATCCCTCTTTTGCCTGGCTGTCATGTGTCCTTTAACTGTGCTGGAGAACTGTGATGCTTGCCTTGAAGGAGCACGGCGTGAGGGTAGAAATTTGGGACTTTCGTGCAGCTTGAATGTAGCCTACGCCCCCAAAGGATTATGGTATGTGGCCCTCCAGGGATTGCCCACAAGGGAATGCAGCCCTTGGGTGGAAAGAGGTCCTCCATCCCTGTTCCACAAGCGCGAAAAAGGCCTCTGTCCTAGTTTAGTGCATGGACTGAAAGTTGTCCCCTCTAGCTGAAAGGAGCTCCAGCTTTAGAGGTCAGGTGCTGGAAAGCAGCCTGCGTCTGCAGAGGCCTACCTTCATGCTCTGTGCAGGGAGCTTCCTAGAAAACATCTGGCTGTCCACAGAGGGGCACAGGCTGCTGGACAAGCTTAACCTTTGGTCTGAGCCAGCAAAGCTCTCCGTTTGAAGCTAACGTCTTAAACCAGGGGCTCCCCAAATGTTGTTGAACTGCATTTCCCAGGATCCCTGATCAGTTCCCATGCAGGCTGGGGCTGATGGGAGTGGAGGGAAGCAACATCTGGAGCCTCCGCCCTTCTCTTAAGCAATGCATTTATGGGGAAGCATGCTCCTGGGCAGCCATTACTCCTTGCTCTCTTACTCCGAATGCGAGGGAGCAGTTGCATACATGGAGGGTTGAGCTGTTGTTTCTCACAGACATTTGGGAGCTACTGCCCTGGCACTAGAGCAGAAATGGGGAACTTGTGGCCCTTCAGATGTTGTTAGATCACAGTTGCCATAATCCTCAACCATTGGTCATGGAAGGTGGAGTCCAGCAACATCACAGGGAAGTACCACCCTGGTTTAAGCCATTGATTTGGTTTTTTGTTTCTTCCAGAGAATCTGTACCTTGTGTCTCCCAGCAGCTCTGAGCATTTGAAGAGGGTGTGAGGGTGAGCGGGGTGGGGTGGGGTGTGTGATTCAGGGAGGAAGGGTTTGTCTGCAGCACTTCCTCACTTGTGGTAGCTTTGAACGCGAGCATGGCCCTGCATGCACAGCTCCACCGGTAATGCAAAGCGCAGTCGGAAAGACTTCACTATCGTGAGCAGGTTTGCTGATGTTAACCGACGGAAGAATACTTAGGCCAGGCATCCCCAAACTTTGGCCCTCCAGGTGTTTTGGACTACAATTCCCATCTTCCCCGACCACTGGTCCTGTTAGCTAAGGATCATGGGAGTTGTAGGCCAAAACATCTGGAGGGCCGCAGTTTGGGGATGCCTACTTAGGCCTTGCTGTTTCATGTGAGGGTTTCACCTCCTTCCCCAAGTGACAGTTTTATTTTACATTCAACAGCCTGTCTGCTTCTAAGATCATCTTTGGCAGGACAGACCAAGCGGCTTCAAGTGTTTATAGGCTTTGTGGATTTCTCCTCATTCCCTTCCTCCCCCCCCCTTAAGTATTTAAATGACACACAGACTGAACAGCAAGCAGATATTGCTGGTGGGAATGTGTGTCAAGGCTTGGGCTAAATGACCTTTTGGGTCTCTTCCAGCTCTACAATTTTATGAATTGCCCTTTATTGCTGGTGCATGGTGGGAACTCAAGAACCCCCCCTCCCTAGTCCATGGCCCCTTTTGAACTGAGGCTTCACTGCCATAGTTGGGGAACCTTTGACCTTCCATATATTGTTGAACTACAACTCCCATCAGCCCTAGCAAGCCTGCTAGGGAATTGTAGTTCAAGAACATCTGGAGGGCCAAAGGTTGTGCGTCCCTGCTTTACTGGCACTCACAGCACTTTTGGATCAGAGCAACTGAAAGCCGCCCTCTAGCATAGTCAGCACTTGGAGAAGTGACGATGTGAAATGTCACCTCCCAGCTCCCATCTGCTTCATGGGTGTGTTCTTGGTCATACGCATTCTGTGCTTGGTCATGGCTGCTGTGCTTCTGCGTGAAAGTCATTGCTCTAACAGGCAGTGGGACAATCATTTGGCTCGTGGGAGTGGAGTGCAGGGGAAGCAACTGGATCCTCTTATGTCGCCGGTTCTGGCGGGAGGGCCTGGGTGATCTTGGCAACCAGATGTATTTTGCTTCACATTTGCAACGGGGAAGGGTTGCCTGACTTGATGCGGGAGGCAATAAATCCTTGGTAACTGTAGCAAGCAATTAGCCACCACATCAGCCTCTGATTGAGGCTGGATGAACTGCAAGGCTAAGGAGGTTGCAGGGCTCAAACCAAATTGGGTCCTCGGCTGTAGCGAAATCATGCTGTGGTTGCATTGGCAGATTCCTGCACATTCCTCTGAGTCTTGAACTTTAAACACTTTGTAGCACGAAAGCCCTAGGCAGATGGACATCCAGTCAGGGAAACAAGGAGGTGGGGATTTGCACCCCTGGAGCAGTGCTGGCATTTTGGTGTTTGAGACGAATGAAAAAAATGGCGCTCCTCCTCCCTGTTGGGAAGAAGGGGTGGGTGGAGATCTACATCGGGAACAAGCTGGGGAAGAAAAATTGACATCGAGATTGACTGCCCCGGGGGACCCTGTTGCCTGAGGTGGTCGCCTGACCTGGCCTTATGGTTGGGCCGGCCCCGGAGCACCCTTGATGAGGTGGACCTGCAGCATCTGATTAAATGCCTCCAGTGAAGGAAAGCCCATCCCTTCTCAAGGCAGTCTGTCCCACTGTTGAGCTGCTCTTAACTTCGGGAAGTTTCTCCTAAGTGAGGGGGTTCCCTAATTGTGGTCTTTGATCTGTGAGCTGCTGCATGTCCACATCACCATCATTTTATTTGTATGCCGTCTTTCCATAGTTAAAACAGTGCTCAAGGCGGCTTACAACATGACAAGATTTACATAATTACCAACATAACAAAAGTCATGATAAATGAAACACATTGAAAGGTACACAACCAAATGGAACACAATTTCCACGTAAATCATAAAATCTGACACTAAAAATACACGAACTATTCATATTGATTTTTAATTGCATTTTTAGTGCTTCTTTTGTTTCTTATATTGTATTTTGATCTGAATTCTATGTAATGCTGTAAAATACAAGATAAGAAGGGAAAGCAGCAGAGAGCAACAAGTTTGCTTCTTCTTCTGATTGACCATGCACCAGATATTTGAAGACTGCTATTATGTCATTCCCCTTAATCATCTTTTCTGCAAGCGAAATATACCCAGCTTTTTCAGTCATTCATTTCTGGACCACAACCATCCTGGGCATCCTTCTCTGGACATGCCAGTGTATCAATCTCCTTCTAAAAATGTGTCTTTCAGAACTGAGCGCAGTCTGTTTCATTGATTCATCATTTTATTTGTATGCTGTTTTTCAACCAAAGAAATCATGTTCTAAGCAGCTTATAACAAAGGCAACCTAGGAGAGCTCAGTCAGTAAAGCATGAGACTGTTAAACATAGCGTTGCGGGTTTGAGCCCCACATTGGGCAAAAGATTCCTGGATTGCAGCAGGTTGGACTAAATGATCCTTGTGGTCCCTGCCAACTCTACAGTTCTATGATTCTGTGAAACAGAAATGCAGCTCAAAATCAAACCCTGCAGAACAATTGCAGAACAGCATAATAAAGCAACACAAAAGCAAATACAGCACCAACATTTCAGTGCTATAAATATAACAAGATTGCATTAGCAACATCCAACAGCAAAGAATAGCAAAGGAGTTTGACAGTTTCACCTTGGTTCTAGAAACGCCTCTCCCATAATGTTGCTCACAGTCCCTCTCCAGTCTTCCAAATACAAGGGATGGGACAATTGAAATACGTCTCCCATGATGTTGATCTTTACAACTTGGAAACACAGTACTCCACATATGCCTGCCCGAATTTTCAATTGAGGCACTTTCCTTTATCCCTCTCTGGAACGTGGCAGATAATTTGTGGGCATTTTGTTGTTGTCATGCTTCTAGAATTCATAGAAAGGATAATCCGGTTAGGAAGACCATGTAAGATAAAGAGGCTGCATCCAACTGAGTCCTACTCACAGTGGACCCACTGAAATGAATACAGTAGTACCTCTACTTACGAATAACTCTACTTACGAATGTTTCTACTTACAAATGGAGCTCCGTCCGCCATCTTGGATGTGGTTTAGGTAGGATTTTTTCTACTTACGAATTTTTAGATAGGGTTGCTTCAACTTACGAATTTTTTCTCCCAATGCATTCCTATGGTATTCGACTTACAAATTTTTTCGACTTACAGATGTGCGTTCAGAACGCATTAAATTTGTAAGTAGAGGTACCACATAAGTCTAAGTTAGTCCAACCCATTAACTTCAATAGGTCTACTCTGAGTAAGGCTAGAATTGGCTAAAACCCAAAGTGTTTTCTCTGACTTGTAAGTAGTTTGGCTAAAAGAAAGAGAGGACAAGGCTCCTATGCCCTTAACTGTTTTAATAAAAGAGCAAATTTCAGCAATGTTGCTTTTTAGAGCAGGCATCCCCAACCCTTCGGCCCTCCAGATGTTTTGGACTACAATTCCCATAATCCCTGACCACTGGTCCTGTTAGCTAGGGATCAAGGGAGTTGTAGGCCAAAACATCTGGAGGGCTGCAGGTTGGGGATACCTGTTTCAGAGGAAGACTTTCCTCTTCTTTCCCTTTTTTCTTCCAGTTTTAGCATTTTATTCCAAAATATATAGTTATTTACTGTACAATATTCTGTATAGGAAGAAAACAATACAAGTATATCAGAGTAATCATACAATAGTAGTAAATAAAAATAAATAATATAGGTAGTTGTAAATGAAAACATAAATATATAAGAAGATAAAATGAAGAGAAAGAAGAAAAGAATAGATTTGCCTGCTTTATTGCTCCTAGCTTTCCATGGTTATGCATTCCAGCATTTACAGTGTATATGACTTGTGATTTATTATACCAATAGATGATAAACATACCTCATTTTGCAATAACAATTATATCAAAATGTTTACCTTCTCTCACCTTAATTATACTTCTTAATTTGACCACATTTATTGCTTCCTGTATTCTCATATTCCATTTGTTTAATCTGGGAGTTTGAAACATAACCAGATTCAATGTTTCTCCAACAAACATTCATTATTTGTTCCTGTTTATATTTGATAAAACTCTGAAGATGTCAAATATCAATGAATTGTTTCTTGTTTTAAGGGGGGGAAATGTTAAGGTTGAAAGTTAACATTTGTCATGGGACATGTTGCTTGCCATGTAACGGAATCTCAGGATTCAGGGTGGCGTCCAAAACACTTGTCCCATTATGCTTGCACAAGGCAACTCTCGCTGTGGCCATTTGCCATGCTTGCTGGTGGTGATGGAAACTGTAGCTTCAACAACATCTGGAAGGCTAAAGGTTCCCCTCATCTGCACTCACAGAATCCATTTTTTTAGCGCTGCATTGGCTGCAACTCTTTCATTCTCTCCCCATTTATTTTCAAATGTATTAACAGAAATATCTTTGCTCATAATGAGACCATACGGTTTTCTCAGTAGTTTCTGTCTGAATATCGGTTGCTGGAGACCACAGGAGGGGAGAGGGCTCTTAGGCTCAGATCCTGCTTGGCGGCTTCCCACTGGCATCTGGATTGACCACTGTGAGAACAAAACGCTGGACTGGATGTGTCATTGGCCTGATCCAGCAGGCTCTTCTTATGTTCTTAATCCTGAGAACTAAACCTTACCACTCTCAGATCTATAATTCCCAGCACCCTTACAGTTATCAGGGATGTGGGTGGCGCTGTGGTCTCAACCACTGAGCCTCCTGGGCTTGCCGATCGGAAGGTTGGTGGTTCGAATCCGCATGATGGTGGTGAGCTCCCTTTGCTCTGTCCCAGCTTCTGCCAACCTAGCAGTTCAAAAGCACGCCAGTGCAAGTAGATAAATAGGTGCCACTCCAGCGGGAAGGTAAATGGCTTTTCCGTGCGCTCTGGCTTCCATCAAGGTGTTCCATTGCGTCAGAAATGGTTGTCATGCTGGCCACATGACCCAGAAAGCTGTATGTGGACAAACGCTGGCTCCCTTGGCCTGAAAGTGAGATGAGCGCCACACCCCGTAGTCGCCTTTGGCTGGACTTAATCATCATGGGGTCCTTTAACTTTACCTTTTACCAGTTACTAAGTTGCTTGGGGTGGGAGGTATGATTCAAATGTATGGTATATGCACAGCCACAGATTCAAGCTGCTATGGTTACAAGCTGCCTATTCTTCAAGACACCAAAGCCAAGGCTTGCCTGTTGGTTTTTAACTGAAACTCGATCCTTTTGGCTGAGGTCTGCAGTGGGACCCTCCTCCTCTGCTGACATCAAGCTTGGTGGAGGCTGTCCTTCCTTCTGGCTCCTTCTCAGTTCTCAGGGTGATGCTGGGATGTTCCTGAGGACTTAGAACATAGAGGGTTGCCATGCTAGGGATTGGACCTGGGACCTTCTCCACGCAAAGCATGCACCTCTGAGCTACAGTCTTTGCCCCAACTTGTCGGCTCGGCTTTTCTTGCTTCCTCCCTTTTGGTCTTTTGTTATGTTTGTTGCAAGCCTTGCCACTCAGGCCTGGCTGTAGAGACCAACTGGGTCTTGTGCCTGCCTTAGGCAAACATGAGAAAGGCAAACACTGCCTGGGCCAGCTGGGCAGAGGCACCTGTGGCTGTTTATGCTTGTGGGGAGAGGTTTGCTGGCAGCTCTGTTGACTCTTTGCACAGCCCTGCATGGGCCAATTGCTTGCGTTTTACCCAAGTGGAAAGAGGTGGGGGTAAATAGAGAGCTTCCCTTAATCTGGGCTGGGAGGAGAGCGAAGGAGCCCTAGCCTGAGGTCCGCAGGTGCTCTGGAAAAGAAACAGGGAATGATGCAACACATTTTTTTTAAAAGACAGCAGTTCTAGGCATATTGTTGGGAGGTTGTTCCCCCAAGTAAACATGTTCGGAATTGTTTTGTATAAATGTGACAGTGACTGCCTGAAAATTGTCATGGATGTGAAGAGGCCTGTGGCTCCTGCTGCTTCCATTTCCCTGTGCGAAGCCACTGAATTTACTCTGCCGCAGCTGTCCCTGCAAGAGTGATAGAGAGAGCAGTTGTGTGTGTGTGTTCTGTTTGTACATTGCACCACATGTGTAGCTCCTCCCTCCCACATGGAAAAGGGCTCACCAGGATCTTCCTTTTCAGAACTGAAAATCAAATCAGAGGAGGGGCAGAGAATAAAGGGTGGCAAGAGGAGGGATACTGTTCCGGCATCATTTCCTCGTGTGCCACACACAGCTAATGATGCAGCCCTTTTGGCAGGGTTCGCCAGTGTGGAAGCTGCTCCAAAATGTGATGCAGCCAGGCCAGCTCAGTGGGGCTTTAACTCTTCTGGCTAACTGTGTCTTAACCCAGTCTCCCTGCATATCACAATCATCTTTCAAAATGAAGACAAGGATGCATGTTGCCTCATCCTAGTTGCCAACTGAGCAGTGTAGAAAAATTCCAAACTGGAAGCTGCCTTATACAAAAACAGTGCTGTCTACTCTGACTGGCAGCGACTCTTCAGGGTTTCAGCTAGGGGACCCTCCTGATCGTACCTGAAGATGCCAGGGATTTAACTTGGTGCCTTCTGCATGCAACGTAGGTCATTCCTCTTTGGATCGGGAACACCGTGCTGTGGTATGGGCTTAGCACTAATAATAGTGGAGGGTCAGGGTTGGTGCCAGAGATCAGTATATTTGGGCAGCCACTGAGGTCCCAGTGCCCTAGGATGGGCTGCTGCTAACTCCTTATTTGTTGCCACAAAGCAGCAGACCCTGCCACCCCCACCCCACCCCAGCTCTCTTTGAGCAGTGAGCACCAGCCCCATTCTGAAGATAGGACTTTCTCCTGGTGTTCCCTCCTTGGTGCCAAACAGCACTGGCTGCTTCAAACAAGCACCATTCAGTTGCTCGCTCACTCCAGTGATGAGCGGCAGTGCTGCTCGCTTCCCAGCCACGGGAGCACAGCCTTATACTGAGTCATACCATTGATCCAGCCTATGCTGGCTGGTCTTGGCTCTCCAGGGAACTGTGCAGCTTAGGTGAAAGGCCACTTTTGCGCTGGACTCCACCATCTCTGAACTCACCTAAAGCCAGCTCTGTCCCATTTCTTGTTCTGACTCAGACCTCGTATAGGTACCCATTTTTCATTTTCAGTAGTGGGCAGCTTTAGGTTTATGGTCTAGAACAGGCATCCCCAAACTTCGGCCCTCCAGATGTTTTGGACTACAATTCCCATCATCCCTGACCACTGGTCCTGTTAGCTAGGGATCATGGGAGTCGTAGGCCAAAACATCTGGAGGGCCGCAGTTTGGGGATGCCTGGTCTAGAAGCTTTGCTACCATGTTTTCCCGAAAATAAGACACTGTCTTATATTTTTCCTCAAGAAGACACACTATGGCTTATTTTCAGGGGGTGTCTTTTTTTTTTATTACGCATCCAGCCTCACCTCTTCCTTGGCGCCCTCTAAAACTGTGTCTATCACCATGTCTTATTTTCAGAGTATGGCTTATATTGCGCAAATCCTTAGAAAACCTGCTACGGCTTCTTTTATGGGTATGTCTTATTTTCGGGGAAACAGGGTACTTACAAAAAAAGTCACAAACTTGAGGACTAGAACTGTTGCCAGAATCTTGAGGACAACAAAGCAAACCACCAGCTGTTTCCAGGTTTCTTCTTGGCTTAGCATGTGCAATTTGTCTGGAAGAGAGGAACTATGAACCTGGGTTTGAATGTAATGTTAAGCCAAATCATGATTTAGCCCCAGGACCATAAGCTCAGTAGCAGATGCAGAAGGTCTCAGGTACAATCCCTGAATCTATGGGCCAGTTGGTATATAATGTATTCAGCTTATTTATCTCTCTCCCTCCGACAGGAGCCCAGGGCACCAAACACCTCAACGCAACAAGCAAGAACATTATCTTGACCAGTGATCTCAGGGTTACCAGGAACAGTGCCTTACAGCCATAAAATGCCTGGGTAAACCGGAATGTTTTAAAATTCCTCCTGAAAGTAAATAAGGAGGGAGAAGGACGCAGCTCAACAAGCAAGCTGTCATGGGTGAATGCCAACTGGGCTGCCGCCAGTGTAGGCATAGAATCACAGAACTGTAGAGTTTGGAAGAGGCCCCAAGGATCATCTAGTCCAATCCCCTGCAATGCAGGAATACATTGCAGGCAATGTTGAACCAATGGTCTGAGTAAGGCATCTTAGCCTATTCCCAGGCAGTGCAGCAGCAGCAGCAGGGCTGAGGGAGGAGGGCAGTGGCCCCGAACTTTGGGGAAGCCACATGTTTGTTTGTGCTAAGCCCTGGTTTGGCTTAGCCCTACATGCAAACTACAACACTGAAGGGAAGACTCTCTGCACATGCTCTGGGGCCTCTTTGTTATTAGTGTGTACGCTTCAGAACTGAGGTCTTGGCTTAAATATGCCATGCCCTGGGGTTGAGCATTGGGGGGGGGGGAAGCCACGGGTCAGACCACAGTTTCCCCAACAGCTTGTGTATAAAGCACTATATGAGCAGGAAATATCTATCTCTATTGTGACTTTGAGGCAGGAGGGACTGTGAAATGTTCTTCATAAAGATAAAGGTTGTGCAGCTGGCATGTTTGGGCATGCAGAGTCCGCAAGGGTGTGTTGAGAGATGCCTCCCTGCTCATTTCCAGCAAACGTGGATTAATCTTCCTTCTTTCTATAGAGGCGTAACTCCTCCCTGTCCTTGTTCAATACCAAGCTTCTGCTGTTGAATAAGAGCTGCAACAAGCTTAATCCAGATCCTGTCGAAGTGCTAGTCTTACTCAGAATAGGCCCCTTGAAATGGTCAGAGGTGACGTAGCTTGCGTCTATTGAATTCAGGGGTCTGTTCTAAGTAGAGGCTCTTTGGGAGTAGCCCTAAATCAGGGATCCCCAACCTGGAACTCTTCACATGTTGTTGGACACCCTCTCCCATCTGCCCCGGCCAGCAGACTCGGTGGCTATAGGAGCTGTTGTGGCAGCAACACCTGGACGGCCACAGCTTCCCCATCCATTCTCGAAGGAAACATCTGCAGTGCTCATTTAAAGCAGGGAACTATTGGAGTTGTAGCTCTGTGAGAGGAATAGGGGTCTCCTAACAACTCTCAGCACCCTTAACAGACTATTGTTTTGTTGGCATCAAGAGACAATGGAGCGTGCCTCCGGAGGTGAAGTGAAACCATTGTGTTAGCAGCAGCAAACTGATCTCCCCAAGGCACAAGCCAGGTATATAGAGGTCCTGAGCTGCCAAGACCCCCCCCTCTAGACCTCAGTGATGTGGTTCAGAGGAAAACAGAGCAAGATGTTTGGCACCAGCTAGGTTTTTAATTTGTATCCCAGCAGCAAAAGGAAATCTCTGCCCTTCTCCCTCTCTGCTCCTTCCTGAAATGTCCCTGTGTTTAGGGTTGCCAGACTCAATAGAGCAGTGTTTCTCAACCAGTGTGCCTCCAGATGTTTTGGGACTACAACTCCCATCATCCCTAGCTAGCAAGACCAGTGGTCAGGAATGATGGGAGTTGTAGTCCCAAAACATCTGGAGGCACACTGGTTGAGAAACACTGCAATAGAGGACAGGACTTCTGTGCCTTTAATTGCCCTGCTCTCTTTTGAGTCTGGAAACCTTAAAGAGAAACCAACAGACCCTTTGCTTGGAAATTAAACAAAGGGTCTGCAGAATAAAAAAATTCCTTCAGTAGCACCTTAAAGACCAACTAAGTTTTTATTTTGGTATGAGCTTTCGTGTGCATGCACACTTCTTCAGATACACTTGAAACAGAAGAGTCAGAGGTTTCCAGACTCAAAAGAGAGCAGGGCAATTAAAGGCACAGAAGTCCTGTCCTCTATTGAGTCTGGCAACCCTACCTGTGTTGGGCGAACTACACATCCTGTCCCATCTCTTAATTCCCTACCTTCCACTTCAGGAGATTTACTATCAGCTATTAGGCACTTGAGCAGGTCAGTTCCTTCCCCATTTGCAAATTCCTTTTCTCCATCTCCTTTCTGCTGGCATTCCATGCATGGTGGAAGCTCCCTGCCTTATTTTGTCACTTTCCCTATTTTGTTTTGAAACTGATGTGCACTCAGCTGCCCAGGTTTGCTGTTAGGGAATGATTTGCCACCTACCTGTTTCCCTTTTACTACCTGGTTTGATTGATTGATACACAAAACCGGCTTAGCTGACTCTGAGTCAGAGCCTCCCTGCTGCGGTCAGAAACTCCCAAGTGTTCCCTGCCTCTCTCCTACTTCCTTAGTTAGCAGAACAGTTCTGGTGGGTGCAGCGCTGAGCCCCAACTGCTGGGACCCCGCACTTTGAGACCTGGTGGCAAAGCCAAAAAAAGGTAGACTGTGAGGTGGACCCAAGGAGGAGCGAAGCCAGAGAGGTCTCTTGCTGAAAACTGACTGTTGCCGCATCTCTGTCATTTACTCATCACAGAGTCCCCAGCACCCTTAACAGACAACAGCTCCCTGGACTCTTAGGGGAGAAATGTATGGTGTGTGTGTCTCCTGGGTCTGACCCGAAAATAAGTTTCGAACTTAAATGCTTCTGTATCAGCACATCAACTGAGAATATGTGAATATTAGCAGCTGATGATATTTTGGGAGGGATGCATGGGGGGCATTTTCTAAAGAAAGATTTTCACTGACTTTCTGAACATTTTTGTTATAAATCAGACTATATTTTGCCAAGCTTCTGCACACCCAAATTAAAACCAACAGATACTGGATTCTACATTGTTAATCTTGTTTTTGTGTGACTTCAGAGAGCTTGTTTCATACATTCCTCAACATTAGTTGGTCCAAGTACTGTAGTTGTCCTTATTTGCTCTGAGTCTCTTACTGTTTGCGGCTGTCTTATTTGTTTGTTAATTTCTTATCCCAGCTTTCCACCAACATTTATTTATATAATGCTTATTCAACAAAAAGCATTTTAAGCATTTTACTCTCTCTCTTTCTATATGTATAGTGTGTGTGTGTGTGTGCCAATAAAATCACACATTAAAAATGAATAAATGTGACATTTATCAAAATATAAATAAAATCAGCATTTTAAATTTGTTAACACACACAAAAAAATTATTTGTCTGGTTAGGCTTGCCTAAATATATATTTTTAGCAGGCACCACAGAGATGCCTGACTAATATCAATGAGCGGGGAGTTCCAGAGGATAAGTGCTGCCAAACTGAAGGATCAGTTCTTTGCAGTACTTTGCTCAAGGTGGCTAACACTTTTATAAGAATAATAGAATCATAGAGTTGGAAGAGACCACAAGGGCCATCCAGTCCAACCCCCTGCCAAGCAGGAAACACCATCAAAGCATTCCTGACAGATGGCTGTCAAGCCTCTGCTTAAAGACCTCCAAGGAGGAGAGTCCACCACACTCCTTGGCAGCAAATTCCACTGCCAAACAGCTCTTACTGTCAGGAAGTTCTTCCTAATATTTAGGTGGAATCTTCTTTCTTGTAGTTTGAATCCATTGCTCCGTGTCCGCTTCTCTGGAGCAGCAGAAAACAACCTTTCTCCCTCCTCTATATGACATCCTTTTATATATTTGAACATGGCTATCATGTCATCCCTTAACCTTCTCTTCTCCAGGCTAAACATACCCAGCTCCCTAAGCCGTTCCTCATAAGGCATCATTTCCAGGCCTTTGACCATTTTGGTTGCCCTCTTCTGGACACGTTCCAGCTTGTCAGTATCCTTCTTGAACTGTGGTGCCCAGAACTGGACACAGTATTCCAGGTGAGGTCTGACCAGAGCAGAATACAGTGGTACTATTACTTCCCTTGATCTAGACGCTATACTCCTATTGATGCAGCCCAGAATTGCATTGGCTTTTTTAGCTGCTGCATCACACTGTTGACTCATGTCAAGTTTGTGGTCTACCAAGACTCCTAGATCCTTTTCACATGTACTGCTCTCAAGCCAGGTGTCTCCCATCCTGTATTTGTGCCTTTCATTTTTTTTTTTTTTTGCCCAAGTGTAGTACTTTACATTTCTCCTTGTTAAAATTCATCTTGTTTGCTTTGGCCCAGTTGTCTAATCTATTAAGGTCATTTTGAAGTGCTTCCCCAAACAGGGCATAGTTAAACTATGGAGTCTCTCCCCCCCCAGAGGCTAGTGATGGTCACCGACTGGGAAGGATATAAAAAGGATATAAAAAAGGATATAAAGGATATAAAAATTCATGATAAGGTTCTCTGTGGCTACCAGGCATGATGGCTAGATTCTACTTAACACATTTGGAGGCAGTATGCTGTTGTTTTCCAGTGTTACATACAGGATTCCCATAGACATCTGCTTGGCCACTGAGAGAACAGGATTCTGTTAACTTCATCTGCCATTCTTCTCTAGTAGGAAGAATGACCGGAAGAGTCAGAAATCAGGAAGACCAAAATTTTAACAAGGAATTGTAACTGATCTTAAAGAGCATTGCAAACAGTTGAAATTGTTAGTAGGATTAAAATATCACTTGTAGTTGAAGGTTGAATTCTGGACATAATGGAAGAGGTAAAGGGTTTGGAGTATCATAAAAGATGCAGGAGGAACTGATTAATAATAGGACCCACATAGGGGAGGGTGGAAGTCCAGCAGATTCCTTGGAATAGTGTTTTTATGATTTATGTCTGATATATCTCTGTAAAATTTTAAGTAAATAAAATTTTAAAAATAAAGAAAAAAGAACAGGATTCTGGACTGCATGAGCCACTGTCCTGAGCCAGCAGGACTCTTCTCATGTTCTGCACCAATAACCATCACGGCAATGAAATGCAACAAAACAGCACCAAGTCAGGGAAAGTCCAAATAATGCAAATAGCTTGTTAAAAAAGTCAGACTCGGCATCTTTGTAAGTTTGCTGATGGTCCGAAAACCTGTCTAAATGAAACTACCTGTACCCTTTGCTTGCTGGCAGAAGGTAATCAGTCTCCCTTGGCATGGTTTCCAGAGCCTGGGAGCAGCCGTCAAGAAATCCCTCTACTGGTAGCTACTAAAAGCCAAGCTGTGTTACAAAGGTCACATGGTGCAATGCGATAAAACTGCCAATACCATTTTGCCGTTTATCAAACTATATAGAGCAGCTGTGCCGACAAAGGTCCGTATAGTTAAAGCTATGGTTTTCCCAGTAGTGATGTATGGAAGTGAGAGCTGGACCATAAAGAAAGCTGATCACCGAAGAATTGATGCTTTTGAATTATGGTGCTGGAGGAGACTCTTGAGAGTTCCAAGGACTGCAAGAAGATCAAACCTCTCTATTCTGAAGGAAATCAGCCCTGAGTGCTCACTGGAAGGACAGATGCTGAAGCTGAGGCTCCAATACTTTGGCCACCTCATGAGGAGAGAAGACTCCCTAGAAAAGACCCTGATATTGGGAAAGATGGAGGGCACGACAGAGGACGAGATGGCTGGACAGTGTTCTTGAAGTGACTAACATGAGTTTGACCAAGCTGCAGGAGGCAGTGGAAGACAAGAGTGCCTGGCGTGCTCTGGTCCATGGCGCCACAAAGAGTCGGACACGACTAAACGACTGAACAACAACATAGAGCAGCTGTAGTTGAAATATTGTGTCCGGTGCTGCTTGCCTCACCTCGGAAAGGTTCAGAAAAGGGCAACCAAAATGAACCAGAGGAAAGGTTGCAGCGTTTGAGAGGTGGCATGGTAGAAGTTTGTAAAATAATGCGTGGCACGGAGAAACATTAGAACCCATGGGCATCCAATGAACCTGAAAGTTGGAAGACTCAGGGCAGAGAAAGAAAGAAAGAAAGAAAGAAAGAAAGAAAGAAAGAAAGAAAGAAAGAAAGAAAGAAGCCGTTCTTCAGTCAGCGCTTAGGACCTTGCTCCCACAGGGTGGTAGTGATGACACCAACTTAGATGGCTTTCAAAGAGCCTTGGACAAATTTATGGAAGAAAAGGCAATAATCATTGGCTGCATGAATGCTTCTGAGTAGCAGTTGATGGAAGCTGTGGGAGTAGTAAGAGCTCTTGTGCTCATGTGCCACTTTCAGGTTTCCCAAAGACATCTGCTTGTCCACTGTGAGAACAGGATGTTGGACTAGTTGGGCCATTGGCCTGATCCAGTCTGCTCTCCTTACTGCATATGCTCTCCTGGGAAATGCAGTGTGTGTGTGTGTGTGTGTGTGTGTGTGTGTGTGTGTGTGCGCGCAACACGCCATGAACTTGTACTTCTAAGAGAGGGGAACTGGTGCATGGATGGGGAACGTATAAAGAGGCAAAGTATAAACATGGAATAACATGGAGCAAGTGCTTGCCTAGCTGCCCCCTTCCTGATCACTGTGGTTGCCATAGAGAAACTCAGCATCCCAGCTCTGGGATTGTGAAGGTGGTTCCTCCCACACTGGGAAATGGTGGGGGGCGGCATTCTTAAGAGCATGAAAACAGTTGGTCGGATGTGACATCACCACAGAGATGAGGGATACACAAAACGCAAACACTTCACTGTCTTTCCTTGGAGAGAATTAATGAACTGCGCCTTTTTTCCTCTCTAAACTAACTCACGGCGCATCTTTTTACCTTTCTGCGAGACGGTTGGCTTTTATGTTTCTATATGTGGAAAACGACATTTTGCTGTTTTCTTTCCTCTCTCTTGCCTGTTTAAAAAGAAAAATCTTGCAATCAGTTGCCAGAGAGCTGAAGGTCATTATTGCACCTATTATTTATTGAGCTACCTGAGGCGTTTCTCTTTATATGTGACGAACTTTGGCGGCGGCGGGGGGGGGGGGGGGTTGCGTGTCAGCCAAAAATGCAAAATGCAGCCAGAGTGAAGTGAAGAGCCCCGCACATGTTTTTAAGAATGGAATGCATTTTTTACAGTTCTGTTTGGCACATGAATCCAAACCCTGTGCATTTTTGCTCCTTGCCCCAACTCTTGCATGTGCACACCATGCCCCCATGCCTTGGCTTCATATCCAAGCAGAAGAGGTGTTAGTAGAAATCTGCCCCTTGATAGCAGTGCCGCCTGGATGATGCCCACTTGCTCCTCAAACCTGAGACTGCATTACGTGCCATTGATTTATATCACCCCCCCAAAAAAAACTTTTTATTGTGGGAACTGTAGTTTATCTCTCACGGAGCTATAGTTCCCAACACCCTTCACAAACCACAATCCTAAATATCCTTCCAAATATTGTTTCCTGCTGGATTCCTGACTGACTGCCTTTTGAGGAGGAAATGCAGTTCCCAAGCCTAAACCTGATCGCAGCCTGTGATCTTTTCTGCACTTCCTCCTTCCGTTGCTTGAATGAGCTTACTCATTGGCTGGAGTGCTGACTCACCCAACGGAGCCTGCCAGAGCAGCTCCTAGGACAGAGTTGGGCAAGTACAGGTCTTTCTTTTTTTGCTGCCCTCACTGTCAGTCACCTCTGCTCTCCCTCGCCCCTTCCATGAGGTGCATGCAGACCTTCTAAGAGGAATCTTGGTCCTCCAGCGACCGAGATTAGTGGCTGGGGCCCCCGAGTGGGTGTGGATGAGTAATGTGGCTTTTGTGGTCTGCGCTCTGGCTGCTCCGTCTTTCCCACATGAGGGAGGAGGAATCGTCGCTCGGCAGAGGCGGGCAGGCACAGTGCTGGGCCTTCCCGGCGTCTTAAGGGCACACATTTGAGGAGCGAGCGAGTCTGCCTCTCATGGGAGGGGGATGCAAAGCAGTAGCAGATGTGGGGGGCCTGCATGGCGGGGAGACTGCAGAGGTGGACGAGACATGAGATCATTGTCTGGCTTTCCCCAACCCCAGCTCTTGCTATGGCCACATGTGCACCGTGCGTTTAAAGTGCTGCGATAACGCTTTCAACAGCCTTGGCTTCCCCCAGAATTCTGGGAGCTGTAGTTTGCTATGGGTGCCGAGAGTTGTTAGGAGACCCCTGTTCCCTCTTAGAGAGCTGCAATTCCCAGAGTTCCCTGTGAAGACGGATTGACGATAAACCATTCTGGACACTGGACCTCTTCCAGTTCGCGTGGCAGGGCCAGCTAGTAAATAATAAAATTGGTAATCTCAGGGTTGTGGGTTTTAGCTCCACTTGGGGGAAAAGATCCCTGCATTGCAAGGGGTTGGACTAGTTGACCCACGTGGTCTCTTCCAACCCCACGATTCTGTACTATGAAAAGATCACGAGTGCCGATTGCTCATTGAGCAGGCAACTTGCCATTTAACAGCAGCACCTTTTGGACAGAAGAACCATTCCAAGAAATCTACCCACAGAGTTCACATTTGGTTGTTGTTCCTCTACACCATCAGCACTGGGAGCTGGAGCCAGTGACACAAGTTCCCAAGCAGGGACGTATTTTGAGCAAGCCCTTGGCAAAATTCACTACCCTTAAATTGCATCCGGAATTCACTGCCCAAGTGCGCCTCATAATGGATGGTAACATCTCATGGTGGAAATAACTAAAAGGAGCTTTTTAGCTCCTGCCAAAAATCTCATTTCGTTTGGCACCAAGCAGGAGGGAACTGAGCTGGAAACACATGGACTAATCCATGGACACATCCTGTGAAGTCTTCCTCCACCTCCCATGAAAGGTCTCCCAGGAGGATGAGGCTGATCATCTTTCACCCTTGTTTTCTATCTTAAGTTGGTCCTATAGTCGGTCTTACCTGCCTTCCCAGATGGCAGTGGGACTGCAATTCCCATCAGCCCCAGCTAGTATGTCCAGCATTGAGGGATAATGGGAGTTGTAGTCCAAAATGTCTAGAGGACACCAAGATGGGGGGAAGACGGGCCTAGTTGTTGACTACTATTACAAGGTTTGTTTGTAATGGGCAATCCCAATCAGATGCTTTCCCACGTACAGTAAAATGGGAGGAGAATGTGTGCATAATCTGGCTCTGCCCCTTCTGTTATGCCCCCCCCCCAGCCATCCACATGTTCCACCGCGAACAAGGAGTGAGCTTGCTGCAGCCTTGCCCGAGCTGGTGTCCGCCATATGCTTTGGACTATGGCTCCCATCCACCACAGCCAGCATAGGCAGCGTACTCAGAGATGATGATGGGATTGTTATCCAAAACATCTGGAGAGCATCGAGCTGCGGGAGGCTGGCTTGTTGTACTTGTGGAGGGCTGTGAATCCTGCAGGATCATAGTACAGAATTGCAGAGAGTCTCCAGAACGGCAGCAGACATTTCCCCCTTGCAGACATTTTCCCTCTGGTGCAGCAGAAGATGCAGAACTTGCTAGTGGGTCCCTGCTCTCCCCTGCATAAGGCTAGAAATACGCAAACGTATTTCAATTCCTGTGCGGACTGTTTATTGTTTGTTGCTGTTTCCAAACTGTTAACGTTGTTAAGGATTTGCTGTATAAAGGCTGATTGCAATCAAATTGATTGTCACATAGTGGTCTCCTGACAGGTGCCATAATGCCTGTCAGTTCACTTGTGGGTCTTATGGAAGGTGCTCGCTCTAGTGTTTAAAGCCCTAAATGACTTAGGCCCCCAAAAGGCTCTCTTCCCAGTCAAAGCTCCGAGGTTGGTGGCCAGGAGGGGTTTTTTCTTTGGCTCAGCCTCTAAGTTGTGAAACTCCCTCCCCAGAGAGGTGCGCCTGGCACCTTCACTGTGCAGTTTTCATTATATGTTGATTGCAATTCGTCTGTTCTTGTGATTCCAGTTCGTTTTGAAATGCTTTTGATGTGTTTTAAATTGTTAACATTGGGTAAATGGTGGTGGTGGGAGAGAATCAAAATAATTATCGTCGTCATTTTATTTTGTATATGAAGTCCAGAAGGGATTGATTCTGAGTTTGAGCACGAGCTCTGTGATTTAACACATGTATTGCATGACAAAGATCCCAGGTTCAATCTCTCTAGTAACTATCTCCAAAAGGATCTTGTGGCACAGGGCTGGGGCAGATCTACGAAACTAATGAAGCTTAAGCTTCCAGGCCCCTAATCCCAGAGGGGCCCCAGAGACCACTCAAGTTCACATAGCTTAAAAATTGGGGGTCTAGTAGACCCATATTGAATGGTACAACTCAAATTGATTAATTTTTTGTTCTACTGTATATGTTTCAAGAATCCCAAAGTTTAAGAGTCAGCAGCACACAGATGTTGTAAGGGTGTGGTGATCTGTTGTGGAACAACTCCAGTGAAGATGGTAACAGTGGTTACCTAGACCTCGTTGCCAGTTACAAAGGGGCCTCCAGGACAATTCAAGCTTCAGGGCCCCCCAAATGTGGGTCCGCCACCGGCTGGGGCTGATGAGAGGCCTGGCCAGGTGAGCCAATGGTCTGATTTAATATAAGACCACTTGAATTTAAGCATACAGTGGTAACTTGGTGCTTAAACTTAATCTGTTTTGGAAGTCTGTTCCAAAACCAAGGCACGCTTTCCCATAGAAAGTAATGCAAAATGGATTAATCTGTTCCAGACTTTTAAAAGCATCCCCTAAAATAGCAATTTAACATGAATTTTACTATCTAACGAGACCATTGATCCATTAAATGAAAGCAATAATCAATGTACTGTACTATAAAATAAATAAGACAGTATTGTAGATGATAAAAATTTAATTTTTTTCTTACTTGCACTGATGATAGTCATTGTTTGGATGGGGGCTTTATCCATTTCCGCAGCCACACAAACAAACAATCAATCAGTAGCTGAACTGGGTTCCACACAGTCACAAAAACAAATTAATTGAAAAAGCCTCAAAAACAAAACCACAAAATAGCAAAAGCCCCAAACTTAATCAGTTCCAGAAGTCCATTTGACTTCTGAAATGTTCAGAAACCAAGGCACAGCTTCTGATTGGTGCAGGTGCCCCAGAAACAATAGCCGACAGCCGCATCGGATGTTCAGTTTCCAAAAAACGTTTGAAAACCGGAACACTTACTTCTGGGTTTTTGGAGTTTGAGAACCAAAGTGTTTGAGAACCAGACATTTGATAACCAAGGTACCACTGTATACTGTCAGCTACAGGCAACAAGATATTGCTTGTAGGTGAGTGAGTGAGCAAGCTGTTGGAGGAGGTGTGGAACCTCTGTGACAGGAAGGCCCCTTAGCCAACATAAGAAAAGCAGGCTGCTGCAGGGGTGACAGAACTCCACACCTCTCTTTTGCCAGCCCCCAACAGGTTAGTGTTTTGTTTTATTTTGCAAGTGAAAAACTTTTGTGGACTTACTTGCAAGGCCACAAGGCAGTTTCATAACATGCTGAGATAAGGTTGGCAGATGTAGCAGCAGCAGCAGCAAAAACCAAACTTTTTTGTGGTGATGTGTGGAAATCTTAACTCTGTGCATGATGTTAGCAGCTGCACAGAACTGGCCAGTGTGGGCAAATAGCCAATATGCACAGAAATGGCCAGTGTGTTCTGCTCTGAGAAGCTTGTGGCTTGGTCAGGATAAGTGCCCGGGCTGCCTGTGTGTGTGTGTGTGTGTGTGTGTGTGTGTGTGTGTGTGTGTACACACCTGGCACCTGTATATAACTGCCTATTCACTGCAGTCATCTTCAGGGCCCTCCTTGTTCCCAGGGTTCTCTATGGCAGTAAAATGCACTGCCCAGTGAAGTTAGAGAGGCTCCAACATTGTACACATTTGTCGAATGCTAGAGGCTTTTAAATTTTTTACACAGGTTTCCCCAGAAGGATGAGTTGATTTGTGGGAAACCTCTGATTTCCTTTTTGAGAACTGTTGTACCTACTGTTATGTGTTCCATTTTAATTTTGTACAGCAGCACAGTATTTTGCAATGTTTGGTGCTTTACAAATATTCCAGATAAAGTAACGGAAGCAGAAGGTGAGGTTACTTCTGCTTTGCTCACTCGCTTGCCAATCTAAGGCAGGTCACAAGTTTGTTGCGGATGACATGCCCAAGTCCTGATCTTGCACATGGAGGGATCTATTTCCTCTCAAGAGGTGATCCAACCCTTTTAGTATTTCTCTTCTTAATCTGACCTGTGATTTCTTATAACCAGAGGCCTTCTGGGGTGCCCTTACAAACTCTGTGAGCCAGCCTGTGATTTCACTGTTAGGCTCTGGCCTTGGGTACTTCCATTTTGCCAAGGAGGTTGGCCTTTGCTTCTGGAAAGACAGCCAACTCCAGGCTGGAGGGAGAACTGGTTGCAGGGGAAGGCAAAGAGGAAGGCTCTTCTCGGTGGGCCAGAGGTTGGGGGACCTTTGAGACCTCCAGATGCTGCTGGAGTATACAACTCCCATCATCCCTGGCCATTGGTTGTGTTGTCTGGGACTGATGGGAGTTGGAGTCTTAGGACATCTGGAGCACCCACACAGGTTCCCCATTTCTGCTGTAGCTGCTTTGATGTGTATCGAAAGCATGTTGAGTTGCAAGGAAGATTTTAAAATTTTGGCTTGGCATAGCGTGCAGAGCAGGACAGGCAGGTGGGACTGATCCATAATAATCCAAAGACCTTTCCTTTTGCCCAGTGTTACAGCACTGATTCCTCTTTTCTTACTTCTTCAGTGAAATCACAACCTATTAAGCAGTCTCAGCTGAAAAGAGGGGGGGGGGCAATCCCGACTTGCCTTCTACCTTTATGCATCCTGTCAAATTAGCTGTGACACTGATTGCTGCCGATAACACAGCTCTATCACTTGGAGGGTAGCCAAGGGACTTCCTCTCGCTATCATTTGGTCCAGGACAGGCAAATTTGGGCGTCAGCACTGACGTGGCCAGTAGGCCATTGACATGGGCCATTAACCTGACCTCCTCCAAGGCACAGTGGAGAGACGTAAAGGCAGTCAAACACAGACGCCACTTTACCTTTTACCAGCTTCCCTGCCTGCCTCCTGCTTGTTACCAAATAATAACAAATCTTTTGAAATGTGGCTGATAAGTCCCCATCCTTGTGAGTTTCCTCTTCTTCCAGGGTGAAGCGACACAGGATGCGAGAGATCCGTGATCAGTCTCTCCCAACATTTCCCTAATCATTTACTCTTTCCTTAGTGGACAAAAATAGCCTTTTGGGGGCTGAGGGTGGGGACAGCAAATCTGATTTGAAAATAAAAGGGTTTTTTTTTCTTTCAACCCCCCCCCCCAAACCTTCTACCAGTATCCTTTTCCTTTGCTGCTTTCGAGTGAAAAGGAAAACATGAAATGGGAGTATTACATGAAATGGGAGTTGAAAGCTGTTAAAGAGAATCAAAGTCTGGCGCCCCATGAATGAACTAAGTTAGCCCAGTTGTCCTTTTGGGAGACAATTCTAGAATGCATGTTTTACTTCTCTGTTGCCCATACAAACTTTACATTCGGACATTTGTTCCTTTGTTTCTGTCTCCATACCCGTAGCTCTGCACATCACATTAAATCAGGGTCTAACACTTGGTGCACAATCCGGAAGGAGCTACTCCCTCACTCGCTCTCCCTGCTATATCCTCTCCTTCACTTCTTCCCATGCAGCCTGGAGAAGGACTTTGACGGAGTTTTACTTTCACATCTCCGCAAATGTGGCTTGTTTTTGCATATGAACCGGAGCCTGTGGTTTAAAGTGAGCTCTGGCGGGTTTAACAAGCTAGCTTCAAAACCCACGGTTTGAGGTGGTTCAAAACAAATGCTGCTCAGGTTTCTAAACAAGCCCATTTTAAACCATGGTTTGTAGGCAATGTTACGTTGAAGGTTCCTAGAAACAGATTGTCCATTTGCACGAATTGTTGCTGCTTAACAGCAGTCTATGCTAGGCCGTGAATTTCCTGTGTGAGGCCTGATCCCATGGCTATTTCAATGGAACTTCCATCTAAGAAAGTCTGGAAAGCCTTCTGGTCGTGTCTTTGGAGTTTCATAAACTGCCTCATAACAGATTATAGACCAGATTAAGTCAACCTACAGAAAAGCGGGGGTGTGGGGGTGTTAGGGGGGATTGTTTCATCTGGCAAGCAGAAATGCATAATAATATGAGAGTGTGACATTGAATTTTTGCCTATTTCTTTGTACAGTGGTACCTTGATTCTTGAACTTCATCCATTCCGGGAGCCCGTTTGACTCCTGAAACCATTCAAAAACCAAGGCACGGCTTCTGATTGGCTGCAGGACCTTCCTGAACTCAAGCGGAAGCCGCGTCGGATATTCAGCTTCGGAAAAATGTTCACAGACCAGAACACTTAACTTCCAGGTTTGCGGCGCTCGGGAGCCGATTTGGTTGACAGCTAAGCCGTTTGAGAACCAAGGTGCCACTGTACATCTCAGTATTCTTCACTCTGACTTGCAGCAGCTCTACAGTTTCCTGGATTTTTTTTTTTTTGGGGGGGGGGAAATGTGCATGAAATAAAATGGATGCCACCACAGTTTCCTAAATTCCTGGATTGTTCTTTGCACTGACCTTGTGTTAACTTTCAGAGGCTGCAAGTTGAGTGGAAATGTGACAGCCCCCTTCATCCCATGAATGTCTAAGCCCAGGGGTCAGCAACCTTTTTCAGCAGGGGGCTGGTCCACTGTCCCTCAGACCTTGTGGGGGGCCGGACTATTTTTTTGGGGGGGGGGGGAAATGAACGAATTCCTATGCCCCACAAATAACCCAGAGATGCATTTTATATAAAAGCACACATTCTATTCATGTAAAAATACATTGCTTCCCAGACTGTCCGTGGGTCGGATTTAGAAGGCGATTGGGCCGCATCCGGCCCCCAGGCCTTAGTTTGCCTACCCATGATCTAAGCCCCTTCCCCAGTATGTTGTTCTCATGTTCACCTCCTCCCCCCCATGGAATGGAACAAATTTGCAAGTCCTGTGTTGTTCTAAAAACTGTGCATGCTTAAAATCAAAATAAGAGGAGGAAAGGGCGAGTGGGCCTGGCAAAGTCCACCCATGCCCACCCTTTTCCCATTAAAAAAAAAAATCAATTTAAAACATATGGAAGAATGTCGTTTTATTAGAACACCAGACGTCTGCATTCTTATCGAGGCTCTGTGCTTACGACAGAAATGAGGTATGAATAGGCCTTAATAAGATCCTTATCGCGCTTCCATTAAGATCCAGGGTAGGAAGGGGCCTTGAGGGTTTTGCATTTGCATGCAGGGGGGAGACTGGGGGAAGAGGAGATCTCTGAAAAGTTGGCACGCACAAGTCCTGCTATTGTTGCAAGTTAGGAAAAAGGAAACCCAAAAGCCCATTTAACAACCTCGTGGTGCGTAAGTAGAGTCGAAAGCCAAAGGCACAGATTTCCCAGCCAAATGTTTTAGCTCACATGTGCCATGCAGCTCCCTATCAGTTCCGCAGATATGAAAATGCAAGTGACTTGTGGCCTCTGAGCTCTGCTGTTGCTGCAAGTGGACGCAAACCAGTAATCTTCAATCTCACGTGGTCCCAACAGCAATGTAGGACCCATGTAGGACCCACTTCTGATTTCTAGGTGTGCTACATGGGCCAGGTGGTTGTTTTTCTCTCCTTCTCGGTTTAAGGCAGGGGTGGGGAATCCTGTGGCTCTCCAGATGTGTTGGACTCTGCATCATCCATCAGCCGCAGAAGATGGAGCCATATGGCAGGGGATGATGGGAGTTGTAGTCCAACCATTTCTGGTGGACCATAGTTTTCGAGGCAAAGTTAGACAGTGTGCCTAGATTTTTAATTGCAGCAAGGTGGGAGGTTGTTTTTTTTAAAAAAACAAAAACGAACCAAGAGTTGCTTATAAGGCTAGGATGAAAAAACAGCAACAACCAATGTATTTTATACTACATAATAACTACAGATCGAGAAATTGTGCCTTCTTATCGCATCTGGCCACTCTGTTTTCTTTTTCAAGCATGTACTGAGAAATGTGCCTCCAGTGCTGGATACAGCACCTTTTGGGGTTGACCTTTTTTTCTTTTTCTTTTCTTTTTTTTGAGCCCAAAGTTGTTGACTGCAGCATTCCGGATGTATGACAACCCTAGGTACACATGGCACCATGCCCATGTCATCACTGTCAGTTGAAAGTGCACGCTGAGCTGTGCCATTTCCCCTCCTTACCATATTTCTCTTGTCTATGAGTGAAATAGGTAAAAAAGGACAGGGTGCAGATATTTGTCTGCCTCTGTATACCGACATATCTGTATGGAGAGACGCATAGCGGTGTATCAGCACACTAGTTTCCAGTCCCTGCCTTTTGAAAGACTGCATGTGAAAACACTGAAGGAGTGGAGGGGAAGAGAGAACAACGCTGTACACTGATCTGAAAACACGTCCACTTGTGGTTGCAGACAACACGGCTAGTAGCTGCCGCTTTGGATGACGTCATCACACCAAGGTGTGCACAATTGGAAGCCACTATGTGCAAAAGTGCTTAGATGACACGGGGATGATGCAGTGTCTAAATTACCCCCCCAAAGGCACCTGCATCCCGTGTTGAATGCACATTTTCATGCGGTGTGAACATCATAGCTGCCAAGTATCCCGTATCCGCCGGGAAAACCCCTTTTTTCTTACCGTTTCCCGGCGGTCTCCCGTTTGGTGGAAAATCCCGGTATTGTCCCTTAAATTGGCTTCTGCCCGGCGTCCATTTTTCTGGTGCCGCTTTGCCCTTCTATGGGCATCAGAAAATGGCGGCGCCGGAAGTCGCTTTTACGTGTTTCCGGTCATGCGCGGAAGCGGCTTCCGGCGCCAGCGCCGCCATTTTCTGATGCCCATAGAAGGGCGAAGCGCCACCGGAAGTTGCATCACGCAACTTCCGGTCATGGGCGCGCTGCCGATCCCGGATCTTTACGGCCCGGACTTGGCAGCTATGGTGAACATGCCCGTATGCATACGCAAAGTGCAGATCCCACAAGCTTGAAGTCTGCCTGCCTTTGCGGCAGGTTTGTGCACTGGGCAATGTCCTCATCGGTTCCCCTATGGAGCACATTCAAACCCCAGGGCAGTCAGGCAGGGAAAGCCGAACCTGGGAGCCTCTTGGGAGAACGTGGCAGGCAAAAGAGGCAGTCCTTTCCTTCTGATTTGCCTTGATGAGTTAGCAGCAGTTGATTCATACACGTGGGAGGTTATAAACCAAGAGCCAGGCACTGCCAGGTCCTGGGGGGGGGGGAGGAGATGAAGAGGGCAGGTAAAGACTGCAAGAGGAGTGGAAGTCAAGAGCAAGATCAGATCCTGCTTTCCCAGCGAATTGTACAAGATGCACTTGGTCACATTTTGGAAGGATTGCAATTTGTTGCAAACTGCAATTTCTTATCTTTCCGCCTCCTTAGGTGGAGCAGGGAGCTCAGATTGGACCACTTTAAGTGTGCTGATCATTGATGCTTACCTTCAGCAGCCCACGTATTTTGGCTGATGTTAACAGTCGGCCAAAAAAAAGGAGGAGTTCTTGCCATGACTCATTCCCACTAGCAGCAGAGGTCTTTCCTAGCTTTGCTAGTGGAGATCTTTTACCGGAGGCCCGAAGCAAGGCTTGTGTTAGTCCTTAGTGAGTGCCTGGCACGCTGCTACCAATAGACCGTTGCCCAGCATCAACCTTGAGCCCCATCTCATGCAGTGTGGCCGCTTGCCAATGCCCCTGCTTGGGGTTAGCTGCTCTGAGAATAGGCTGTTGAACTACATGGGCCTTTGGTCTGATCCAGCAGGACTCTTAATATGTAAGGCCTAAATATTCCTTCTGAGCCCAGGGCCCCAGAAGATACTGATCTGTTTGCCCACCTACCAAAACCCTGCACTCTCTTACCCCATGCCACCCCATTGCTTTCCTACCTTCTTAATAGCTACACCCCTGCCAGTTTGGCACATGACTGCCTCTAAGCAGGCAGAACTGGCAGAGGCCCTGAGAGCAAGATCAGCGGAGGGTGTACAATGCTCTCCTAGACGTATTTACTGAGAAGGGCTGGTTCCAGCTCTGACGCTCAGCCTATTCATGCTGGAGGAAGTGGAGTGATTCCAGCAGGAAGTTCATACCCAGTCAATTCCCTAGAGAGCCTGGAGAGACAAGGGCTCTCCACAAGCTTTGCGAAGGGATTCCGCGGCAGGCGTGAGCGTCGTCGGTCATTTTGCAGAGCAGCGTCTGCTTTGGCGGGGGTCTTTTCGCTTCCTGTTTTCTTACCTTGACGTCACGGGTCCTTCGGTGGCAGCCGGTCAAAGGGAGAGGTTGTTACTGGCCTGCAACCAGCCCTGAGCATTCCTGAGGAGTGCTGATGTCACATTTGTTGTTGTTGTTGTTTAGTCGTATACCCACAGGGATTACTTCATAAGTGAAGTATTTAGGCCTCCGTGTGAATAAGAGGAGGGGAAAGGAAGAACGATGACGAAAGTAGGAAGCTGGCCCATGCAATGCCACCCACCCACTCCCCTTTCCCTCCAAGCAGTCTCCTCTAATAATAATAATAATAATTAAAAAGCCCCACCACAAAAATGGTGACATCAACCTGGGTCAGGCATAGCCAGCAGCCAGGTTTTTCCATTTCCTGATCTTTAAAATAAATCAATAAACTAAGGCTGCACACACACCATACATTTAAACCACACATACACACCCCACAAAAATTATTTGAGAACTGTAGTTTACCTCTTACAGAGCTACAATTCTCAGCACCCTTAACAAACTACAGTTCCAGTATTCTTGGAGAAAGTTGTGCACTTTATATGTTAGGAACATAGGAAGCTGCCTTATACTGAGTCAGACAATTGGCCCATACAGTGGAACCTCGGTTTATGAACACCTCGGTTTATGAATTTTCGGTTTATGAACGCCGCGGACCCATCTGGAACGGATTAATTCACTTTCCATTACTTTTAATGGGAAAGTTCGCTTCAGTTTATGAACGCTTCAGTTTATGAACAGACTTCTGGAACCAATTACACCCATGTTTCAGTTTATGAACGCTTCAGTTTAAGTACTCCGCGGACCTGTCTGGAACGGATTAATCCACTTTCCATTACTTTCAATGGGAAAGTTCGCTTCAGTTTATGAACGCTTCAGTTTATGAACAGACTTCCGGAACCAATTGTGTTCATAAACAGAGGTACCACTGTATAGCTCATTATGGTCTGCACTGACTGGCAGTGAATTTTCAAGCAGGATCTTTGCACCCCGGCGGTGCATATGCTAAAGATGGCCCTGACCCTAAAACCACCTCTGGCTGGTTGTCCTGGTGATGTGGGGAACAGAAAGGAAGGGGCAGGTTGCAGGTAATAGGTAAAGAAGGAGAAGGAGAACTGGAATATGCCCCGCGGTATGCCCCGCGGAGGACCTTAAGGTCCACAAACAACAATTTTCTGGAGATCCTGAGCCATAAGATGGCTAGATTGGCCTCTACTAGAGCCAGGGCCTTTTCAGTACTGGCCCCAACTTGGTGGAACGCTCCAGGAGAACAGGGCCCTGCGGGATTTGTCATCTTTCCGCAGGGCCTGCAAGACAGAGCTGTTCCGCCTGGCCTGATTTTGTATGAGATACAATTATGAAAGAAAAAAAGAGAAGGGGCAACATACTGAGAGAGAGATTGAGAAAGAGAGCTGTTTAGTCCTATAGGGCTGCAAACCCCACTTACTTATTGTGGTGTGTGTGGTTTTTTTTTCATATATATGTCTGTCTTGTAAATATATACATGCGTATTGTGTAGATGTGTGAGGATTATTTGAATATAAGTCTGTCTCTGCTCTCTCTCTGTTGTGACTAAATGCTAGGATTGGGTTATTGTTGCCAGTGAGTTCCTAGGCAGCGCTGGGCCTGCATTGTCTTTTGCAAGCCCCGGGTCTCCACAAGGCAGCCAGCAAGATAAAGAAGAGGATGGTGCATTGTTCTTAAAGGAAATGGGAACCACCTCTAATCTCTGACTCCTAGGCTTTGCCGTGAAAGTGAAGTCCCTTGTCATCGGAACAGCCCCCCAAAGGTCACCGAAAGGCAATGCTCTTGAAAGGAAAAGGGTGATGCTCACTTGTTGCAATTCCAAAAAAATAGGCAGCAATCCCCATAACATGCCTGCACGGTGCGCAGGCCCAGCCCCCTCAGTCATGGGGTCAAGGTGGTGTGTTTGGTCCCAGATTCAACCACTGGTGTCTATAGTAAGGATTGGGAATGTCCTCTGGAGAGCCTCTGCCTGTCAGTGTCCGGAATACTGAGCTAAATGGACCAGTGATCAGATTTGGCATACAGCAGCTCCCTATGTCCTTGAATGAATGAATGAATGAATGAATGAATGAAACTTTATTTGCGTCAGCCATTGGCCATAGCCCTATGTCCTTGTGTTGTTGCCTGAAGTCTTACTTACTTCGCCAAACCTTTATTAGGCCTTACAAATTCCCGCTAAATAGTGCCATTCACCACTCTAAGAGATACTATTGGCAAAAACTCAGCCACCCTTGCAGTTACTTCCGGGTTAATGTCAGACAGATAGAATCTGATATTTTCATTGTGCTGTGATGTTGGACTATTTAAAAAGGGGGCATAGCACGTGTTTGCATAGCTGGTTGTACAATGGACAGTAGAAAAAAATATGTTCTACAGCATCCGGACTGAAGTCTTATCCTTTGTGTGTTTGGTAATTTACATGTCTATTTTAGTTATGCTCTTGTATTCTATTGTTACATAAGCCACCTTGAACATTTCTAACTGAGTATATAAACCAGAGAACAAATTGTAATACAGTATAGAAATTTAAACATTGTAGTAAGCTTGCAACTTATGCAGGGGTTATGTTCCAGAGATAGCGCCTAAATCCAAACCATAGCTGCCAAGTTATCCCCTGAATAGGCTTCCTCGTGAGAAAAGGGAAAACTTGGCAGCTATGATCCAAACCCACGTATAGTCAAAACATACTGGGTTAAAAGGCAGGTAGGGTTGCCAAAGGTTTTTTCCTGGGTACCCATCCCTTTTCTACCCCCTTAATATTTTTTTTTTAAAAAAATAAAATAAAATGCCAAGCTGATGCACACAAGTTAAATGGGCATAAGTTGCGAGTGTACTATATTATGAATTTATTTAAGTTTATATACACACTAAATGCTAAACTGTGGTTAACTGAAAGCTGAAGCTTCCAGACAGCACTAAGGGGCCCCCTCAATCGTTTGCTGTTGCCGTAATTTTTGTAAGTTACAGAATCTGGCTTTTCATAGGGTTTGGCTAAGAATCCACAGATCTACAAGTTCCAGAAACCATATGCCTAACCTCTGAAATGGAGGCACCCCAAAAGGAGCCTCTGCCGATGCTCTCAAATAATGGACAAGATTTGCAAAGGAGACTTCACAAGCTGCCCCCCTCCAGATGTTCTGATGCATAACTCCCATAATATGCATATGCTGGCTGGGCCTGGTGGGAATTGTAGTTCTAGACGTCTGGATGGCAGGAGGTTGGCAAAGGCTGGTACAGAAGAAGTTAACCATTCCTGGTTCCATCTTAACTGTAGTCCCATTTCTAAAGCTAAACCCACATGGTCCGAGTCAAAGTCGAGTTTGGACAAACACCACTCTGGGCTCCATGGAGGGAAGATAACAGATTTCCAGTAAATAAAATGACAAAAATATTTTTTTTCTCCTTTAAAAACTTAATCATCCTCATCTATCTTTTTCCTTCCCTTTTGGTTTTGCAGGAGGCGGAGGGAAGCGGAAAGGGAGAAGTAAGAAATGGAGAGAGATCCTCAAGTTCCCGCACATCAGTCAGTGTGATGACCTTCGGAAAGGCCTGGGTAGGTGGCAAGTCAGGCACATCCAGCCAGCTGAGCTTTCGTTCAGCGTTTGGGAGACAGAGGCTGGGTGACAGAAAGGGGTGCTGCAAGAACCAGTCAGACTTGCTCGCCAGAAGATTTGCAGAGTGCCTACTGTGAAGTGGTGGGAGTGCAACAGCAGAGATCATTCTGTGTGCAGCTTAAGGGTTAATTCCGTTAGTATTAAAGCCAAGAGGTGGAGGTGCTGCTTAGCAATAGGGTGGCATGATGTTTGCAGAGGTAGCCCATGCCCCGATGGCTGTGTAATTCTGAAGGGAGACCTCCTCAGTACAGTGCTATGTAGAAGGCCTGAGGTAAGAAAGAGAAGGGGGGAAAAACCCCTTTCCCCAATTCATATACCGTTTTCCTTCAGTTTCTTCAGTAAAGTATTATTAGGATTTCTTCTTCTCTGGACTCTGCCTGGATTAGTTAAGTGCCTTTGCTAATGTGAGGGAGTTGTACAAGGTGTGCCACTAACAGAGCATGTCTACTCAGAAGTAAGGCCCACAGCTGTCTTCGGGCATCTGTTTGACATGTAACATTGCAAACTGGAGATGGAGGACGAGGCATGCATGTCAGCTCTGACCCCAAAGGGCCCAGCAGAGTTGGCCCTACCAAGAGGCAGAATGAGGTGGCCACCTCAGGCACCAGATATTGGTGGGGTGGCAAGTGGTGGCAAGGAAGACGGTGCTGTATTTGCCACAGGTCCTGCTCTGTGCCCCTTAAGCTAGCCTGCTGCCCTCTGCTGTAGTGGAGGACTCAGTTCACCGGTGCTGAATCCTAGGCCCCATCTGCACTTTACATTTAAAGCAGTTTTATACCGCTTCAAACAGAATCCTGGAAATGTAGCTTGTTAAATGTGCTGTGTGTTGTGAGGAGACCCCTACTCCCCTCACGGAGCTACAGTTCCAGATCGATCAGCTTTAATGATCAACTCCTCTTCCCAGGGAACTCTGGGAGTTGCAGCTCTGTGAGGGGAATAAGGGGTCACCCAGTCATTTCCAGCACCCTTAAGGAAATACAGTCCCCAGGATCCTTCGGGGAAGCCATGACTGTTTAAAGTGTCACTGTAGTGCTTTAAATGTGTAGCACAGATGGGACCTAGGCCGTGTTTGGGATGGGAGGGTCCTCTCTTGCCGTCTTGCCCTTCAGGCAGCAAAACGCCTGAGGCTGGCTCTGTTTGGATCCCTCTGTGTTTTGAAGATGCCTGCTCTTCTTCCAGGCTCTTGAGAAGTGTGAGGGGCTTCTTCTGCGCATGGCTCCCTCCCCATGTGGAAGTTTGTTCTCAAGGTGGGGGGGCGCAGGCTGGGATATGAGAGAGTGCGTGTTCCGCAGAGGTCCTGCAGAAGCGTCCTCCTCCTTGGCAAAGGGGGAGGGCAGGGGGGTCTGAGAGGATCAGGAACGGAGGTCTCAGCAAGGAGGCGCAGCGAGTCATGCCTGTGGCAGCCAGAGGTCACAGGCCTGGAATGTGCAAGTGCGCAGCTGAGCACAGCATGCAGCTGCCCCGTGCGACACCCAGGAGGAGGCAGCCCTGAGAACTGCCTGCCATGCTGACTTTACGCACGACCTGCGGACATATTTGTGGGATGGGGTGGAGATGGAGGGGCTATCGCTTTCCTAACAGTTCAATTTTTGTTTGTCTTCTCCACACCCCTCGGGACTGGCCATTCCTTAGAACTCCCATTAACAGTCACGAGGCAGCTTTAGAGCAGAGTTTGCAGATTGACTCACGGCCCAAAATGTATAGCATGCTATTCAGTTAAGTTTTACTAAGAGCAGAGGCATTGAAATTAATGACCCTAACTCAGTCGTGTTCATTCATTTCAGTGGGCTTGCCCTAAGGCCTCATTTGTGCTATACATTTAAGCAGCTTCATACCACTTATCATAGAATTGTAGAGCTGGAAGGGACCTCGAGGGTCATCTAGGCCAACCCCCTGCAATGCAGAAATCTCAACCCGTGGTTCCCCATCCAATTTGAAACCATAAAGGACCTCACTTAGCTTTGCAAATGTGCTAGCAGTTTTATTGCTGCGCCAACTCTGAACAGGCATGGCTTCCCCCAAAGAATCCTGGGAACTGTAGTTTCATAAAGGTGCAGAGAGTTTTTGGGAGGCACCCGTTCCTCTCCCAGAGCTACAATTCCCAGTGTTCCCTAGGAAAAGAGATTGATTATTAAACCACTCAGAGAACTGGGGCAATAGTTCTGCTCTGTGAGGGCAATAGTTGGTTAAGTTCCGAATTGTAGCTCCTGGCCCAGTACTCTTCCCACTACAACACAGCGGTGCTTGAGGGTGGAGAGAATGCTTCTTTCTTTGTATTCCAGTTAAGCAGTACAGACAGCTGATGTGTCATTTTTCACCTGCCCATGAAAAAAATATCCATTTCTTCCTTTGCAGAACGAGACTACAGCAGCTTGTGTGACAAGCAACCGATTGGCCAGCAGCTTTTCCGACAGTTCTGCGAGACGCGGCTGGAGCTCCTCCGGTGTATCCACTTCCTGGATGCTGTGGTAAGGCAAGTGCCATGCCTAGAGTGGGTCTGGCTCAGAGGCATGCTTGCTGCTCAGAGCTGCCCACCTTGGGCTCGCTTGGGTGATGTTTCTGGGTAGCTTTCTGTTTAAATATAAGGCTATTGAAATGGGTAGAGCATAGAACTAGGGTAGAGAACGTGCGTTGCATGCAGAAGGTCCCAATCCTCAATATTGCCTGTTAAAAGGGTCTTAAGCACATCCCAGCCCTGCGGGATCAGGCCAAGGACTAACTTACAGCATCCTATTCTCACGGTAGCTGACCATCTGCCTCTGACCGTGAAGGTGGAACACAGCCATTTTGATCGCAGCTCATGGTTTATCTGGAGCAAGACAAACCACAGTCCGGGGTCTGGGTAGAGGCTCAGCCCCAGATGGCGTGGTGGCGACAGGACTGAGGGAGGAATACCGAGACCAAAATCTTTGCTCTAGAAACCCACACATTTCTTAGTTTGCGCTAAGCCCTGGCTTGGTTTAGTATTGGAGAGAACTGATAAGAATCCTCACTTGGCCGAGATGCTCAGTGGGTGTTCTTGGGGAAGCCACTATTTCTTTTAAAAATATTTATATTTTGTTGAAAATTATATCTTAGCCCAGGCTTCCTCAACCCTGGTCCTCCAGATGTTTTTGGCCTACAACTCCCATGATCCCTAGCTAGCAGGACCAGTGGTCAGGGATGATGGGAATTGTAGTCTCAAAACATCTGGAGGCCTGAGGTTGAGGAAGCCTGTACTTAGCCTGATCTCCCTTGCAGGGTTGTTGTGAGGTTAAAATGGATGCCACCTTGAACTACTTGGATGGAGAGTTGGATAAAAAGAGAATTACGGTAAGTAGCTAAATGTGCTTGGACTACATGACAGTAATATCCCTTCCAAGAAGTTCATGCATTGTACATGCATTGTACATGGCTTTCCCCCTCTAACTTCACAACAAGCCCATGTGGAGCCATGCATGGTACTTCATGATGGTGTAGGGATTTGAACCAGAACTCAGCCATGCAATTTTTAATCAGTCTTGATCCCAGAATCTTAACACAGTGGTTGCTGTGGGCCCACTCGTTTGCATGGGTGGAGTCCAGAGAGAAAAATTGATAACACCTGACTGAGGAAAGTGAGTAAAAAAGTGTATAATTTCAGGAGAAAGAAACAGAGAGGATTTGCCTTTCTTAGTTCGGGCCTTGTACATAGAAGGGAGACATCCAGCCAAACATACAGAATAAAAACTCCCTCAGAACTACACAGGCAATTGGAACAGGTGAAGATCTTGCTACTCAGCCTTGTTGCTAAGCAACACCTCCATCCCTCTAGGTTATCTGACTTACTGATAGGAGAATTAACCCTTAAGTTACTCCCCCTCCCCGTCCTCCCCATCCCAAAAGCCCCCCGCCCGCCACCAAGAGACCCCAGGATGCAGGCAACAGACAGGAGAGGCAGAACCACCCAGCCGTCCCCCCCCCGCAAATCTATTTCTAGTATTTCCAATTTTCACTACGGTATACATCTCATTTCTAATACAATTATCACTTCTTTTCATCCCTTGCCTAAATTTTCTTCCAAAAATATTCATACATTTCAAAATTCCCATATTCTCATTCCTCAATTTAATTTTAAAACTTTTTATCCTCCATTATTCCTCCTCCTCCCCTGATCACGACAATTCCCTTCCAGTTCAGCAAGCTCCGATATCAACGGACCAGTTTCAAACCCATTTTTACCCATCCTTAATAAATCAAACCATCCTTTCCTTCATCCCACTCCCTTTCTATGGTGCTTTATAACCCAACAATCCTTTCTTGCCTCCTGGTTTTCCCCACTTCTTTGAACATTCAATTCCTTGTGGGTTTTCTGAACTCCAAAAAATTTCTGTTCTCCTTAAGGGGAAAACAATCTCAAAAGCAGTTTACAATGTACATTAAAACATCAAATAAAACAATCCAGAGTGAATCATTACTGAAAAAGTCCAATATAAAATATACATTCAAAGCAGCATAATTAACAGGAAAGTAAAATATTACCTTAAAGATTTCAAAAGAAAACATTACAAAGGAGTTCAACTACAGAATGCCCATTTAACACAACAAAGTTAACAAACAAACAAAAATCTTAAATATTTCAAAAGAAAGCATTACTAAATGAAGTCAAATATAAAATGCACATTTAAAACAGCATAATTAACAAGAGAATAAAATATTTTCATAATCCTGTGTGGTAGGTTGAACCATAGCTGCCAAGTCTCCCGTTTTTCGCGGGAAACCCCCGTATTTTAAACCATTTCCCGCTGGCAGCCCGGATTGGAAAAAATCCTGTAAATCCCCCGGATTTCCTACCTGCCAGGGAGGCTCCATTTTTGGTCCAGGCGCCGCCCAATTTCCTGTGCCCATACATGGGTAGCGTGGCACCGGAAGTCACTTCTACGCATGTCCGGACATGCGTAGAAGCGACTTCCGGTGCCGCTCTGCCCATGCCTGGGCACCGAAAATCGGGCAGAGCGGCACCGGAAGTTGCTTCTATGCATGTCCGGACATGCATAGACGTGACTTCCGGTGTCACGCTACCCATGTATGGACACAGGAAATTGGGCGGCGGCGGCACTGGAAGTTGCGCATGTCCAGACATGCGTAGAAGCGACTTCCAGTGCCGCGCCGCTGCTGATCCCGCATTTTTCAGCAGGAGACTTGGCAGCTATAGGTTGAACCAGGATAATGGTTTTTTCAAGACTGCTGAGTGAGTTTCATAGTGAACAGGGATTAGAAATTGAGGTTCCTTCATGCAAATAACATTCTAGTCAGCATTGGCCCAAGACATTTTGCTGCCTGAGGCAAAACAGAAAATGCAGACCGAATTAAGGTGGGTATTACCCACGCTGACCAGGTTATGTTGGCATCTGGGGCAGAAAAATCTCCAAACTGTATTTCGCTTGGAGTAAAAACACAGTATTAATAAACTGAGTAACGTACAATTTGCTGCTCTTTTATGGCCTCCAAATCAAGGTGCCTGAAGCAGCTGCCTCGCTCTGCCTAACAGTAGAGCCAGCCCTGAATCTAACCACTTTGCTATAGACTCATAGGGTTTCTGGACCCCTGCCTGGGATATGTGCATCATTCCTCCATTTCTAGAATCCATGGGCAGTTTTGAAA